>NC_056533.1:7559285-7890357 GCF_910596095.1 Thunnus maccoyii | reverse complement strand
TCACTTCACAGTTTTTCAAGTCTGTCTTAAAACAACAATATGTACTCATATGAACACTGAAAGAGGTTTTCCTCACTGTAATCATTCCTCCTGTTCATACTGGCTATTAAAAGATCCCCTTCAAATGTGCTTTCAATGTAAGTGATTGGGGAGAAAATCCACAGTGTGTCCACACAGACATTTTCTGCAAAAATGCATTTAAAAGTTGATGTGAAGCTTATATAAGGCTTCATCAGTCTGAGTTAGTCATATCAAGTGGATATCTGCCACATTTACAGTCTTTTTAGCATCAAATTCCCTCTTTGTGTTTCCTTGGACAGTGTTTCCCTGTTGAGCTGCAGTGGAAGAATAATAAAAAGAGGGACACTAAAAAGACTGGAACATTTAAAGATATCTACTTGATTTGACTCATTTGGACGGCTGAAGCTTCCTATTAGCTTCAGATAAACTTTTAAATTCATTTTTTGTACAGAATGAGGCTTGTGGATTTTGGCCCCCATCACTTACACTGTAAGTGCATTATGAAGGGATCAGTATGAGGAATGATTATGACAAGAAAAACCTGTTTCAATAATAATTTGGGCACCTGACTGTTGTTTTAAGAAAGAAACAAGAAAATTAAGAAACTTGAAAAGTTGTGAACATATTCTTTTAATGCAGCTAACGCTCCACTTCAGAGCAGCATGATCTTTCAGAAACTGTATTCACTCATCTGGTCACTAAAATACTGTTACTCTTAAATGTCAGATAACATTAACACAATGATATTCCTTAAAGTCCCCCTCCACTCCAAAATATGTTTTTCTTCTTGTTCCTACAGTTGGATGTTTGAGTTTCACTGTGCGGAATGATGTATGTGCAGAGTTTGACACTAGAGGGCTGTTTTCACTTTCATCTGCTGAAAGTGGAAAGTTTCTCTGTGCTCACTAAAAATCAGATTTTAAGTGGTGGGCTTATGAGCAGGATTTGTGACATCACAACTAGTCTGGAAGCCAGTCCTGGTCCAACATTGAAATTACCAAAGTGTGATGTGGAGACTTGAAGATTAGAGATTAGACTTTACAGTGAAGAAGGAGACATCTTGTGTCCAGCAGTTAAACTTGAAATATATTTACATATTCATAGATTCTGGAATTTTAATGAGTGAGAAGGAGTAGATCCTATTTTAAGGATTTCAATATGGTAATTACACTTTTTTGTGAAAAAAACATATCGGACATACATTATTGTTCCAAGCAGAGTATTTTCATATGTCTTAATACATGTCTGGAGGGGATCTTTAACATTAACAAACATCAAGGGGGAGATTTTAATAGCTGACAGCCAACAGTAATCCTGAACTCATTTGATAGCCATTGGTAGCTATAGCCATAGCCGTACCAGTGGCCTATACACACAAAAGATAGTCAACTGAAAGTAGTATTAACGTTACACCTACATCCATACAGCCCTCATAATTTTATATTAACGTTAGCTTACCTTTTTATAAACATTGACATGCTGGCCTGCCTGGTCTCTTGGTTTGTCTCAGCTGTTTTGTTGCTGCTTCTTGTTTGATTTTCATAGGAAACTTTTACTTTTTCCTTCCAACAACCGCTAACGTTAGCTCGCATTAGTATTCCTGGCAGAGACTTAACATTACTGAAATGCAAGATCCCAGTGTAACAGGTCAAGTAGCAAAATCAACATCTTAAGAAGAGATAGGTATGGGTCACAAGGACTATTCCAATCAGGATACCAAGATACAATGTGTGATTCTGCAGATGCATGCAAGTCATTGAATAAGACTGCATTTGTCTGCATCTTTGACATTATTGTTTATTTTTTAATTCACTGATCACAATAGTAATTCCTTTTGTCCTTTAGTTCTTACTGTCAAATGTTACCTTTTTATGTTTAGTCTCATTATCATCAGGGAAAAAAGGTTGTCAACATACTGTATATATTTCATCATAGTTTTTGTTGATCAAATGAAAACTAGTTAATATTCATAGACATTAATAGAGCTGATAGTTTGGATTTATCAACCACTGCGGTTGTGAACAAAGCTAAATACTGAAATGGTTCAGTAAATGTTCAACAAAACAAATTTACATTTTAGACCCGTGGCTGTGGTGTGATTGATTACAGCACTGGACAATTAATAGCTTTTTCACCACAAATATTTTGAATTTTCATAGGAAAATCACAGGTGTAATATTGACGATGGCTCAGTTCTATTCAAGTGTCCCAGTAAGCCATGACAGTGTGACAGTAAGCCAGCATGCATAATACCAGGACCCTGAAACTGAAGCAGCTGAATGGAATTCAGTCATTAATTTTATCATTTACTCCTGTGCTCTTCATGCTCATTTCAAAACATCTGTGATAAGGGCCTTCATAGTTATATTCAGAGATAAGTATATAATAGTCTAAAATTTGAAGACAAAAAGACTTGTTTATTTTGATATTTAAGGTTAAATCAGCTATCATGTCACCCCATCAACGCATGGTATAATCAAATGACATGTGTCATTGGAGCTCCATAAAAAAAATAAAAACAAGAAAACCACCTGAACTTGTGACAACAACCTTAAGGCCAAATTAAAAAATCCACTAAAGACCAATCAGCTCTGTGACCACTGAATCTAAACTTCATCTATGGTCTTCTCATAAGCGCAGGTAGTCTGGCTTTTAATTTGACATTATTAATTTCTAATTGACATTGTGGGTGTATGTGATGTGCTGTTGTGTGTATCTTTGTATTTTGTATGGTGTGTTCTGTGTTTCTTTTGCTTTGTACTGTTTGTTGTTGTGCTGTTGTATGTTTTGATTGTGGGGGACTGCAGATGTACATTAGCTTTGAGCAGTGCATCTTTTATGTTAAAAACTGTACACTGTCCCAATAAATAAATACAATAAAAAAAAAAAACCTTGACACTACATTTCTTAAGTCCAACTCATATATTGTTCTTTAGTAACAAGATCTTTGTTTCTTGCAGACACACCACATGTTATTATGTACATGTTTGTGTGTTGGTGGGCAGAGACAAAGGCATTGTACATCTCAAGAATACACACACACTGACATACAACATACAAACACTGAAAAAAAATGCTGCCACTTTTGCTTTGCAGTGTACAAATGAGGTGCTAATGAGGATGAACGCTTCTGTTGGCACAATCTGGTAAAGAGCTTTTCACAATTTATGGCAAGGGTCCTCCCTTTAGGCCTTGTAAAACAGGAACGAAGCATAATCAAACACAGTGTCTAATGTATGCTAAGTATGTCACTGTGTAAGAGAGGATTAAAAAATAGCCACCTGGACATGTGGCTGAACACATTAGCAAAAAGGAAAACGAACAGGAAGCCACTTTCCGTCTTTTCAGCTCCAGGGTCTTCAGTATACCACTCATAATAAAATAAGATGTACATTTTTACATGTTAGGCTATTAGCAGACACTTTTACCCCAAATAACACGCTGTATAACAGCATCATCATCACATGTAGCTACAGTGTAAGGGACAGTATAAAGCAAATTGGGGTTTTAGTTCAGCAAAGATTTCTCAGAGGCAGAGCTGCACTAGAGGCAATAATCTCATAGTTTGAGTCAAATCTCAATGGGCAGAGCCAAAGAACCAGAGTTTTCTGGTTTAGTAACTTTGGCTTAAGCCCTGTGAAAAAAGAAAAGAGGGAGAGAAAGGGAGGCTAATAGGGGAGGATTTGCACTAAAAAACAACAATATAATCAAGCCATAGCGAGTTATTTAGGGTTGTTCGATTAGTTTAGCTGACCTTCACTTGTCTGTAGTGACTCTGCTCAGTACAGTACAGTATTTTTTCATAGCTGTTAGTAGTTAAACAGCAGAGTAACACTGATCAGGCCGCCACTGGATGACATTTGTTGTCATTTTATTTGCCAGTTTCATCTGCTGGCATTTCTGCTGTGTACCCTTTTCCATTAACCATGTCTGTCCCTCCCAGCCCCCCCAACCCCACCCCTATCTCTCCATAATGACCTCCATCTAAGCCGCATAGCTGTGGCCAGCAACCCTGCCTGTCCCAGGGGTGCTGACCCTGGAGGAGCCTCCTCTTTGCCAGGGAGCCCTGAGCAGCAGGGGACCAGGGGAAATGCCACTCTGTAGACTGTGTACTGCATATATGATGATGTCAATGTTCGTCCAATTGAGGGAGAGACATTTGAGTGTGTGTTGTGGGGGCAGGTGGTGGAGACGAGGAGTGTTTCTTTGTATGTGTCCACTGGAAGGTGTTTGTGTGTGTGTGCACGCACAAAGCATGCACTCAAGTTGCTTCTCAAATGTGCCTTCAATTTTAATCCGGAGATGCATTATAGATGGCCTGGAAAAGTGTGAGAATGTGCAGCTGCTCAAGAATCTGCGTCATTTCACTCAGCTGTGCTCCCAGGAGGAAGAGCAGGGATCTCGCATAGCATATACCTGAATATTTAGCTCTCCTGTGGCATAGCATCTTATACACAATAAATAAATTACACTTATTGCAGCCATTCATGCACCTCCCACTCTTGAGTCCCTCTGAGTGTTTATATCTTTATATATATGTAGACCCTCAAAAGAGACAGGGGCTGCTCTTTAGAGAAGCAAAGAAGTGAAATAATACAGACCAGTAATGTACAGCACAACATAAAAGGGCAGCATTTTTTTTCTTTCTGAAAAGTAGCTACTTGCTGAAAGCAAAAGCTTTGTCAGAAGTACTCTGACTATATGTGCTTGTCAAAGCCTTCCGAACTATCTACATGAGCCCAGAACCGTTTCATCTATACTTAAGGTTTGGGTTAAAAGGAACCATCATTGATCATTGATAGGAGAGAGGACACATGAGGGATCTCCAGATGGGATTGGAGTTCTTCCCCATTCATGACCTCCATCACCTCCATCCTACGAACTTTTCACTGCACTATAAGAACAGCCCACACTTGCAGTCTTGAGTGCTTAAGGTCACGTTCATGTGGCACCAGCTAATACATACACACAAAAAACACACTCAGTACACTTAAACCTCTATTGTTCAACACCAGTCCAGTTGTTGGTGTAATGCACCTGTGAGCTGATTTTATGACATTAAGAAGGTGAAGTTTATGACATGTGGGATTCAGCACTAAAATTATTATTCACATCCAAATGCGATGCAATTATGGTAAAACTTACTGATCTAAATCTTTTCTTCCTGATGAGACTGGTAAAATATGTTCCTTTTATTAGATAGAAACCATTAAAAATAATATCATTTTATGTCTCTATTTTGTATGATAGACCTACATACTTCAAGATAACTCAATTTAATTTCTAAGTAAGTAATTTCTGTATTAATTGTATTATTTCTCCCTGTCCTGAATGTTGTTTTTTTGTTTTTCACTGTCATTTGATTAAAATTGAAATACTCATGGTTGATTCTACTTATTTGTTCTTTATATGTACCTAAAATAAAAACAACAAAGCATCTGACCTTGATAGTGTCGTGTATTTGCATGAGCTACTGGATATCCTCATTAACCGAGTGTGTCTCAGTGTGCCCTGAAGAACTTCTAAATGCTTGCAGACTTGCCTTGCACCTGGGCACTGTGGGCAATTACCAGAAATAAGTCACACAAAAAGACACTTGACTATGTGCAAAGTTGGTATTTGGTACAGACTTAATGTCACACTTCCTCCTGCTTTGGTATTGAATGTGAACATTGGTCATTTGAAGCTATTTGTATGAATAACCAAGGCTGTTGTTTTTTGGATAGGGCAGTCTCACTCTTGATGTCTGTTAACCAGATTTTCTTTTGGGTTTTTTTGTATATATTGAGCTAGGGATTACTAATATAAGTACTGTATATGGTACAGTACCTGACATGAGCATACAATTAAATCCTGCTGTTGCCTTGTAATATGCTATTCACACTGGTTAAAAATAGCAATATTGTTACTCTAAGTTCTAATGCACTTAAAAATGTTGTTACATGGAAAATCCTGGATCCTCCTTAGAGATGGGAATAGCCATTATTACTGCCAGGTTGATAGTGAAGAAACATATGCACCTATTCTAGCCCGGCTAATTATCAGCTCCCAGCATAATTAAGGTTTATAGATGAGCAAACATAATTAGTAGGCATTATGCGGACCTAATGGTGGGAGTGAACAGGTGAACATGTATTCAGTCCTTTGTTTATGAGCTAAGGGTATACTGTAATGAGGTAGGAGAATAAAAGTTGATTAGTTATGACCTAAATGTGTCCTGATATTGCTTTAATAGAGAATACAATGCAGTATGGCTGCGGCACTGGAATCACTGCCCTGTTATTGACAAATCAAAATCTGCATTCTTCATGTATGGCTGAGAGACAGACTGATTTCAGTACACCTCACCTCAGTCAGTATACAGTACATACTGTATTTTAGAAGATATATGTGACACTGAGGCAACACACACACTACAGTAGAGTGCCCCGGTAATCAAAATGTAACTAACAATGTGGTGCGTTATTGGCCTTTAGGGAAAAATCATTGATCATCCTGCAAGTAATGGCGCTGAAGCTTGTTTATGATGAGACATAGGTGGGCTGGGAAGCATTTGAGGTTGTGTGGAGGACCTAATAATTGGGCACATGTCATCACTGAATGAAATAGTACTCCCAACGGCAGGAGCAATCCTGTCCTACATGACACATTCTAAAATACTACAGGAGTAAATCAGTGTAAAAACTGCTTTGTGGAAGTGTGTATGTGGCGTGGTGTTATATAGTGTTTGAATGAAGTTGAATACGGTGCCTGGCAACCAGTGTAGAGAGGGAACATAATAACACCCCCCGAAAGAAAGTTGGCTACTTTGAAAACAAGGCCTAATTAAAGCAGTTTACCAGTTATCTTCAAATAAGAGCGTTTGTGTCCTTGCTCATTTCCCTCATGAGTATAAGATGCAGGGTTGTGGGCGGGGACGGAGGGGGGCTTAATTTGTAGAGAAGAATCCACTTCACTTGGGGTGGCCTAATGAAAGTGAGATCAAAAGATAAGTTAATATTCAGCCACATTTATTAAACACAATACTGATTGTGAGCAAACAGCGGTATTACACAGAATCCTTGCAGGGCATTGGCTATAGCTGATAAGCTTCCATTAAAAGGTTGCAGTATCACATAGGCACCACTCAGGGCCTTGCTGGGAACAGAATAATATTTATTCCCACTCTGTTTGAAATTTAATTCTGTCTTAATAAATCAGCCAGAGCTTGCTTAGGAAATGGTACACTACCATAGCGTGTGTCTAATGGGTGAGCTTTGAGCCTCCCGCCATGATTCGACAGGGGTTTGACTGCCACGGCTTGTAGAATCAATTGCAGGAGTTTTGGAGGTTTGTTGTGAGCAGATGAGTAGACCTTGCTGTACCATTGAAACATGTCCTTGACCACACATACTGCTGGGACTATTTTGGGGAAGGACAATGTGAACATTCTGGGTTGATGGTGAACAACCACATATACAGTTCATCATTGTGGAGATTTGTTTTGAAGGTCACAAAATCCATCAGTTTTCTGGTCACATATTCAATATAACTGTAGATTTTGTAGCCTCAGCAGCTTGAAACAGTGCACAGCCATGCCCCGCAGGAAATGCATCATCACAGTTTTTGTTGAAGCCTTCAAAACAGGAGACAAAAGGCTGATTTATTAAACTTTTAATAAGTGTCACTCAACAGAAATTAAAGAGTCGCTCGAAGTTTTCAATTTATGCTTCTGCGAAAGGTTTCAGTCATCTCCATGGTAACCAGAAACTATCCAGCAGCGTATAATGTAACTTCTTTAGTTATATCATCCCTACTAATTAATTAAACAAGGATGTTACAATTTTTCTAAAGTTAAAGACCAAATTATCGATAAGGAAGTTCAGTGAAAGCTACAATCTCCATGGCGACGTTAGTAACACTACCCAATCACATTGTGTGACAAAATATGACGGTGTCCACCACAAAACAAATTCTCCAGTGGTGCGGCATGAGAGGAAAGTGTCGAGCGACACTTTTTCTGTCAAAAATACATAACTTCTGTCAAGCGACACTTATCAAAGGTGTGGAGCGACCGACTTTCATGTGATGTAACACACCAAGGACCTCAGCACTTTGGCAACAGTGGTTGTTAGCTGCTGGCTGCATTTCTAAACCCACAACTTGCCCCCATTGGGAACATAATACATGACATGATGCAGGGTTGATTTCAACAGCCTGGTCATTTAAACATTGATGCACTAGACTGATTTTATGTTTACTTGTTAGCAAGGAAATGTTTAAATTATGGTGACACACGTGACCCACTTTTTCCCGACACAGACCAACCCGCACATCAAATCAACTACTGACACATGGAAATAGAAATCACCACAATGTAATTAGTTAATAAATCTGTCAAATTTACCTCCTCCTGCAATGACAATGGTGCAGCTGTACAAGCTGTTTTGTCCTTGTCATTTACATGGGTTTGTTGTGTTGCAAGAAGCACAACCTTAAGGGTCACTGAAAGAGAATGGGTTTAAGGAGAAATTATTGTAAATACCAGTTTTGTCATACTGTATCTCAAAATTTTACTTGAAATGCACTGTATGTCTATTTTTTACTCATCCTTTTTATTTTATTAGTGCATTAATTTTAACCATTTACCAATCGGAGGCCACCAGGAAAAGATGAACATATAACACACATATGAGTAACAAAAATGATTTGTCATTAAAATATGTATTTCACAATTGGAATTGAAGGAGGGGCGGCGCCCTGGCGCCCTTGTAATGTGATGTAAAACAGTTGATCTTGTTAGCTAGCTACCAAAGACAAAAACCAACAGCTTGTTCAGGTTAACTCAGCTGACTCCTCTGACTCTATAGGCTGTTCACACATTAAAATGGATCCAACGCGATCAGATACAAGGTGCATTGTGAAGCAATAGCTCATCTCTCAAATTCTCTCTGTCACACTTCATTGTCAAATGTCACTTTTGTTCCTGGCTTCTGACTTTTGCGTCTTCATTTTTGCACTTTAGCCCAGCAAAATGGCATCACAATTGAGATTAATTTGTGCCATATTAAAATACCAGGTGTGCTACTTCTTACACAAAAGAATCTACTGTGTCTCAGTGTACCTGACAGTGATAAACAAACCTATCTTTTATTTTTAAAATTTTTGAACCACAACATTATTCTTTTATTCTACTTTTATTCCAGTTGTAAAATGGACTTTCATGATGGCCCTCAATCTAGCTGTTATGGAGATTGGTGATACAACTGCAAAGCCTCTTTTCTATAGCAGTATATCAGATACATAATGTCACTGCACTGATGGATACCTTTGCACCCACCCCAGGCATATAGAGTATGTGTTCTTGACCCAGGCACTAGGAAACCACATAGCTCCATCTCCCTGCTGTGGACAGAACCCCTGTGGGTGGTTAACCTCATCTACTCTCTCTCCCAACTCCAAATGTCACTCCCCAGTGCGACTGACCACTAAGGCTGCCCTGTGTACATTATTAAACCCACAACCCCTTTTTTGATACCCCCTCCTGACTCGCTCTCTCCCATTCTTTCTTTCTGTCTCTCTCTCTCACTCTCTCTTTGGTAGATCCATACTCGGCAGGACACCTCTTCTCTACATTATCAATCTCATTGGTTTATGCTGTTATTTCTCTCTTGTATGTGAGGCATACTGTTTCTAGAGGCCTGTTGTTTTCATTTCCATTTAGCTTTTTCTTCCTGATTATCAGTCTTCACAGGCATGGTGTTTAAAAAGCCTCTGAGGAGAAAAAAACATATGGCTTTAAAGGAGTCTTGCTGGAAGTCAATGCAGAGCTAACCAAAGCTTGGCAGATTTTGAAAAACACCAGTTCAATTGTTTTTTTCTTTGGTTTCAGCTGATAATGGAGAGAAGCAGCAGTGTCAGACAAGAGAGTCAACACACTATACTTTCCCTTGTTGGCCTTTTTTATTCATGTCCAAAGTGTATAAAAGTAATTTTCCTTAAAAAAAGAAAAGAAAAGAAAAATCAAAACATAGTGGACTTTTGCTCAAATTGTAGAACAATGTTAGTGTGTTGCCTTCCATACATGTGGTGACAGCATGATTTAGTGCAGCCTGCGTGAAATCGTCTTTTTGCTGTCCTGACTGCAATTTCTTAAAGTACTGACTTAATGAAACTCTTTTTGTTGATTTTGTTGAGTGCAATTAAATGTAAATAATTTCAGAATTACCTATACATGCTTACCTATTGAAAACAGGTCATATACAAGTTATTATTATTGAGTGTCTTAGTGCTATCTTCATCCAACATGTCCCTACACACATGAACAAGTAGACTTATTTGAATATTGGACACTATTAAACCCAGGTTATTAAGTGACTAATAATGTATACAAATGATGCAATTTGCAATACACAGGTCTATCTGAAAATATTTTTTCACATATTTAAACCTGTAGCAAAAGAAAATGAAACTTGCACACACATCAAATTTAGTGGGGGCCTTGCAAGTGCAAAATGGAAATAATTTCTTTCTGGTATTGGTACAATTCATAATCCACCAACACAGATCACCTACCCCATGTCTTGTGAGCAGGACCATAAAACACACTTTAAATGTGTTGCCTTACAGTAGCTAAGGGCCCATTGTGATTTACTACCCAGGGGTCCATGGAGGGCTTGATCCATCTAGAGTTGGGAGAAAAATATGGGAAAATGACATTATGTACAATATCTTGTAAATGTAAAATAAATCATTTGGATTCATGTTAATTGGAAGTTTTGAACTGTCCATGATGAGACTCATTTCCTGTATCTTGGGAACACAGAGCTTCTTTCATCCGCAACTTCCAATAGATACATTAAGAAATGCCATTTCAACAACTTTGCCTGAAGCACTTTCAGAAAAAAACACCAGAAATTATATCTTTAAAATTCAGAAAGAAAACGCATTTTATGTTGATGATGAACACATCCCACACTAAGTATTTCCAATACCCCCCCCAGTGTTTAAATATACTTGAAACAATAATAAAGATATATATTATTAACTCAGCAATCCATCCATGGAATTGAAAGCGGCTTTACAATATTTCAAAACTTCACAGTAAATCCTTTGAGGAGTTGATTTGGTCAAATGGCTCCACTGTCAAAGAACTAATTAAACTAATCATTTTGACTATAGAGAAAAAAGGATTAAAATAGATTGATTTTTTTCTCAGGGTAAAAACACAACACAAGTGTTGGTGATGTAGCTTGTCTGATACACTGTCTGCCCTACAAATGAGCAGCTAGCCCACCACTCCTCTCTTCCTTTCACTTACAGGTAGCTGAACTTTAGTCAAGATATTATTGTCAAGCACTCTTCAGCGAGAACAACAGTCACCCTCCGATGTCACTGCAAGATATCATCATGGGCAAGACCTATTCCATCTGTACCACTCTTGTGGTTCAGCTTCTGCTGGATGGGTTGGTATCATTAAACCAAAGCCAATTCTTACCCCACCTGACTCTTGCTCTGTCGGGAGGAGCAAAAGCTGTGGTGGCTATTCACAGAGTCTTCTATGCCAGCCACTTACTGGTGAAGGTGGCACTTGCAGATAGTGAAAGAGCAAGCATTTGGACGAGTAGAAAAAGGAAGATGGAAGATCAAGCCACCCTCATTGACAGCTACCGACTCAACAACCTCCTTGGTCTGTTCCAGATTCCACAGATGGTGCCCATATTTTTACTACGTCAAGAGGTCACTGGATGTGTCACTTACTGCTAACCTACCAGCCGTAACCTACACTCCTTACTGCATTGTTCACGCCAGGCAGCGGGAGTTCCACCTGTTATTGAAATACTGTTATTCTGTCTGGGTCTGCCTCCTTCCAACTTCCAATTCTAGCCTGATAGTTGGCTGTCTCTCCTGCCTAAGAAGCATGACAGCCTGACAACCATCTGTTTGACCTCTGCTAGGCTAACATGCTCAGGTTGTAGGGCAACTGACAACCTATGCGTTATGGAGGGCTCCCTTGACTATGCCACTAATCAGCAGACTGAGCTAACCAAGTCAAGCCAAGTCAATTCAATTCAAGTTAAGTCAATTGTATTTACTGTATATAGGCCAAAATCAAATTAAATAAAAATGCCTCAAAGAGCTATACAGTCTGAAATCATACGACATCCTTAGAGGGTTCAGATAGGTTTGAATAAAGAAACCACACGTCCCCCCAAAAAACCCTGAAGATGGGAAAAAAGGAAGAAACATCAGGATGAGCAACACAGGAGGGATCCCCTTTCCAGGACCAAACTCTACACCCAGACAGACCTTTCACAGGATGTCTTAGGCCTTTGCTGTCAACTGCGGGAGATGCTACACATTTGTCTGCTCCAGGCACGTCTGATGGAGGATACGCCATGCTCATCTGACTCACTAAAAGGGGCCCACTCTGGGATGACCTCTTTTCCCTCACTTAAGTGAAGTGAAAAAGAGGAAAGCAGAGTTGGGAGTCTGTCTTTCCCTCTCAATTGCCATTTTCCCTTTTCTGTCAAAACCATTCAGCTAAGGGTCACCTCTGGAAGAGGTCTTACTGGAATGGGAACGGTTTCTTCTTCCTTTCATTCAGTTTGGGTGAATAAGAGGGAATCAGAGTCAGAGGGGAATCTTGGGTGTGTAAATAATATTGTAAAGAATACGGTCTGGACCTGCTCTATATGAAAAGTGCCCTGAGATAGCTTCTGTTATGATTTGGCACTATATAAATAAAATTTATTTGACTTGAAATTGACTTGGTTCCTGAAGCTTTCCATAACAAAATGACCAAAAAGACCCACAGCTTGTGTCTGGCAGTAGAACTCTAGCAGCTATCCCTTTGTTCTCAGTTTCATATTTCAAAGTGAGAAAAGTAGTAGACATGCTAGCACCTGAATGGCTGTGAGCACACTGATCTTTCTCAGGGTGAAGAGGTACAGCCCCTTCTGGGTAAATTAGTGGCTGTATGTCTGTTAGTAGGTATTCATGCTGGAGTTAAAGTCAGGTAACTTCTACTTATATTTTACAACCCTTGTCTGTTGGAATGAATTAGGCTTTGATACTGTTTGAAGTGATTTGTGGGTGAATCTTTGAGAGACAGACTGAAGTAGCAAGAGTGGGTTTGAGTTGTATATGGGTGAATTTCTAATAAAGTGTTTCCTCTCTAGACAGCACCCAGGCCATGTCTTGCATATCTTTCATTTGTTAATAAAGCCAGTGGATTTGGCATAATTAGGAGAAGGGTAGAGAGGAGAGAACGAAGGTTGTTTTCCCAAAGTGTCTGTCACAACATCTCACACATTTATCTACCCTCTGAAATATATCCAAGGTTACCTATAACTATTAAAAATAAAACATATGTTGTGATTCAGGCTCCCAGATTTAACCCCATCCATTTTCCTCTGGATTTTTTTTTTATTCAAAATTGCACTGTCATGATTAAAATGGCATAAAAATCATAAAATATCCGATGTCAATCACGGCATGTGACTGCAACAGAAACGATCATCCCATCATCACTGATATAAAGCAGATTTTTTCCCCAAGTGAAATGTTGGTGTCGGGAACAGTACAATGTGTACACTGGCAGGGAGTCTCCTCAATGCAGAGGAACTGGCAAATTGAAACTTAAGGGCAAAACACAAAATGGAGCCAGCATGCAGAGAAATGATGCAGCTGGCAGATTGATGAACTGCTTCAGACCAGGGGCATGATCTTCATTCACTTCAGCTTTGAAATGACATTGTCAATTTGCATTGCAAGCGGTCAAGCGCACTCTCCAGATGATTGAGATGATAAATTTTCAGTGAGTTGTGATTGCCTTGCTGGACTTTTTCTTCTTTTCTTACATGAATCTAAGTGAAAACATTACAGATACATAAACCGAAGACATTTATAGATTTCATGGTAGCTTAGAAACAATTTTACAGCACTTGCTGAAGGATATTTCAAAGTGCATTCACCATTGAAGACTAGATGCTGAACAGTATCTGATTTACAGGATGCACCTTCAAAGAATTCATTATAACTGTTTGACTGAAAATGCATTTTTATGTGGTAAATATGTAGCAAATAAATTTCACAAATACTGTATGGTGCAATGTTTATGGCTTATACAGCACCTCCACTAAGTGTGTGTGTGTGTTCTTGTCTTTGTTGCTTCAGTGCCAGTGTGGTCTCTTACATTATTCTACTCCTATCATGCAGAAATTGCCTGGACAGCCATTTGGCTCGTGTTTGCCATCCATTTGTAATCCGGATAGAGGGGCCATGACTGCTTGGGCCTCGGGACAGCAGCAAAATCAATTGGCTAGAAATGACATCTGCCAGAATCTGCCACTGGAGCGCTCGTAGGTACCATAAATGAAATCACAAGCCCTAATTGTGTGCTGATTTATTCACTTGTCTGAGTGCATCGCGGCTGGACCAGCTAGTAGCCCCAGAGCCCTGTCTGTGCGCTTGGTCATACATAACACATTTATTTATTTACCCATCCCTTCTGATTCACAGCATCACTGGGGGATATACCGTGCTCCCCCTCCACCCCCAACGCACACCCGCATCCCCCATTCCTTTGCCTTTCCCTACACATTTGATAATTCAGTTTTTTTTCTTCTTCTTTTTCGTGGCGGCGTGTAAAATGAAATGGCTGTGGAGACAACTGTCACTTGGCTCAAGTAAGATAAATATGTCGATGCCTGAAGCGGTTAGAGGACGCTTGCATGTTTGACTGCATTCAGAATGGAGAGACATTTTTCCCAGGATTCTTTTTTTCTCCTTTTTTGAGAAAACTGTTGCAGATTTTTCACCATTCATCTAATTGTGAGACAGAGCTGAGGCCGCCTGGTAAAGTCGGTTGTGCATGTGGCATTTCCGTCAAACAACAGCGAGACTATGAGACCACGGACGAGTTTGAAAGCATGCGAGACATAATTTTCGCCTTATATCCTCTTCCTCTCTCGCTCTGACCCTCGATAAGAGAACACTATTGCCCTCAATGTGATATTTCCTCAATGCCGCCAGACTGTTTCAGGGTGGCAGTCTGCTGAAACTTTAACCTAGCTCTAACACAGGCCTAAATAAAACATGAAACAATGCCTGCAAAAGTGTCTGTGAGGCAGTAGAACATCAAAAATTGATACAGCCTTGGCAGGCCAGACCAAGAAATTTATCTAAGCCCAAGAGTTCATCTCGCTCTTCCTGTCACCTAGGCGACAGTCATGGGAGGTTACAAGCATGCCTGAGATGATACCACAGGAAAGAGATAGACATGGGAGAGAACCCTGTTTTTCATTATATCATGGTTATGGGAGAGAGGCAAATAGAGAGAGAGAGGGAGAGAGACAGAGTGATGGGAAGGGAGTAGAATGAAATGGACTTAAAGAGAGGGAGAGAGAGACATGAAGGGACAGAGAGAGAGAGGGAGAGAGAGAGTGAGAGAATAGACCAAATGTGAAAGCAATTTTTGGGATGAAAAAGAAGTTGCCAGCAAATGACCTCTCAGAAATTGGGCAGGGAGGGATATCAGGCATATGGGAGAGAGTCAAATTAGAGAACTGTATTTGTGTTGCAGAAATCTGCCTGTGATGAAGCCATCTTTAAAATATCAAACACGTCATCGTGGTTCTTGCTTAAATGACATTTTCGAATATTTGTCCTACATTGCTGTTAGCGACATCAGAATGTGTGAACATGGCAGTGCGGCGGCCAGTGGGGAGATGGTGCTACGGTATCATTTAACGCAGTGAACAGCCCTGCCTTTTCCAGCTCATTAGCCATCCCCTTCTATGTCCCAGGCCATTTGATAGCAGCATTAATCTACGGCTCCACTAGGCTTCCTCTCCCTATTTACCGGTATTTCATGAAGATTACACCACTCAACCGTGTAAATGTATGCCTTTTTTTCACCTCCCTGCCTAATGTGAACCCCAAACTCCGTGGAGTACCTTGTATAAACTTCTGCAACATACGGCGGATTAAACAGTGCATTTCCCCAAAAGCCCAATGAGATGAGAGGCGAGAGTGAATGAAAGGAGATCAAAGGCATTCGCCAGCAAGCCGCATCCCGCTTGTTTGTGTTCTCGGGATGTTGTGTCTGTTTACCACCAACATGGATGGCACACTGCCATAAACACCGACGTCCTTTGATTATGATCACCTGCCATTTGATTACAGTTACTTGCTTGTCTGTCAAGATGGCATGATTAAAAAATATTACAGAAAAGCCATGTCCTGTCAAGTACTAATATTTTGTTAAACATCTTCTTTGTCTGTGAATCTTTCTACTATAGTGTGAGACCCAACAATATCAACACTATAAATATTTTAAATGTGGATTGTGTCTGTCTTTTTCTTCTTACCACTTGATAAAAATTGCTAAAAGAGAACTAAACAGAAGCATAAGCTTTGGTGTATCTCTTTAAATCTAAACTTACCTCAATACCCTTCCAAAAATAGCAAAAATAAAGACAAAAAGTCTTACATAGTCACATATGGGAAGCTGTGGCATATGGATCCATATACCACTCTTAAGAGCAGGTAATCCTCAGGGAAGTGAGGAGCTCTTTGCACAGTGTCAGGCTGAACCCACATCATAAAATACCACAACTACTTTGTCACAAACTTCTTAGAGCCCAGTTTTTCTCTGGATAAAGCAGCAGCTCTGTGATCAGTCTGGCAGGCTCCCTCTCTCATGGGGTATCTGACTTTTTTATGGGGAAAGACAGGAGACGCAAACTCACTCTGCCTAGAGCTTGCCATTCATCTAGACATGAGAGGTTTGGGCGTATTTGGCATTTAGAGAGTCAGTGGCATATTTGAAGGTGAGTCCATTCATTCTCTTTTCCCTGCGAGGGTTTGCACTGTGTAATGAAAACTGAAATCAGTTGTTTGACAATAAATGGCAATTCAATCTTTTCATTGTGGCCTTTACTGTGATGTGCCTTTTTCAGGTTTAGGCACGAAACAGTGGCCATTTCTCCTGGAATAAGTACAATTGCTATGCAAAAGTGTGCAAATTTTTCCTACTTTTCACAGCTCAACGTCCTTGAATGATGAAAAAATGATAAAGGAAAGCTAACCATGAAAATGAAATTGAACTTCACAATGGTGAGAACGAGAAACATTTCCAGTGTTGCCCTATTACAATGCCCATATCAATCCACATCATGCATCATGCATCCATCTTTTTCTTTTAAATCTTGAAACACAATTGGATAGAAGAAAATACAGAGAACTTAATCCTTTTTCAGTCCCATCTGGCCAATATGAAGTTCAATTCCAGGCTATAACATTGGCCCAAATATAGAAGACACTGGCTGCTATTCCCCAGCCTCTATTAGTTCTGTGTGACTTTAAGACCTGTGGCCTTAAAAAACAGATACTAAACTGGAGTGGCGAGAGATGGCATCAGTGTCCAAATCATTTTCACATGGCCACCAGTATATAGGATTCACTTTTAGTCGTTGAAAGTGAATTAAGACTAGTTTAGTGTGATAAATGAACGATCATAGATTCTCTCAGCAAATTAAGTTCAGCACATTGCTGTCAGAACTGTCATATTTACTTTAAAAACATCAGTTGATGTAAAGACAATCGCTATTTTCATATTTTAAGGGTTTCTATAGAGATCCAAGTATTCCAAGAATGGCAGAGTTATGAAGAGAATAAGACACAGCTTTATATCTGTAGCTCCATTAAGATCTGACGCCTTTGAAGGAAGACGGCTTTGCAAGGATGTGTGGGTGGTAGAGAACGGACAAATAAGATACATCACAGAGGTAAACGGTCCAACGCTTGTTTAACGAGTTATATCAGAGAGCCATCAAAGGCCTATTGGTTCAGCTAACACGCTCCGCACTTGCGCTTATCAACGTGTCACTGTCAATTGTGAGGCTAACTATCTCGCTACAAGCCCCCACACCACCCTTCCTGCTTCCCCCTAGCAACAGATGCTGCACTGGAACAACAATTACATGTGCTAGCATCCTCATCAAATGTGAATGGTGGATGTCATCGCAGTACCCACACACACTCCAAGGCTTGTTTATGCACAAACAAATTAGCCCGTGCCCGTCTATGTCATTCATTTCCCCATTCAAGATGAGCACATGTGACCTTATGAGTGCCATTGTTACAGCAGAAAACAATAAATCCCATCCCCATAATTCTGATAAGAACTTAATGGAAATTTTTTTTTAAAAGGCAGATGGAAAGATGGCCAATTAAATACAGTAAGTTCCTTATTCTATATCCAAGATACTGTTGGAGAGTATTGCAAAATTTGAATAATCATTCTTGGTGTTTACACGGAAATAACTGAGAAGGGTCTCTTCACAGCGTGTACTCAACAGAACTATTTAGTATCATATTTATGTGAAAGCAATTACAGTGGTAAAACCAACATATGAATAAGCTGCCCCCGAACACCTCCACCCACTTTCTGGATAGCACAAAGAGAGAATGATTACAGACCATTAGGCAGAGCCTGAAGTAGACATGCCAATTTTTTCTTTTCCTATTTTCTTACTTTTCGCTGGTTTTGTTTTGGAGGAGACTGTGGTTGTCAATAAGCACGGCCATGATAGTGTGGAAGTACTGCCAGTTCCAATAAAGCGGCAGAGAGATCACCGCAATGAAAGGTGACCTTGGCATAATTGAGATTCATCACAGAGAAAGCCAGGCGGCTGAAGTGACAGGGAGGGGAGCAAATGAGGAAAAGAAAAACAGGGGGGCTAAAAACACAACATAAATACTACTTCCATTTTATGGGGGAACAGCCAAATACTGGTTGAGCGGCAGGACCTGAAGCTCAATGTCAATGACTGTATTTATTTAGGCCAAGACTGCAGGCTTATAGGCGGCTCTGATCCTCCCTGCTTGTATTCTATTTTTGCAAGCGGCACACATGTGAAATGATAAAAAGCAGCGCCCTCCGCACCAACAGAGAGAAAGGGACTGATTTAGAGTGGTCTGTACACTCTCTGGATGAGATAACAAACCGGCTGCATGTTGTGAAGCACATGTTTTGACCACAGAGGAAGACAATGAAAGCTCTCCATCACGTTTTAACTTGTGTGAAGCAGCATGGCATTGCACAGTGTTAAAGGCACTCTGGAGAGATGCAAACACAGTGAGGGATGAATAGAGGTTAGAGGGGGGTGTTGGCACGTATGGGAATGGATTATAGTGTCCTTTCAGACCTGCACAATATGCATGTTTGGGTCTGGGCTGAAGCCTTCACATAGCAGCCACACAGAGCTCTTGGGCTGGGGGGGATCCCCCAGACATCCAAGGTTTTCTATGGCCCACAATGGCCCACATTCTGGGTCCACAACCCACCTGGCCTTGTCTGATAAATGGCTTTGAAAGGGGACACACACTGCACCCAGTCCAGCATGTAGTCCATGTGCCCAAAGACATCACTGTCTGTTGCTATATTCTGTATTTGCTTCTGTTAGGATGATTTCTTTGACATCAGATATTAAGCATACCTCCCTCCAGCTTTCTCTGGATTAACCGATTAAAGGGATACTACAGCGAATTATCATTTAATTTCTATAAAGTTAGAGGATTAAAAACAGGAATGGTCAAAATCAAATGCCAGGATATCCTGACTTTTAGTCCCTGGTATGGGTCAAGCTCCAAAAACACTGATTCCTACATTTCTCATAATACAACTGGGCAGTGTCTTCCCCTAGACTGTCCCCACCTCCTACAGTAAATGTCCAGATCTTTCAAACACCACACCTCCAGTTTGTAACATAGGCTTTTGGAGTCTCAAGCCAATGACCTGAATGACATCATCAGGGTTATTTTTTCAAACTTTGGAAAGCATCCTTCAGAGCCACAGACAACATTATAGCATTGTTTTCACAGGCTGAGTAGTACTACATGATGATTGAAATTCATGTGAAAATCAGTGGAGTGCTCCTTTAAGTTTCAACTTTTTAGTTTCCACGTACTTAAATAGCTTTCACCAGAATTGGCAAAGAGGTCAAATCAACAGTATCTCTGTGTCCTTTATACTGTATGACTTGGATTACTAAGACTGCTCAGGAGACAGAAAAAACAAGTATGTATATGCCAATACCAGCAGAGCTCGGAAGAATTGTTCCGTTAAGCAGTTTATGTTATTTATGAAAAAAAAAACTCTGCTGATGCTGCACAAACAAGTAGGTACTTCCATTTTCTACAATTAACTGGCTTCATAATCTTTCGAGGATTAATAGGCCAACTAATGACCAAAAAAAAGGGGGGATTTAGTAAAATCAAAAAGGATTAATTACTTCTCATACTTTGCAAGGTGACTAATTACTTTCATCCACTCAAACAAAAAAGGGAATAAAATAATTGGCAGACACTTAATTAAAGGTTACGGCTTTGACGTAATTGTGAAAGACAAGACAATTAAAAGTCCTATTATTCAATCATGATACACAAGGAGTAATTGGTGTGTTGCTCTCTGGAGGGCTGGCAAATGTGGGCTCTGTGAAGGGTGGAGAGGGTTTGGTAAACATCAAGAGGATAGTGAGAAGGATGGACTGATGCATCCCTCTAACCCATCCAGACAAGGTTATTGCTAGGGTTCAAACTTCAGAAGGGCCCAGGGGGGAAACTCAGGAACCTCTGTAACAGATTATGGTGGGCCCCATAAGAATTGAGAATGTGAAAACCTCCCATTAATGTCAAGGTTATATCTGTGAAACACCTCAAAAAGTCAATGGGCGTACTCCCAAGAGGCTCTTTGTGATTTGTTACCTGGACTTCTCAGACAGGGCTACCTCACAGACATAGAGGATTTGGTGGAGATAAAAAGTCATGTCTGGCCTATGTTAACATACATTTTTGATTTGAATTGCATGCTGCACTTGAAAATCATCAGGCTGTCTCCTACTTAAATTTTATAACACAGTATACACAGTAAGAAGCTAGATTCTGTATAATTTTTGTGGATTAACTAGGTAGATGTTTAAAAATGTATTCACAATGCTCCATGGCATGACTTGATAACAGACGCATCGATCAAAAATTCATGTTTTTGGCTTTAATCTGATTTGTATGTACTATGGTAGAATTGCAACGTTAAAAAGATTGTTTTTTGTAATGGTTTTTATTCATTCCTCTATATCTCAGATGAGTGGCCCAACTAAAACTGTCCACAATCCGAGACAAAAATGAGACAGATATGTTTATAACTGTATCATACACTGCAATTTAGAGTTTCAATTTGACTCAGCTGCAATTTAGTATCAATTAAGTACAGATTTTATACAATTTGATATTTTTCAGTTTTGACTGATGGTTACTATAATAATTTGAAAATGAATTATTTTCTCTTGATTTATATTTCAAGTACCTAATCAGAAATGTCCCAGAAAATGATGTTTACTTCCACACAACAGTACATATTTTACAACAGTAAATATGGCAAACAGGGTACCCTTTTGGCCAGTCCCCATGAAGAAAGAAATGCTGCTGATTAGTTATCACTCACCACAGTTCCATGGTTGGTGCCTTCAACATTAAAGGAAAAGTTTTACATTTGGGAAAATACCCTTGTTCACTTTCTTGCCAAGAGACAGAGGAAGATCAAGAACCACTCTCAAATCCAAATATGAAGCTACAGCCAGGAGATAGTTAGCTTAGCCTAGCACCACTAAATTATATATATTATAGTGCAGTGTAAAGTGTAAGAAAATGATAAACTGTGGTCTACAGAGGATATGCGCTGGACAGAGGTGGTAACTTCCTGTCATCTTGTAATCACTGTGAGGACGCCAGGAAACCAGTGGAGACTCCATGAAGTCACTTCACTCAGCTTTTATTTCCCAAAATGTTGAACTATTTCTTTAATGTGCATATGTTCTCGTAAATAAGTCAGTGATTTGCTTCAGTTATTGCCTTTGCAATACTTTTACACATATTATGGCTCTGATCTGTGCTTATGTATTGTATTGTATCAGTGTCTTGATACTTATCAGTTAATCTTGACATGTTGTGTATGTTTACACATCCCTATTATGTTGCTGGTTCCTGTTCCCACTACAGCGTAATGATTATCATTATATTATAACCTAGACAGACATAGCAGACAGACAGTCCTGAACTTGGACAACAACCTTATTCAGTCTGAATCTCTTTAAACTCAAAAAGTCTGACTCTCCACTGAAGTGCATGTAAGAGGCCATGACTTCTTGTCTGTGATATCTAGGTCAGACTTAATCAAACGTCAGATTCTTAACCCAAATGACAGATTCAGAGAGCAGCCATCACTCACGCTTGCCTCCTTATGGTTTGCTCTCTGACTCAATCTCTCTCTTTCTGCCTCCTCACTGTAATGGACAGTAGCCTGGATCTTTCCTCAGGTGTGCCAGACAAGGTAATATTCCTCAGGTATCTTTAATTACCTATCATTTAGTATTCATGGCCCAGGTATTCATCACCACTTTGCTCATTGCTCATTGGCTGAAAGATGAGGATTTTCCTCAACAGTATGCACTTTCCAAATGGAATTACCGTCCCCCAAGAAGAATGGGGTGAAGAAAATGAAAGGTTTGCCCACATAGACAAGACAAGAGGAGGCTCTGCTGATGAATGACAATGAAGCTGACTTGATTCGGCATCTCAGAAAACTTTTAAATGGGTCACAATAAGGCTTCACTGTGCCGATTGAGAAGAATGCATTTCTTATCATATTTGGCAGTGATGTCTTGCATACACAGTATTATTATTTTTTCTTTACATGACATCAATTAACAATGACTCTAAACATAATTGGACAGTTTAGCACTGATTCCTGAAAACTCCAGAGCTATTAATCTTTGCCTGGCTATGCATCCATCAAGTTCTTAATTATGAAGTTACATTTGTTAATTTACATTGTAAAAACACTAGTCTCTTATAATTGGTTCATTGTTTGGTCATCTGCTCATCCCAGTTATGCTCCGTAAACAGAATGAATTTTGTCCAATCACACCAGAGAATCACATTTAACTAAATATTGTTTTAACAGTTTTTAGCATAACTGGTGTTCAAATATGAACTCTAATGCACAAGATATGGAATCTTATTGTGGGTACTATGGTAATTGTGCATCAAAAGAACAGCAAGCTGTATCCATGTGTTTTAATGCGGAAAATATGAGAGTGTGAAATCATCAGCTTCATAGACGTACCAGAAAGCCTTTGTTCAACTGGATTTGCCTTGAAGGAACGAACAATCTAATCAAAGCTTGTTCCCCCTGAAGAATACTGTTAATGAGTTGCAGCATTCTCAACATTTTCATTCCGTCTTGTGGGTATATATTCTAATAATTCTTGATGTCTAATTACCACCAAAAAGCTGTAAAATGTTGTAAAGATGGACAGTGACAGTACGTACCGAGCATAAAACATAATGACACTATCACTGATATACATTATTTAGAAAGCTGACATTTAATGCTGGAAACAGTTCACAATTTACATATTTCAGATGAAAATTATCCGTGATTGCAAGGACACAGCAGATGTTTAACAGGTCAACAAAGACAGCAGCTCTCCAGCACCAAAACCCACCCACCAAAACCGCTGTTGTTGTAGCAGCATTTTGCTCCCCTGATTGAACTGTTTGAGACCCACTGTCACTCCTCTGCTATCCGCATGCCAGTCCAGGGAAGTACACAACAGATGGAAATGGGGATGAAAATAATTATGCTAAACAAATGTTTTTTTTGTAGATGCATTTCTCCACTTCACATTCCAGTAAATGTTGCAGTGTCCGTTGTCAGTGTGACAGCCAAGAAAGCCTGGAATGCTTGTCCCTGCTGGAATCAAACCCACAAAGTGCTGTTTATCACTGCGACACATTAACTATGCCACTTGGGATGAATAGTCTGCAATTTTTTTTAAATTAAACTATTAGGCCACAATAACAAGACATGGACTTTTGGATCAGTTGGTAAAATCCCCCTCCTCTTCAATCTTGCAAGCCAGATTGCTTTCTCTTCCTATCAAGAAATGTATTCCAAGAAGAGAACATTTGGTGCAAGTCATATGTCAGAATGCAAAAGAGAAGAAGGAAAGGGGAAAAACACAGCCAGGAAAATTCTAACGTGCCCAAACAATGTTAGAGAGATCTAAATTGCATTAATTTTGTGGGTTCACAGGGGGTCCATTAAACTATCCTTTAATGTGCCTTGAAAGTGTTGAATGAAAGTGTAGCATAAAGAGTGAGGAACAAGACACAAGTAGCAAAATGGGCATATATAAAAGGGAAAAGAAATGGGAAATGGAGGAAAATGTGATGCAATTACTAATGAATAATGTCCTACAATCTCTCTCAATCTGTGATTTGTCCAGCACACATTATACATTTTTTAATGATACCATTTACTGCCTTTGTTCAAGTCTTGCAAGTTGGAGGATGGAAACACATCCTAGAAAACCAAATGTTTGAGCTGCTAAGGTGGATGCCAGCAATAAAGGGTTGCAATATAGTTAAAGCACAATTGATTGAAATTCTTCATGTTGCTTTAACATTTAGCCAGCAAAAAAACAAGCCAAGTGTACACTATCTACTCAGCAAAAAATGGCAAAATTTAAAAGAAAAATGTGGCTGGTAAAGCAATTACATATAAATATACCAAAAGAGCTAAAAGAAGAATGAAAAAGATCATTATATTGAGAAATATTGCTTACTTGCAACTTTATACAGTAAATCTTTGGCATTTCTTTGCAGTGATTTGGTTATATTTATACCAATATACTATATCTGTGAAGAGCCAATATTGGCTGTTGTTTCTTGGTTGGGCTCCGGTTATGAGCAAAAAAATCTTTTAACCTTTTTTAAAATCATGTCGGTTGTGTAATGAGCTCAGAATATATGCCAAAATAGGAAATCTTTTTGCACAGGCACTCTGACTTTAAGTGACAATTTTTTCTAGTTTTTCTCATGGGGAGTAGGGAGCCCAAAGTTGTGACATATAGTTAAATAACAAAAATGCAGTGTTAAAATGTCAGTTAAGGTAGGGCTACATTAGAACCATCTCAGCTCTGTATGAGATAAAAAAAAATGCTTTCAACAGGCCACAGGGAGAGCATGGAAGCCACTTCAATGTTGAAAATGGCAAGAAAAAAATCTGACTACACTGTGAAGCAAAAACAAGTGTTTGTCTCTACTCTTCTCATGTTGACTACAAATACAGAGGCAGCAGCAACATGTTTCATCTGATGCTGCCTGAGGAAGACCAAAAGGATTGAAATATCCTGCTGCTGCATTTGTGTTTGCAGTCACAGTCATTTAATTGTGTGCAACTAAATCACAAGCTGTTTTTGCTCTCTTTATTTTATTTTGGCTATCTTAATCAGAGAATAATTAACTGTAAAACAAAGCACTCTGTCATCATTTCTTTTCTGAAAGAACACTGATGCCTCCTCCCTATCAGCTCTCTCTGAAAATAAAAAATCTCCTGCTAGAATTCCTGGAAGTCATTTTGTCATGTCATCATAGTAATAACTTGTAACCCTGGGATTGTTAAGCTTGTGTGCTTGGTCTTTGCAAGGCTACAACAGGGGAGAAAACACATCAAAGAAGAGGTTAGTGTGATGGTAGATAACTCTTACATAAGACCCACTTGCTGGATGAAGTGCGTTCATCACAGGAAAAAATTGACAGTAAAAATTCTGAGTTAAGTCAAGCAATGTCTGACAGTCAGTGCCTTTTCAAAACCAGGAGAACCAGAACAACTTAATGTAACAGCTGCAAACAAGGGGCTGTTGAGCTGTTAGTGTGCCAGCCTCTTGCCAGAAGAGAGCAATTACCAAAACCTGTTGTCTCCCTGCCCCATCATGTTTCTCTCTGTGTTCTTTGCTTTACCTTGTGTGCCCAGATGACACCATTACATATCTAATATCTCTTGACAGAATCTCCTTTCAAAATGAAGATCATGTCCTTGCTGTGTGCTTTTAGTTGTTTAAAGGATGAAACCGGTATATCTTGCCAGACAAACACTACATACACCTACAGGGATTCAACAGAATCACTTTGCTTTGATAAGCAATGTTCATAAGAAATCCTAAGAAAGACTACAGCTTCTAGTATACTCCAAAAAACTTAACTTGTCATGTTCTTACAAGTGAAATGGTTGGTGTGCCACATATATTTTTTAACCAAACACGATCCCATCAATACATTAAATGCTGCCATGAGATCTGACCCGACCTACCCAGATCTCTACTGTCTATTTCACCACAGTTCTGGGTCCTGTCTTTCTTAAAATTTCCCTTTGCCTCATGTATGTACATTTGACTGGACTCAACTCAATCCAAGAGAAAGAATAATAACTTCAGCAATATGCTGCATCTATAGGCAGATAATGAAACCACAAAAAAATAATAACTTCATAGGCTAACTTATCTTTTTAATTGAATCATGTGTTTCATGTGTGTTTTTTCTTTATTTGCTTGTACTATTCAGCCATGCTAGCAGCATGGATCAAGGGACAGCAATCTCGGTCTATCAACCGGTCAGTCCACCACTTTGGTCTAGACTGAAATATCTGTGGAGACATTCACAGACCCCAGAGGATGAAGCCTAATGACTTGGGCTAGACTTTTCTTCTAGCGCCACCATATTGTTGACATGGGTGAAATGGCTTGATATACTGTATATTGGATGGCCACAAAATTTTATTTGTATTTTCTTATTTTAATTTTTTGTCTAATACTTTCGTTTATGACCAAATGCCTGCAAAACTAGTGATATTCCCATCCGCTTCAGCTGTACTTTGTGTTTGGTGCTAATTAGCAAAAGTTAGCTTTCTAGCACTCTGACAAAGGTGGTGAATGTGATAAAATATTTGCTAGCATTTTAGCGTTGTCATTGAGAGCATGCTGACTTAAGCATTTAGCTCAAAGCAAGTACAGCCTCACAGGGCTGCCAGCATGGTTGCTGTACCATGGTTGCAGACACTTAGTCTTGTTCAAGTTGCAATGTGCTGGATAATCATAAAAATCAGGTATCAAGTAATACAACTTTGGTTATTTTCCATGTGCTACTTTAGGTGTCAAGGTGGTACCTGCTTTCCTTTCATGGTAAGAGAGATAATTATTGCAGCAAGACATTATTCAAAAGGTGTCATGCTCATTGATGACATTTCATGAAATAAGGTTAAGGGTATCACACAACATTGTTATGAGTGGATTAGCTCTCCCATATTCCCTGTGTTCTCCTCCGTTTTTCCCTCCCCTGTGTGTGGGTTTGTCCCCAGTTTGTCTCTGTGTGTTTGTGTGTGTGTGCTGGGTGTGGCATCCTGGTTTCCCTTTCCAGCTGTTCATCCAGTGCACCCGCAGCTGATCACCTAATCAACTCAATAAGCCACCGCAGCATAAAACCGTAGCACATCCATCAAGACTCCGCCAGATCGTTCAGTCTACCAAGCGTTCACACACTGCCACAGTTGCCTGTCACGACCAGCTTCGTCCTCGTAACCTGTCTCTGGTTTGGATCCTCGACTCATCGCCTGTCCAGCTCTGCTGTATACCCCAGTCTCCAACCTGCTTATAAAATACAGAACCCCTCACCTGCTACTTTCTGCCCCACTCCTACATTGGACTCTGGTGATATCAAACCAAACTGCTTTGCAATAAACCCTTTTCTTAACAATTTCTGTCTACGAGTCTGTGTCCTGCATTTCAGTTCCTAGATTGAGTAATTATAACAAACATTACATGGAGCAAGAAATTGCCTGACAAATTTCATCATCCAACTTCTTGCTGTTTATCAAATGTCACCCCAGACTGCCTTCTTATACCCGGCAACAGATGAATAGAGAAGCCATTTTCACAGACTGTTTGGGTTGCACCCTCTTGCTCACCGCCCCGCACCAGATGAGAGTCCCTTCTGACTGAGATTACAGAAACAAGATGAAGAAAATCTTCAAGCCATACCTGCCAACATTTAGGTTTCAAAATACAGAAGGTTGTTTTTTTTTGGGAGGTGGATACGCTCGCATGCACCTCGAACGCTAAACCTGGACAGTTTTTCTTAATGTGCAGTGGTATATTTCTAATTCAACATGCAGCCGAGGTTTGTGATGCACATGGGGAATTGAAGCAAGCCTACACTATGAGAGATCCTATAAATTGAAACTGTTCAGTCCAACTCTGCTTAAATTTGCAAGTGTATTTGGATTTTTTAGGTAGACCGCTGTCCTGCCCTGACATTTTGACAACAGCTAAGTTAACTGGCCTGCCTGCCTGAGCAGAGCAGCTGCGCAAACCCCTTGAATCGGGTTGTGGGTTGCCAGGTTGCGGTGACAGATGGGTTGAAATAGTATGTAGTGTGTGGATTGTGTGTGTAGATTGTGTTTCATAGACAATTTGAGCAAAGACTGTAGGCCTGTTAAAGCTCTACAATGAACATCTGTAGCTTGCTGTTTAGATTTGTTTTAATTGTACTGTGGTTGGGGGCTGAGTTCGGAGTGAGATTTTTCTAGGGTTACTTCCTGTCAGTGTTAATACCCATTAGAGACTTGTTCACTGATTCACACTTTCAGAGTGTTTTCAAGCTTTTTTTTTTTTTTTACATATTATTTAGTAGTTTCAGTGCAAGAACTGCAAATAAACGTTCCTTTTTATTTCCTTACAATTGAGCACAATTAACTGGTTGTTCGTATATATCGGTTCATAATTAATCCAAAAATATCAAATTATGTTGAGTGATGCAATTATAGAACTGCAAAAACCTTGTAGGGAGGTGGTCTTGGTGGATGCATGGGCAGTCAAGGCTGGTTTCTTTGAACCATGACCATGATCGTTTCCTAACCTCAAGCAAGCTTTTTTGTGTCAAAACCTAACTAAACCTTAACAATAGCGGTGACAGATCAGAAAACTGGTATCTCTGGTTTCTGGTGGGGGTCAGGTGGGGTAGAGGTTGTTGTCAGGGCAATATGTTTAAAATGTTCCATGTGGCTGAAAGCTTTGGAAACAAGTTTGACCTTGCATTTACCTTTATTTTTTTTTGGTCAAAAAATGGAAAATGGTGTTTTGATGATGGTGGTGGAGAGCACCGTCTAACACATCAGTCCAAAATCTCCCATAAGTGTGCAACTGGCTTGAGATCTGGTGACTGCAAAAGTCATAGCACATGATTCACATCATTATCATACTCATCAAACCATTCAGTGACCCCTCGTGCTCTGTGAATAGGGACACTGTGATCCTGGAAGAGACTACTGCTATCTGAATAGAAATGTTTCATCATAAGATAAAGGTGATGACTCAGAACAACTTTGTATTGATTTGCAGTGACGCTTCCCTCTAAGGGAACAAGTGGACCCAAACCATGCCAGCAAAATGTCCCCCACAGCATAACAGAGCCACCGCATCCCCTCACTGTAGGGGTCAAGCATTCAGGCCTGTAACGGATTTTCCTTTAATTTGTCACCCATCTGTACATCACTGTTAATTTCCATATCCAATGAGTCAAATGATTTATTCAGTTCGGAAACTATGGAGAAAGTTCAGTAAGTGTGTCACAGCTGATGATTTGATGGCAGGTTTTATCTGATTGACAGTTGAGAAGAGTGATATCAGTAGTTTTGTCTTGAAGAGCAGGACCTGTAGGATACCATTTGTCTTGGGAAATATGTGGGGCTTAATTGTACATCCAGGTCTTCATCAAGTGATGGATCCACTGTAGGTGAAAAGAGGGTGATGACAGGTTGTTAAGGGCTGAATTAGCATCCACATTTGTCTACTTATTGGCTGACTGGGAAGATATCTCAGGTCACAGAGAAACTATCTTTAAGAACGACGGCTGAATTTTAACTTTTCTCCTCCTGGTGGTGTCCTAGCAAGTTAAACAAAGTGCTTTGTTTTGCCTTATAAAAACTTGAGGCTAACTAAAAGCAGCTGCTGACAGTTTTATAAAATGTAGCTGCTGTCAAACATCATCACTTGATGAAACAAAGTTTTCATCAAGTGATGAACAAGATCTAAACACAAAAAATGTTTTGTTTTCAATAGAACATGAGAAAATTATCTATTAACTGTTCATTCATCATCTTTGACCTTATGTTATGTTAGAAGCCCTGTAAATGGGTGTTTGCACATATAATATTAGCTGAAAATTTGCTTTGCTTACTGTCTGAACATACCATGAGAGTTGAACAGACTTCGACGAGGATTATGAAAACTACACAGTGAGCAACTTCTGAAACCACATTTTATAAGGGTGAGGCTGGGAAAAGATGCACAGTAAACTTGCAGGAGAGGAAAAAATCGGAATGTATAATAGCATTCTTGTGGGTGGCTCTGTCTTTCTCTCTCACTCCCTCTCCCTCTCTCCTTTTCTCTCCTTTTTTTTTACTAATAATTCCACAGCCTTTTTTTGTAAAGCCCTTAATGTCAAATAAAAACTATATTATAAAATTGAATGAGGCATTTAATAGAGTCTGGAGCTGCAGGAGCACGCCGGCCTGACATGATTTCTGGGGTGAATTCTAATAAGAAATAGATCCTCAGAATGCTTGCTGAGTGGGAGAAAGAGAGGAAGAGGGAGTGAGACAGTGAGGAAGAGAAAGTGACTTCAATAGGAATGTGAGTTCACTGACAGCATTAGCTGTGAAAAGCCTGTTGTGCCTCTCCCCTGCATGTGAATACTGCATTTGCAGTTTTCTGCATCCTCTGTGCTTCTCTGAGAAATTCTATGGAAATCCTGCATATTTGACCTTGTTTAAAATTTGAAAACTTGCACGTATTTGACCAAACAACAGAAAAAAGATAGTGAGAATCATACAAATATAGGGAGGCAGGCTGGTGGGGGAGTCCCTTGACCTGGGGTTTCATATCTTCACTGATATAGCATGCATCTGAGGATTATTTACTGACTTGCTAGAGCAGTCACTCGATACTTATGGATATTCGTCACTCACTTCTGATTCAATATCAACTTGGCAAAACTCTCTGCCGCTACTGCTGCTCATGCTTATCAGATCGATGGCACACCCGGAGAAATTGATTGGGATAAGAATCGAAAGGAAGACTCTATGCTCAGAATTCAATCAAAATCAAGAGCTACTTCAGCAGAGTCTCACTTAGGATTGATCTGTCGATATGAGGTGTGGACAGTAACATTGACAAGCAGGTACATCTTGGGCCTATGAGGGAATAAACATCAATATTGTATTCAGGATAACATAATATGATTCATCATTCAGTGTTTAAAATTCTGGGGGGCCATTTTGGCTCTGCTTTAAAAGAAGAACTTCTGAGGAGCCCTGCCAGACCTCTGAAGGGTAAAACTTAAATCATTCCTTTCCAAATAAAACGTCCTTCCTGTTCTGTCTTTCCAGTCTGTGTTGCAGGCAGACTATTATCTATGACATATGTGCACTGGCCGCAGCAGAGGAGTGCACAGTGCCCTTCAGTTGAGTTATAGTTACCATCTAAATGTATAATATGTGACTTAAAGTGATGATTAGGCCTCGTTCCAGATTTTTTCCCCCCTTTTGTAACTCAGTATATTCACATGTCATTTTACAGCAGCCAACAGGGGTCTAAGGCAGGCCCTCACAGCCACCCCGGATTACTGTAAATTGCTGTGAAGATAAAGCTGTTGCCTGGGAGCCAGACAGGACAGTAATTCTCCACTCCACTCCTATTATGGGCTTTTCATTTCTTCCATTTACTTCATACCGACTGAATGTGACTAAACTCTTCATCATCCTTCCACTGTTACCATCTGCCTGCATACCTGCCCTGCCGAGAATGAATGCCATCCGACAAATACCAAAGCTCAGTCAAGCTTTAAGGAAAAATAACAAAGCTGATTGAAACTTTATTATGTCTATTGTCTTCACCTACTGGAGCAAACAAAAGCTCTCTGCCAGCGTAAATGACCTCCATGCACAAACCAAATTGGAGCATCACACCAAAATGTGAAACTAATCCTGAATTCATGAGATTAAAGAAGTTGTGCTCGGTGGCGTTAGAAGGAGAAATAATAATCTGGCAGAGAGACTTCATTTCATTTCCTGGATGCTGACATGCAAATGAGGCTCATTTGTATAATCTTTCCAAATGAAAAACAGATAATCAAATACCATCAGAAGCCATTAATATTCAATTAGGTGTCGCTTATGCAAAGTCATGCGGTTGAGGGATTTCAAATGGTGAGTGGACCACTCTGGAAAGAGATGACAAATTGGCATACCCAACATTGCCCAGCTTCTTGTGTCAGGTCAACTGACTGGACTACTTTCATTGTCTGTCACCACATTAGTAATGGTCCTTCAAGCTTTCTTCAATAGATTGGTGTTTCTCTCCTAACATATTGTACACTCCTATTTTATTTTTTGTTTATTTTTATAGGGGAAAGTATATATCATGGGCCAATGCCACATACCACTGCATTTATAGTCTAAGCTTGTCTGCAATGCCCATACCTATTTGGACCTTCTTACAAAAACACAAAACTTACAACAAGACACAAACAATGATCATTTATGACTGCATGACTGATCCCTCCTTAAAAAGCTATTTCATCGTGTGTTCAAAATGATCCCATTCACAATCCATTATGAGTTCAGTGGGAGTTCCACATATTGATCCCTTGTACAGAAAAACACACGTGTCCAAAGGAGTACTTATTAAGGGGTACCTTCCACTTCCCCACAGACGTACCTGACTTAATGAGTCAGACATCCTGAGAGGTTTTACCAGGTCATTGAGTCACTAGTAGCCTTGTTATTTAGGCATTTATGGATGACTTTAATAGTAGCAGTAGTGAGGTCTTATTGGCTGCCTATCCAAAATTTGAATTGCATAATTATATATCATCTTCAGAGGTTTTAGAACTGTACGCAATATGCAGCTATGGACTGTGAGGGCTGCAACAGCTGGGTAGAAGCTGACAAAATAGTTCTGCTATATACATACATATAACTATATCATCCACATACATCTAAAATCTACTCCATGACTTGATTCTGTTATCTATATATCTATCTATCTATCTATCTATATATATATAAACCTCAGTATAAAGACAAAGCGGCCAAGGACAGAACCCTGTGCAATTCCCATTTTACTCTCTAAGAGAGATGATTTCTAATTGCTAATAATAACAGATGGTTCACAGTTAGAAAGGTAGGATTTGAACCAAAGACTTTTATCGGATAAGATTGAGGGCTGTATTTTAAGTGCAAAAGCATAACGACAAATGCACACTGGTAGGTCTTACTTAAAATTACCAAAGTTTCAACGGATTGATGTTACATCAGAAACAGACATAGTCCTGAGATGTCTATTTTTAACACACTGCTTAGGACCAAAGTTCAACCAAAATACAACAACTCACTTTGCACTGCCTCATTTGAATGAACAAATTACTATTTGCACCTCTCCTCCCACCTGTGCACCATGTGCTTTGCGCTGGTCACCAAAATACCACACAGGCAGGCGAAGCGGGATTCAGTAGTCAATGCGCCTCCACGAAAATAGTGGAAACTTGGAGTGTTTAAATGGGAATATCATGGTTCAACATGTCAGATGGCTTTTTAAGATGCAGAAAGCTGGGACATTTCAGATGGAAACCTTTGCCTGTGATCATCTTCCCCGCCACGTGCCAGTTTATGCATTTTGTCTCATCCCTGCAATTTTACATAACGATCTGTGGGTTAAAGCGGAGGCGACCTAGCCCAGATGTGGTGCTGACTTGACCCATGCAGTCAGCCTCATCGCAGCTCCTCTGCTGAATACTAATGTACACCTGCCATGGTTGCACAGGCTAAATAGATGTCTTGTATCCATTCATAGTCAGATCCTGTGGTCTCTCGTATCTGCTCTCTTTAACCCATGTTTTCCCTTCAGACAAAATATTAGAAAGCAAGGGATAGTTTCACTTCAATCATGCATCCACTTTCTATGTACTGAGCAGCTTGCATGGAACTGGAGATTGTAGCAAACATTTGGATGAATAGTAACACGGCTCGGCTCGTATGCTATGTTTTCAATTTTGTACACGTATACATAACTGTGGGAAATAGTTCCAAGTCTCTCTCCCACATTCGCTCTATTTCTTCCTCTTGTCTCTTTTTCAAGTTAGAAATCCTCTTAAGAGAGGTTTTCCAAAATAACATTATCTTCAAACAAACATTTCACTTTTAATCATTGCATTTTTCTCCCTTATACAATTCACCGTGGTATTGCAGGCCCTTTTGAAGCTGTTCTTTTTCTGAGTGTCCGTTGGGATTTGCTCCCCTGTGGCCTCTCTGCTTACACCAAAGCTTCTCTTTCAAACCCAGCTTTGAGTAAAGAAGGAAAATGGGAAAAAAAGAAACCTCATAGGAAAATAGGTGGTGAACTGATGAACAATTCACTGGTGCATACCTGACAGGAATAGCGATTTTATCACCTTGTCTGTTCTCAGTAACACAGAAATATGATTTCTCACTGGACATCCACATGTCAGTCAAGAAGTTGGGCAGCTCACACACACACACACACACACACACACACACACACACACACACACTCTGTGCATCACACACATTGATACATGCTGTGATGACCTAGCAAGGAAGCACAAAGGGAAAAGCCTTCCAATTTGCCCATGTGAATTTGGTGTTATCTTAGAAACGTTTGAGATTGTTCTCGAATTAAATACATTTTTACACACAATTATTACAGTTTATTTAGCCATTTCAAATTGTTACTGAGAGATTTGATCTCTCAGTCTTTCAAAATTAGGTGCCATCACTCAGCACTGAGACAGGAATATGCAAAACACAAAACAAAAAAAATTGTTGGGTGCTTGTTACTCCTTGTTAGGTATTTTATCCAGAAATATTTTTAAATTATCTTATCCTTACCTTATCCTGGCACTCATGTATCATAAAATATAAATATATATAAAATATAGTAATAAGCCATGTAATGAATATATATGCAAAATGAAAGTAAAAGTCTGAAACTGGAGCATGATTTGTTGATATTTTCCCTCTTAAGTTCTATTACTGTTATCAGATGAAGAAGCCAACACCAACAGTTGTAAATGCAGCAGCATTCAGACAGCTAGAAACCAAAGTAGGTGCATACTCAACCCCTCAGTTGCTGCAGTGTGACTAAGATATCCAGGAGTTCAAGACAAACCTGTACCAATTCAGAGCCCAGAATAATATTAGAATCATATAACCAGCTTTCTCCAGTCTGACAAAAAAAAAAAATCTTAACTCAAGGTCCACATAGTAGCAGTTTTTTGATACACCATATGGTCTGATGAAGTGGACCTTAAGTCAAAACAGTATTAATTGATTATTTCGGCCACTCTGTTATCGATTGCCTTATAAAGTTGATATGGCAAACATATTATCAAACAGCAGTTGTCTATTTTCACACCCAGCAGACACGGAGCAACATTTGCATTTATCTGGAGTTGTGTCTCTGTCCTCCTGGTGAACGTAAGTCCAATATTCTCTCTACTTCTGACTTGGTTTTGGTCTCCTCCGCCAACCCCTCAAAAAAATATCTGGCTCTTAAGCAGCTAAATGCTCTACTGTGTTCACCAGCAAGTTGCTAACGTTGTGCACTGTTCAGTGCTGTGCAGGTAGTGCACAATGGGGTTATTGGTGCTTTTTTCCCCCTGTAAACAGTTGATTGCTGCGGTAAGACTGAACCAAAATAGTAAAGTTGCGGGTCATAAAACCAAAACAACAAACTGAAAGATGCTCATACTTCATAGAGCTGAGGAGAAATGGGCCATTATTCTCTGTTGGTTCATCATCACAAGTGACCACTTTCCCAAGTAGCAATTTTTATGTAAATACTGATTAGTGCAGCTTTAAGATTGTTCTGTCAAACTACTAATCTAATCTACTAACACTCACTTACATTGTTCCGTGAAAATGTTATACATCATCTATGCCTGATCTGGCAGACGGAGGTGGTGGTTTTAATTTTAAGAAGGGGGATTGGAGGGTGTGTTCCAATTATAGGGGTATAATACTGCCCAGCCTTTCTGAAAAAGCTTATGGGTACTGGAAAGGAGGCTTTGATGAATTGTGGAACCTCAGGTTCAGGAGGAGCAGTGCAGATTCCATCCTGGTTTTGGAACAACGCACCAGGTCTTTACCCTTGCAAGGTTACCAGACGGGTCATTTGCCCATCCAGTCTACATGAGTGTTTGGACTTAGCCCCCTGGGTGTTTAGTGGGGCTGATAAGGGAATATGTGGTAAGGGGGCAGTTGCTACAAGCCATTTGGTCCTTATAAAACCAGAATGAGATCTGAGTCCATATTTTGGACTGGATCTCAAGATGCATCTTCTCTGTCCTTTGCAGATGGTGAGGCACCGGGACTAAGAACCAACACATGAAAGTCTGGGGCCATGGTTCTCTGCCAGAAAATGGTGGATTGTTCCCCAAGTTAAGTAGTTCAAGTATCTCAGGGTCAAACGGAGCGTGAAGTCAGCAGTAAAGCAGGAGTTGTACTGGACCATTGTGTTGAAGAGGCACCTGAAGTCGAGTCTTTCAATTTACCAGTGGATTTACGTTCTGACCAAATGAAATCACCAATACAAGTGACCAAAATGAGTTCCCTCTGAATGGTGACTGGGCTCACAGTTCAAGATAGGGTAAGGTTCTCAGACATCCAGGAGGAATTCAGAGTTGAGGGAGCTGAGGTGGTTTCAGGAATCTGATAAGGATATAGGATATACCCAGGACATGCTAGAAGGATTTTATATCTCATCTAGCTTGGGAACACCTTGGGATCCACCAGGAGGAGCTACATTGCTGGTCTAGACCACCTTGTTTAGCCTGCTGCCACTGCAACCCTGCCAAGGATAAGCAGATGGAAACAGATGATGGATGGATTCATTTTCAAAAAACTGTTAGTAAATAATGTACATGACATATGCAAGCATACATATTTACATATGGTTAAATAAGCAATGAGCAAAGGACCTTGTTTTTTGTTTCTACATTCTCTGATTTTATTTTGACCTTAGAAGATCATGACTGTTATTATAATTTCTGAAGCAAAGGAATTAGGCCAGGATAATTTGTATTTGAGTGTTCCATCAGCACAGTAGTTTGATTTATAAATAAATGTTTTATAGGAGTGTGCAGACAGGAGTAAAACGGCTTAAGGGGAAGTGAAACCACAATATAAATGAACTGACAGCCATGTAAATGTCTAACCCATGACTGATGTATCGACTGAAGGAAACAGGAATGAAGGGTGCTGTACAGCGATTACACAATTTGACATCTCTATGCATAGTGTGCAAACATACAGTTCATCTATTTATTTATTTCTCTCTTGCTTTACACAGGAGAGAGATACAAAGTGTGAAGTGAGTCTTTCCTATGCAATCAAAATAAAACATAAACCTTTGCCACTTGAAACACATCTCATTATCACTGTAATTATAGATACTGTTTTGCAGTAAACAATCTTTTCCTTACGATGAATACCATTTTGAACAAATATGAAATAACTGAAATGTCATATTATGCACCTACTATGCAAAAATATTAAATTACTGAGAAAAAGGTCTAAAGTTTATTCACTGTGACATTAATTTGTATATATACTTAGAAATTTTTCAAACATGTTATGGGGAAATGTAGGATTTTAAATCCCTGTTAGGGATACATTGACCTGAGAGAGTTAATGGACAACTTCTTCTTTACACAAATTAGTCCTGTTATGAGGTTAAAACTATTTTTTCCCCAATACTTTGGTTTATGACCAAATACCTGCAAATAATGACATTTTCATTAGCCTCCATCTTACTTTGTTTTGTATTACTTAGCAAACGTTACTTTTCAAACACGCTACACCAAGATAGTGAACGTTAGCATGCTTGTTCTCATTAACGTTATGAGTTAACATTGTTATAGCATTTAGCTCAAAGCACGGTTGTGCCTGAGTACAGCCATTTGTATTAAAGACTACCAAATGGGCACATACAGACACAACACAGAAACTATGTAGGTACATGTTATTCAAATCAATGAGTCACTGAAGTGGACATTGACCGAACAATCATGAACAACCTTGCACAAAAGAGAAGATAGCAAATCCTTGGTGAATAGTACTACCTGAAAACATCTGATTAAAAACATTCCTCCAATCTCTTGATATTATTCTGTGTCCATGTCCATTTTCACATTTTCTATTAGACAATAAACCATTAATTTGAGACCAACAAGAGTCAGTAGAATCTGCTAAAGCTACAGTATATCCAGGAGGGCACACAAAACAGTGACCTACCACAGTGTTTGAAGGTATGATTTATGGATGGGCCGATACTATTCTTTGTTCTATTCAAAGCACAGACGGCTGATAAGGCCGCACAATGGCCAGATTAGAGGCACGATTGGACACATCCCTGAGACGTGTAGTGTTTAAAATCTCCTCACTGCCTGTAATTCTGCTCCTCTCTACCCCAACCCTGTAACAACAGACCCTTGATAATGTTATTGCTCATGGTTCATGACCAGGAAAGATAAGAGAAATAGGTTTCTTTAAGCCCTGCACAGGCTTAACCTATGACTCTACTTATAGCAAGCCCCAAAGACCCAGACAACCCTGTTAGCTTTAGTTTTGTACAATACCTCAATACAGTACGTGACAGATTTTAATACTTCCAATGTACTGTATGTGCTGCGTGCAGGAATGAAAACATTTACTACTTATGCAAATCCATATCCACAGTTTGAACAGCTCCACTCAAAATGCAATCCATGCAAGCCATTTAGCAGTATCAACACCCACATTACTCAACCTTAATATGTAAATTAAACAATGTGGGTTTGACAAAACTACCCTTTGATAATAATGAATATTATGTAATTAATGAGGGTCAAAGAGAATAATCAATCAATATTAAATAAAATGATAATTACACTTTAAATAATGGCAACTTTGGAGTTGGAATAAAAAATGACTTAGAGTTAAAGCTGCACTAATCAATATTTTTTATCTTAAAAATGGCTCAAATGACTATGTGTAATGTGGAAGGTGTCGCTCATTGTGACGAACCCGCAGAGAATTATCACCAGACTGGTTATTTCCTCAACTCTATGGAGCCTTTAGTCTATTTTGTACCTTTAGCTAAAAAAGCTTTCATAAACTGACTGCACACTACCTGCCTATCATCAAACAACTGGCGGACAAAGTTAGCTTGTGAACATAGAGCATCTAGAGCATCTAACAAGCTAATATTTCTCACAAGAATTGGTGGAGACTAAAGCAGAACTAAAAGGAGAGAGAATTCTGGACTTACATTCACTCGGTGGCCAGAGACATAACTCCAAATGAATACTAATGATGCTTCTGTGTCTGCTGGATGAGTGAATAGGCAGCATTTGCCATAACAAATTAATAAGATGATAATATGTCAATGTTTTCTCTGTGTGACAAAACAAATAAACAAAAAAAAAAAACCAAAACAATAATTACAGCTTTAAAATTAGCTTTACAATTTTTCCTGTGTCTCTTATATCAGTTAAGTCACATTCTTACATTGGAAAGTTAAAGATTTAAAGTTTAAAATTATGTTATGTTACTAACAATAACATCATAGCAGGGATGATTTCCACATGCTGCAATAGCTGAAACTACAGACACTGCATCTTCACAAATTAAAAAGTCAGCACATAGAAATCCACATTACACACTGTGTTAACATTTTCCACTGCACAGTATCTGACATAACTCTCCCACAATAACTCTCCCACAAAAGAAGCACAGCTTGGATGTAAAGAAAACAAGGGGATAAAGTGGGCACCTCCCATCACAGATGTTTAATTGAATTCAGCCCACAGCACCTACAGCAGCATCAACCATAAATTCCGGTACCCCTGAAACATCCTTCTGTATACCTGCTCACAGTTCTAATTAAACCCACACATACAGCTCTATTCTTACATTTCGCACAGACGCTGCAACTATATTTAGACTAATACTCGCCCACTCCATTTCTTTCTGTGCTAAATCATTTTTTTGCATGGCTGTTTTCAAGCAGGAACATATCATTCACTCATCTATGTCTGGAAGCTGTCCTATGACACAACCCTATTGTCAGACAGAACCTTGAAATAAGATGATTCTGCAAAAGCCAGATTATGTTCAATGACAATGTTTTTTTATACAGTATGGTCAGCAAAAGATTGTGGTCATGACAAATAAAGTAGGGTGAAGGTAGCTTAAGGTTAGGCCACTAAAACTCTTGGTTAAGGTGAGAGAAAGATCATGGTTACAGTCAAAAAACATTAACATTAAGCTAACATTAACAGTTAGATTGTGATGGGACAGTCTCCCATGTGAAATTCAGATGCGTTACACTCTAATCCACCACCCTAACCTCCACATGCTGCTTTGCTATAAAGGACACACTACATGCTGCATTGGGACTGAACTTTATGTAAAATCATTAATAAATAATATGGACTGTTAACTGTATGAATTAAAATTTTCTGCAAAAGCAAAGTGATAATTCATAAAATGCAGCACACTTGAAATATCTTGAAGGTGGTTAAGTCTTTCTTGTGTGAGAGTGAGTAAGAATTTCTTAAAGTGAGCATTACCTTGGCTGATGTTAAGGGCCTACTGTATTTTTTGTTGGAACTGCTAGGATCTAAATCCTAATGTAATTCTTAAAATGTATGTAGCTCACTGTGTCTGACTCACATTTATGTTCATTGTTTTTCTGATTTTATTTTCAAGAGTGCAGAAAGTATTATTTTGCCAATTCACTCGACAGATGAAAGTGCTTTTTGGTCAAAGGCCTGACAGCTTTTAGTTTGATAATGTTTGCCTGACATCTAATACCTGAGGTCTGAGGTCCAGTTACTTGACAGTGTTCTTCCTGTAGCCTGAAGCCTTTTGGTTTATGCAATGATGCCGTTTTGTATGATGTCTGAGAACTAATGTAGAGGTTGAGGATTTCCTAAAATCTACACTGTACTTGTACTTTGTGTGATTTCAGTGCCTTGCTTAAGGAAATTTGAATGATACACATTTATATTCCCGAACCACATTATCCCATTCCCCTGTGACTCTCTGCTCAACAGCCAGCTCTCAAAACTCAATGCTGGATGGCATGCATTATGCATGTATGTTCCAAAACGACAGCCTAAAGCTACATTGGTAAGGCCTTTCACTCTCATAAATGCAGTATATGTATATATATATATATATATATATATATATATATATATATATAGTCACAGACACACTAGCAAAATTCAGAGCATTTTTTGTTGTACTCGTTGCCATAACTGTTGACATTTGCCAAACACAGCTTCTAATTCAACTATTCTTTGTGATATTAGACAATGGTGTATGCAAATGTAGAAACTTGTCTGATGCTAGAGAAAAACAGGGCAGCCACTCAAAAATGCTCACCATGAATCATGGCAAATGAGAAATTTCCATTCAATCCACAAGAGCAGAAAGAAATTATTAGAGCCTTCATTTTGAGAGGCCTCCAAAAATGGGTTGAACAATTGATAATGGTAATGCAGTCCTCAAACCGGTGAGTGAGTTGCAGGCTGAAGGTTAAATATGATCAGTGAAATTGAATCTGACAAATCTACATTACAATCCATCTTGGGATATTAAACATTTCAAATTTTCTGAGTTAAGGACTAATAAGGCGGCTGAGATGAGTGTGAGATGGATGGTCTTGGTTAACAATCACAAAACAGATCTGATGAGAGTAAATGGCATCAGAGTTGACATATGATATTGTTGAGGGGGAAAAATGAAGTCTTAAATTATTTTGCATCCTCAGAAATTGAGACAGCTACTTTTCAGAGCATTTTCAGTGAAAACTGAGAAGAAGCATTGATTCTGGGTGGATTAACCAAACTTGCTGCTTTCCTTTGATATTACCTGCATGGTCACTGTGTGATATTTTTAATGGGCTGATCTTTATCTGTCACCATTGGAAATGGTTATCAGGAGATTACACAGCGGGCTATTATTAATTGCGTAAATTACATTAATTACCTGTATTATGGCTGCTGGATGCTCTGTTCTCCTGGTAGCAATACTTGCACAATTCTTTAACGAATACAGACAAAAACAAATATTTCAAAGAAACACACCGTTTTCTCTCTTCATTTTGCTAAATGACTATTTGCTAAACCCTGCCCCTGAACAGCGAGTGTCCAATCATAGCTTAGCAACTGTAACCAAGCACAGCAGCCCTTTCAAACTCTGAAGATACCAAGCATAATTCTAATAATTCTAATCATGTTGCTTGTCCAAGTATGGGTTTGTATAGTGAGCATCATTGGGCTTTGTTACACTAAATATTTGAATGTTTTTTACTTTTTTAAGTGTTGTACTATAATGGCTAACTAGCTTTACCCTGCAATGCTCAAACAATACTGTTCCTATATTTCCATGTCTTCTACATGGATCTTCAGTGGGTGAGAAAGGTGATTTTGTGCTTGGGACCTGTTAGCTTTCGCTTCAGTCTTTTTGCATGAAATCATGTGTGATGGGGGATATGTTTTGATTGTGGGGGACTGCGGATGTAAATAAGCTTTGAGGTAACTCTGGTGCAGTGTATCTTTTATGTTAAAAACTGTACACTGTCCCAATAAATAAATACAATCTCAATCCAAAAATTCACAGAAGCCATCAATAGCTAAAGTTGGGACTGAAAGGGAGAAGATTCACCACTCTGGAAGAAATCCAGGAAAAAATGCAGAAGGTCCTGGACACAGTGAAAGAAGATGACTACAGGAAATGTTTTCAGGAATGGGAGAAGCTCTGGGACAAGAGTATTGCATCTCAAGGAGAGTACTTTGAAGGGGATTATAAAGGTACTACTGAAATATTTATATAACAGTTTTTTTTAACAATTCCAGGAACTTTTGGGTCCCCCCTCGTATGTAGCCATCAAGTGCATATTTGGAATGAACTAGATACATTAAAATGTCAGCTAGAGTTTTCAACCAACTCACTGGGTTTTAGTGTTAGCATTATCTTACGCTAGCTAGCAACAGCTGGAACGATCTCCTTGTGATACATGTCATTTCAGCAAAAAGCACACACAGTTGTCAGGTAGAAACAAGAAGACTTCTTTTGTTTACTTCTGTGTGAAATTAAAGCCCCATTGTAAGAAAAATGACTGCACATTTCAAGAAATAAATCTACCACTGGTAGATCTACTAAAACTGTGCAGTGGTAAAAATAAAGCTTGACAGTGCGAGGTTTAGCAGAGCATTTATTTATTAATACTTTGTGTGAATGGTCCATATGAGTACGCTATTCCAGTAAAATAAAGTCATAAGGGGCACATAGAGTTTGGCCAATTTATGTTCTTCCCTCATCTTGAAAAGTAACTTGTGTATAAAGTTGCACAACACAAAAACACAAAGAATGACTAAGTGTGTGCGTCTTCGTATGCGTCTGTGTGTACTGGATGTTCAGGGAATAGCTGTTTATGAGGAGATCTTGACGATTTATTCCAGACAGCTGCATCGTTGACAGGCCATCATTAGCAGAGTGATTCCTCAGGTTGTTTCATTCCCCGGTGGCCAAGACAAACTGCACAAGATCTTAATTGCTGGTATGAATAAAAGTTCATTTTCCAAGGGGTGGTATCATTATAAATGCAGTATAAAAGATTACTAGGAAGATGAATATGTCAAGTACTGTACTCTCACACTACTGCAATAAAGAGACTAATAAACCTGAGATGGGCCAGAGGGTTATTCAGGGACAATAGAGAAGATAAATGCTGTTTATCTCCAATTACAGTACATTCTTATGACTGTTGAAGTTAGGAAGGGTGTAAAAAAGACAAAGAGGCAGATGCAGAGACCGACAAACAGAGACAAAGAACATTTTCAAGCCTCAGAGGGAGCCTCTTTTGAAAGCTTTTCTCAGGATAAAAACTGTGTTTTACCCATAATTTTCTTTGCAATTGTCCAAAAATGTTTTATGACAGATAAATGAGAGGCTGTCTGTGTTTTGAATGCTTGTAGAGTTAGAAAGTAGCACTGAAAGCCATTCTGAGCTGGAGTCTGGAGAATGCTGTGTGGTAAAATGCTACCCATTATTATTGTGGTCAAGGGACTGTGGAAGAGGAGGTATTAGAACTGGTCTCTGGGGATGGGCACTGGGAGTTTAGGGGCCTTAGTGTAATGTAGGATGGGAATAATGATGAGCCATATATCCCTGATATCCACTTCACTAAATAGCTATTTTCTTCAGTGAGGCATTACTGTACAGTCCGTGGTTGTCGTGAAAAAGTCTCTACAGTATTCCTGGGTACAGTATTCAAATGGTACTGCACAGTGAAAACATCACATCCCAGAAATATACAAAACTAGCAGTGGTGGAAAGTAACTAAGGTACTGTGCTTTACTTGAGTTTTCCACTTAATGCTGCTTAATAGTTCACTTCATATATTCGGCTGCTATAGTTAGTAGCTAGTAGTCAGTATTAACATTTGTCATTCAAAGCATATCATCTTATGAAATGTGATGTGTTGTTATGGATGGAAATGCCAAACCCTGTATAAAGCAGGTACAATTACAATAATGCATGAATAATAGTAATAATCCAATCATGTTATGTAATATATAAATTAAACATATGAAAGGGACTATTCTGCATAATGAAGACTAATATTTGATATTTTAAGTATATTTTGCTGCTATTAGTTATGTAGTCATTTTGAATGCAACATTTTTACCTGTAATGGGGTGTAATTGTGGTATCAATACTTTTAATTGAGAAAAGAATGAGTACGTCTTACACCACTGAAAATAAAGACATTTTAAGAAAAACAATAAAAGGTGAGTAAATAATAAGATTCAGTGGATTAATAATGACATTTAATAATGACATACAATGACATTATGACAGAACATAAGCATTTCCTTTTCAGTTGATTGACCTGAGAAATTATTTCAAATGAATGAGTGCCATTTCATTTGTCCACGGTTTTTAACAGTATAAGTAATTTTGTCCATTTCATACACTTCCTTTGATCTGTTTGTTCACTCTCCAGTGGAGGGTGCTATTATTCACCACAATCTATACTTCAGTTTTAGGATTAATTTTCAAGGAGATCACCAAAACATTATTTGTCCAAAGAAAAATTTTGTTTCAAAATTTCATCAACTGAGAACACAACTAAAAAACATGGAAAAAGTTTGCAGATTGTGAACCACACTTTCTCCAGTAGGATCCTGTTTCGATTCCTATTGTATTTTTAATGTATTGTATGGAGTTAAAAAATGTCTTTTGATAAGTTTTCATTGGTATTACTTTCAAGTATTTGTTATGGCATGGACATATATACAATCTACAGTACATTATAGTACTGTCTTGTGCCATAGTGGCAATAGCTTGATACAATTTTGCTGCTGATTTTCTATTAATTGCTCCATTCTGTCTATCAATGATATATTTTCCAATGAGTGATTGTTCTTTTTAATGTATCACCCAGTTGGACATTTTCTTTTACATTTTGTTCACATTTTAAAAAAAAAGAAAAGTCAATGGTTAGCTTTTTTTCTTGGTTCATGAAAAAGTAAGGTTTTGAAGAGACCACTTTTTCACTGGATAGCAGCAGAATGTTCCCAGGTACACCACATGACAGTATATGCACCAGATTGGCCACAGCAATGGCATGTCTATGATATTTGTGTTTTAAAGGAGAGACAAACTGTGAAAGACTATTTCCACCATCCACTGACATCAGAGGAGGAACTTCAGTGAGAGTTAGGCTGAGATGTGATTGTATGAGTCATACATTCATGAAGGAAAGCATAATGTCAAACTCTGACTTTGAGCAGCCCATGGTAGGTCTTAGAGGAAGTTATTATTCAGCAGCTAAGGCTGCCGCTGCTTAGCCCTGAGTCTCTAAGGCAGAACTTCCTCTCAGGCTATGTATAAATCCTTCCTCCTTCATTTTGACCGGCAGACCCTTACTCATGTCATTGCACTTCCCCTAACATAACCATCTAATGTATAACCATAAAGTCCCCCTCCATTCAAAAATATGTTTTTTTTTGTTCCTTCACTGTGATGTTTGAGCTTCACTGTGCAGAATGATGTATGTGCAGAGTTTGACACTAGAGGGCTGTTTTCACATTCATCAGCTGAAAGTGGAAAGTTTCTCTGTGCTCACTGAAAATGAAAAGAGGAAGACTGTGCTTCACTCTTCAAAGACAACGAGCTGCTGGCAGCCCACTGCTATCTGCTCGACGACCTGCCTAACCTGTTTGCCTCAGCTGCTGGATGGCGACCTCCTGCCACCACAGCCACCCTCCAAAGCTCCTACTAAGGATTTCACAACAGGCCTCTTTACCCAGGAAGCCTCGCCCTCATATCGTCATTCCCAAGATGGCATCCATCTTTGGCTATGCACAGCGTGAGTGGGCCACACTACTGTCTGCTAAGCCCCTGGCAGTGGCTTATGGGCCATATTCCACTGTCAAGGGCTGGGACAAGGGAGTGCCTCCCACTGAGGCAGTCAGAGTCTACCTCCTCCTCTCCGCCCCCTTCTGGCTAGGCAGTCGCCCATTGCTCTCGTCCAAGAGGGTCAGAGTAATGTCCAGCTTCCTTGACTGCTGTTATGCCAGTGCCACTCAGGTGGCGCAAATGGCTAACTATATGGCTCTCCATGCAGGATCTCTGGACTGCCTCACGCACCAGAGGACCATGCTGATGGCACCAGAGATAACTGAGATGCATCCTCCTCCACATATCCCAGGTGTTGGCTGTCGGCGGCTGCCACACCATGTATGAAACTACGCCTATTATAACACAAGCATCAACGGAACAACAGAGGCCTCAATGGCTGCATTCCCAAGGAAACCTTATGAAGTATGGCAGCTACCAATCGGTTTTAAGTTAGAAGAATATACTAGCAAACAATATCTAATAAGTCAGTCTAATGTTAATTCTTGCTTTCATAAGCATTTTTACAGCCTACCATGTGTCGTCAGTACGGGCAGGTAGCTATTACGTCAAGATCAATAGCTGGTTATGTCCTGTCTTGCTAATATCTTACTCCTGGCCTGTACCTTGCAGTAGTGAGTGGGCTTTATACCAAATCAGGCCTCAAGGTGTGTGTCTTGTCTCAAATGTTGAAACCTAGAAACAATTATTTTCCCCTCCAAATCTGTGTACACAAATGCATAGTATTACACTCACATTTTTTACAGGGAACAACATACAAAAACAAATTCCATTCAATCCATTCATTAAACTATTACCGATGAAGAAAACTACCAAATAATTCTGTTACTTTGCTGAGCACATAGAAACACATGGAAGAAGCTGGTCCTTGTGCCTGTAAATGCTGCTAGGGCAGGACAGCTCTCATGCAGCCTGCAAGCAGTTATGGAGAACATAAACTTGTTCTCTGGTTGAAGATGTTATAAATCATTTCCTCTGACCAAAACACAAAAAAGGTTTGTGTTCATGTTTGTGTCTATGAATGTCTGAACATTTGAAAAATAGTTCCACCTAAACTTGAGTAGAGGGCAAATCGTAATCAACGTTGCTCTCTTTCATCCAGGCTTTAACTTTACATAAAAAAAGATAATTTATTAAAATCACCCCAGAAATGCTATATTTCTCAACTTTACATAATATTTGAATAAAAGCAAGGATTTTAACTAAAGCGAGAAAAGGCGTATGTGAATATGCATGGGGACATAATGTGCTTCAAACCACACTGAATTTCATTTAAATTGTTAAACTACTTAATAGTTGAGACGTTGTGATTATAAAAAGGTACTGAGTTATTTGAAAAGCTAAGACAAATAATAAAAACATACAATCCATTAGGGGAGCAGTGAATTATAATGATTTTCTGCTACAATAAAACTGTATGGCGATAATTAGCGTCAGTAGATTTTGATTAGACACCTTAAATTTAGTAAGTAAATTATTATTTAGATTCAGAAATGTGACAGCTAAGCAAATTTGTGTTGCTGATAAGAAACACAGTTTGCACACAGATACACAGTTCAATCACACTTTGGTGACAATCAATCTATCAGACAATCTTTTTAATCTAGTATTCACACAATACAGTTTTTACTTATTTCACTTATCCAATATTATTCATCTGTTCACATGTATTTAATTGAAATTATTTACTTACGAAATGTCATGTCTGGTTACAGGTTACAGGTTACTGAGTGGGAAGTAATAGGGTTGACATTTTAAATGTCATAATATTTACATTTCAATGAAGAGTAAAAAGGGTTGATAAATTATGATTCTTAATATCAGTTAAGCATTCGTCAACATCCAACAAAAATAAATAGGGATGTGAAAATGTTAAGGTTTCTGTAATGTGTTTCATGGAAATGATTTCACTTTCTGTAAATATTGCTAATAACTACTAACGTATATTTAAGGTTGAGGTTCACTAGAATAGCAGTAGTCAAAGGAGATTCTACTGAACATATTCAATGTTTTCTGAACTTAAACATGCATTACTGATGATAATATATGAAAAACATAAAGCAGTCAAAATACAACATTTATCCAAGGTAGAGTTCTGTTACTTTTACATTTAATGAATTCATTTTAAAAATGGAAGGATGTACTTGGTATCGACACATTTATCATCAGATAAAAAAAAAGTATTATTATCATTATTTGCATTTTTAGGTGCACACTTGTGTCATATGGGGTAATATACGTACTATAGTTGGCTTCAAATTACAATATTTGAATTCAGTTTGAAAGTCAATTCTGATACCAAAAAAAAAATGTCCAAATGGTCCTGATGCAGAATACTTAATGTGGGTGGCAATTTGAAACAAATGCAAATCATTCATTTTCTCTACAGTTTCACCTTTACCTCTGGTGTCATGACTGTTGATTGCTATTTTGTCATCCTCATGATCATATGATTGGTCACATTAATTTATCACGTTAATTGTGTTTTTTCAAATGGTTACTCTCCAAAAACTCTTTTCATAGAAAATTCACCTAATCAAGTTGTCTGTATGAATGACCATTTATATTTTGTAGCCGTTGTTGGCCCTATTTTATACTCAGACCTGATGGTTCAAAGCAAAATTGATTTGTTTGAAATGCTATGGCCTGGAACCTACAAGTGAATATTACATCGGCTCAATTTACTTTGGTTAGCATAGAAATATATTGCTTAAGTAAGAAATGGCAAATATGGAGAAGAAACCCCAGAAGGCTCATGAGGAAATTATAATTGCCACTATCCACAAAAGCCAGGTCCATCCTGCAGCCCTACAGTACATGCACACTTCTTAATTGCTGCTTATATCTGTACTTAAGGATGTAGCCCATTTCCAATATGAATATAAACTGACAGCAATATTCAGATGGCATGCACAGCAACAATAATGAAAGTTGAAACATCTGGTTCTGTTTCCAGTGTATTCTGGTTTCAGTAGAGTATGTGCCTTCCAGTTTTGACTGGATTGTGCCATCTCTCCAAGCACCAATCAAGTCAGGCATTTGGCATTGTTTCCATTGCTGGATCTCATTGTCCTTCATGCCGTTCAGTTTCCTACCAGGATTAATAAAGTGTACCTCATCTCATGCCAACACTGGCTCAGCAAAGCTACTGAAATTATGACAGTTGTCTCAGGTGAATGATTTCACCTTAATTTATTGTCAGGGCAGCTGTGACTAATTCTGGTTTGAGCGTTTAAGTATGACTCACATGTAAGTCACCTACCTCTGCCCTGTTCAAGTTTAGACTTTAGCACTCTAAGCCAGCGTCTGCAAGACACATTGGTTACAATAGTTCTCATCCTATTTGAACATGTGAATAAATATGTAAGCTAAGCAGCCAAACAGGGTTATGTTAGAAAGAAATAACACTAATACACTAATAGCAGGACTAACTAGCTCTACACTGCAAAGAACAATGCTGCTTCTGAATTTCCATGTCCTCTACATGGATCATCAATGGGTAAGGATGCTACAAGTTTGTCATTTTAACACAAGCTAGAAACATAAGAAAGTCAACTGGAAACAGCAGCTGTTTTCAATCAACTTATGGAGCTCATGTTAAACTAGCTTAATTAGCTTGCTAGCTACAGCTGATAAAATCTGCCAAAACTGGTTGTCATGTCAAGCGGAATAATCGACAGATCCCAACCAGAAATGGAGCTGAGCTTTGTCTACCTTTCTCTGAAATCAGGGACCCATTGTTTCAAAAATGAGTATGAATTTTGATCTGAAAATCTGCCAGAGTATCACTGTAAACTGCATATTGTATGTCCTGTGCTCTCTTTCATCTTCCAGTAGCCACAACTCAAAAGCCTTGATTCTTTATTCACAAACAAGTGATCATTTCAAACATCATGTTGAAATCATAATGGTATGAAATCAGATTAATCTGTCAATTTAAAGGTAAACTACGTAAAGCAATTATTACAATAAAGAAATGAGCAGAGTATACTTACATTTGTGTCCATAGTCAGACTGAACCACATTTTGTATATTTTCCAGTCTTTTATATATTGTATAAATGGTACACTGAGCGCAAGCTGGCTGGTCAAAGTGTACACTGACCAAATGAACGGTGTATGAGTAATGTATATTAATGCGAGCGGTAAATGATAATCACTGTGACATGAAGCGCTCTGCCAGAGCTTGAATTACAGTGATTGCACATTGTAGGAGCCCTCGAACCAGCATAGTTGCACGCCAGAAGGTCAGCGGGTGAATATTTAAATCTCATTAGCATGTTGAATGTCTACTGATGTAGGAACATTTTATTAACAACTTGTGGAATACAATCTTTAATATCACAAGCAAATATATTGCAGTAGACATCAATCTTACTCCATACATCTCAGGTAAATAACAGTAATGTATGCACGATACTCACAGTGGTGCAAGGCTGATATTTCAGGCTATGTTGACCACAGTTTACAATGATTTAATTGTAATTATATGGTGTCATAAGAGCAGATAAGTGATATGGCAATGTAGATCAAATTGACCTTATGAAAATTATGTAACAATCCAAAATATAACATTTTTCTGTAATTAAAAATGGAGCACAGAGGATGATTGTTGCACTTGTTATCTATATGAGGGAAATTTGCAACACACAACTCCAACAGTGACTTCAAGAAAAATTTGAATCCGACAGATTATAATTTTAAACTATGAAATGACAAAACAAAAGTTAGAACTGTGAGATCCATGCGACATTATATAAAACTACTTTCTTTCCATATTAACAGGGAAATATACAGTGTGTTTGGTTCAGTTATTCATTAAAAGACCCGCAGGTGCAGAAGCACCACAGTGATGTGGAGCGCACACAGTTGCTTTGCATAACTGAAGAACTGTGAGAGAGCCTTGCAGCACAGTGCAAGTGCATTGACCTGTCAACATATAAATGTACTGCTGGTCACATTTACCATTTTCCCATGCTGCAATTAACAGAATAATATTACATTTTTTATAATATATAATATTTTGGAGCCAGACCTCAATTCATTTCCAGTGGTCTGGGTGGATTCTAGGTAAAGGTCCTTGATACAAGCAAGGGATTGACCTTGGATGGTTTGGAAAGAGGTGGAAGTTTAGACAAAAAATCCTGGGGGCTCACTCATAAAATATTGATGGCAAACATGTCAAAACTTGTACTGTGGAGATTTTTGTGAGATAGACAAATGAGTAGATTTGCTTGACATTGCATCATAGATATGACATTTTTTGATATTATCAAATAAGTAAAAAGAACTGGTGTGGAGGGAGTCAGACGACGTGACCATAATGTCAAAACATTTTCAGAGAGAAAAGATATTTGAGGTTTTGTTAATATATAATAAACAGGAGATCTTTTGAAAATACTCATAACTTTTACTATTCTATTGACGATCCACAGATGGAGCAGCAGTATGAATGTTTTCCACTTCTCACCCAGGGGTATCCTAAATGTTAAATGTGTGTTACCCCATGACTGAAGCTGTAGATCCATGCTGGCAACATTTTAAAGAAACTCCTGAGTGCTTTTGTGTCATACATCATTATTCACACTGAAGTGCGCTCAGGTAATAGAGTGGTCCAACCCTTTCTCTCACTCTTTCTCTGTCCCTCGGTCTCAGTTTCTCATTTTCCCCCCCAATTCCCAGCTCAGGAGGAATGTGCCTTGATTGATGACAAATCACTCCAAACTGCTTTAGAGAACTTTCCATTCACGATGAGGAAATTGGTCTTTTCTCCTCTGCATACTCCATCTTGGCCCAAACAGGGCAGCTCTGCTCAGTTCACTGCTGAGCCTGACAATAAAATGATGATTAATATTGGCCTACATCAGCATCCAATTACAATATCCCTTTGACTTTGATGTTATAGACAGCTACCAGAATGAAATAGATATGTTTTGATTTTTGATGGTTAACTATGACAACAGTCCTGTGTGGATGAAGTGGGATAATTTGTTCATTTATCAATCTGTCACATATTGACTCTTTGCAGAATGTCATGCTTTAATGGCTCTTGAGGGTTTCATGTATCTCAGCAAATTTTCCTGATAGCTAAGACATGAGTACTTGTCCCATGAATACTGATTGGCATTAATGTCAGTGGGCTAGCACCAAACACGGTCTGTATAGGCTTACAGCTTAGCTTGAGATTCTATGAATCCTGAGAGAGTACATACATTTGACAACAAATCCTCAAAAAAAATGTCAAAAATTTTAGAACCAATTGGAAAACGATCTTTGGAAAACCCACCCAAATCTTTTTTACAAATCATTGCTAGAATCAGAGCCACAGTCTATAGAGCGAGCAACCAGCAATCAGATAACCAGACAGGAAGTATTCAAATTCCTGATTGTTACTAATATCCAAACAGTTTATTTGAAAGTGTGAGTTGAATGTCAAACAATAATAGATTAATATAGTTATTACGCACTCTGTTCATACTACTGTTAATTCCGTTAATGAAAACTATGAATAAATATATTTGTCAACTACCTTTTTTTCTATGACTAATAGGAGATGATGACAACACAGCACCGACATCATTAAACACTAACTGTGACTATATCAACATGCAGTATTGTTGATGGAAAAAGACAAGACTAAAATGTAGTTTAAAAAATAAAAACTTCACCAAAATTTCCTTATTTTCATTGACAAAAAAAGAGGAGATAAAATATGTCTGACTGTTTTTTGTTTTGTTTTGTTTTTTTCTAAATTGCAATCCAAATATCCATTTCATTGGATAGCCTGTGCAGCAGTTCTGTTTCCTTTGGTGCATGTGCCATATCAGGACTACACCTGCACAATGAGCACATTGAGCAGTACATCAACTATTTTACAGAAAGTAAGTTAATGTTAATAACAACAACAACAGGACTTGAGAGAGAGAAACAAGCTGACATTTTGGCCCATTTTCGTAACAATGAGGCTGAGAAAAAACACAAATGTATTGCTTTATCAGAAGGGTAGCGATGTGGCCATAAAATAGCTGGTAAGAATACCACAACCCTAAAGAGACACGAGGTAGGTTAAAGTTTTGGTGGTTGTTTTTTTAAGCTTTATTAAGCCAACTAGTGCAGCAGTGGTGTTACATTATGTAGGCTGTGTTTTATAGCCAAACAGCTGCATTCTTAATCATTTAACCTGTGTTTTTTTTATCGGATAAAAATAAGATAAAATCTTATATGAAATAAGTTTGACTAAAATGACAAAAAAAATATCGGTTTTGGATAGACTAGACTGACTGAAATGCTCAAATGTTCATTGACTAAAAACTACTAAAATAGTTATGGTTTTCTTTGACTAAGATAAGATTAAAATGCCCAAACTTTAAGTCAACTAAAACTTACTTAAAATACAGGATGGGGTTGACTAAATATGATTAAAACTAACAAGCACATTTGACACAGGACTAAGACTAAATTAAAAAAATAGCTGACAAAATTGGCACTAGTTCACACATCAATGTTAATTAGATTTTGCAATTACTTTCCCTTTGACCCTCTATAATTATAGTTGTTTTGTGTGTTTGCAGTTTTTCATTGAAGTAGGTGGAGAGATTTTGGATATAGGTTTTTAAACTTTCTTTTTGCAATGGTTTGGTTTAAATTATATAAACCACTTTTGTATATAAAAAAGAGACACTTAAAACAGCTTTATTTTATTTTATTTTGTTTTATTTTATAAATGAACACATTTAAATGCATAAGAGCGATAGAAGGGGGACAATTACCCACATTTGGGCATTCTTAATATTTTTACTTATGAACAAAATGTTCAAGCCCACAGTCCATACTATATTACCTAATATCTTGATTGAGTTCACCTTATATACAGTAAATATTTTCTTTCATACTTCATGGCTAAATTTGGACATATAGGGTATAGAAAACTAACTTAATCCTTTTATCACATTAATACACATAATAAATGATGCAATATTTTACTGAAACAAATGTAATTGCTGATGCTATTTGAATTAATGACTAGTAAATACTTAGAGACTAAAACACTGATCTGGTGATCTGGATTCAGATATAACTGAAAACAGTCTAACATGGTTCAGGCAGTGAATGTGTTCCATGTTGTCTCTGTCCCCCTCTGGAACAAAGCCCATTGACAGCACATCTCTAGTGATGCACTGATGCATTCAATGGTTTGGTAGAAAGCACCGGAGGCCTCCTTCAATGACATTATTTTTGGCAGCAACATGCTTCAATATGAACAGATTAAAATCAAACTACAAAAAAATGATTTGTTTATCTTAATGGCATAGAGCACGACCTCAGTATAGCTTTTTTACTTTCACTTTTTCAAAAGCACAATTATGTAATATTTTGCTGTCTCCTAAAACATAACAGGAAGGGAAAAAGACCCACACATGAACCAATGTTTAAAAATTCATACATAAAAATTAATAAATCAGAATAAATCAAACACAGCATCACGTACTTCATCCAGAGAGTCTTTTCTGTCTTGTTCTCAGATGTTTTTGTTATACATCATTATGGGGACCAGAGGAATTTGTTGTCAGGAGAGATTTACCCTGATGGTGGATAAGGCTTGAAATAAAACAAATCATGTTTAAAGCTCTTCTTAATTACCCATAAATCAAAGAAATCAACCCTTTGCTGTTGCAACCTTAGATGAATACAGCACATGCAGCAGGTCTGTTGCAATTTTTTTTTTAACTTTCTTAGTTGTAGCAAAAGCACTGGATCTTGTCAATTGTTTTCCAGAAGCCTTAGGGAGACCCATAGTTTTTTCCCAAAAGAGATATCATGGCCCTGAGCTGGTTTTATATGATATGAGATATATTTCACCAGTCAATCGATGTGGTACAACCCATCTGGGAAGCCATGCCTGCTTTCTGCTTGTCTTCTATGCCTGCCTCCTCCTCTTTCTTGTACATTTCCAGGGAATAGCCATGATGAGAACACTGAAAGGGGGAATTTGTCAATGTATCAAACGTGTTGAGAGGCATCTGAGAGTGAAGTGCAATTACACAGGCAGAGAGAGAGGGAAAACATGTCTCAGAAGTTGCAGTGAGGGAGAACAGAGCAGAAGAAACTTTTTTTTTCCCCTTCACAACTTTTTATTCTCTCTGACAGTGTAGAGGAAGCACAGTGCTGTTATTGCTTTGTTTATGAATTCCTTATGCAATTTTATTCACTCCTTATTTGTTATGTTTGTTTTGTTTACACAATATGCAAACCACCTAGTGTTATTTATGGCAAGTTGTAAGTGATAATTGTGTAGGATCCTCATTAGAGGTGTTTCACCAGCAGGTATATGTTATTTTCATAACACTTTCTCGTTTCAAGCGTCTTAATTAATTATCCATAGTGGACACAGTAGGAACTAGCACATTATACATGCATATTCAGTATTAAGGTGTAAGGTGTAATTCTCAAGGGTTAGAGATCATTTTACATCTCTGTACTCAAACATTTGTTTTTCTAACCTAATCACACCCCAATCACTCTCCTTGTGAGCCATAAGCTCTTTTTAGTTTGTCAAAGTCATCGAGGTCGGAGATATGAAAACATCTCAGACCCGGCATGTGACTGTTTGTTTTGAAACATGTATAGTAGTTACCAGGAACATCCAATGGGAAGTGACACTTGCCTGCAGCGCTCTCCGGGCTCCCTACACGGCCCGCATCAATCCAAAAACACAGCCGCTCTCCAGAGATTACTGGTAGGAGCAGCAACAGAGGCAAACAAATAAACCAAAGAGATTCTGTCTTTGAAACAAGTCACATCTCCTTTGATGATTATTACTGTGCAGACATGCTTATTTTTGAGCTGTATGTTCAAAGATTTTAAGTTTAATTGTTTCATTGCATAGCATTGGGTATGGTTTGATCCCAGTGTACCTGAATTTTGCAGTTGACCTGAGAGTGCAGTGTATTACAACTAAAGGAAACACCTGCAAATAGACAAAACACAAGCAATTAAATAAAACACCTTCACCAATTCAACAACACATATGCAGCATTTAGGGAAAAAATAAATGCTGCAAAGTAATAAAACAGGCAAACTGAGAAACACATTAAATTTGACAACATGTATGCAGCATAACAAAACATGCTGAAAACACTGATAACACAACTAAATACAGAAAACACACCCAAATACAGAAATGTGCTCGAGTTGACTATCTGTCAATGGTGTTGGAAAAAAGGCCAACAATTCCATTTTTTTCAGTTTTAACATTCTGATTGCATGTTCAGATATTATTGCAGATAAATGCCATAGACATAGGGTATAGTAAATGTACTATATATAGTGTAAATCATGGAGTAGTTAACGTCATGAGACACAAACTTGCGTTCCCGGGTGTGTTCATCAGTTTTTAATGTACCCTGCAAACATCCTTTAGTAACTTAGTTCCAAGTTTGCAACTTGCTTTATTTAGTTGTGTTGTCTAAATTTGCAGCACGATTATTTATTTGGTAGTTTTATCTGACTTTTTCAGAACATCTCTGTATTTTTTGTGCTGTCTGCATATGCCATGTTTTTCTGTATTTGGTTGTGTTTTCTGTACTTCCAGTACATTTCTGTATTTACTTGTGTTTTCTGTATTTTCAGCGCATCTTGTTATGCTGCATATGTGTTTTGTCAAATTGGTGAAGATGTTTTCTTCATTTGATTGTGTTTTGTCTGTGTTTTCTCAGGGCCACCGTAGAATTCGATTACAAGCAGACTTTCAAACAGACAGATGACAAAAGTGTGAAAAAATGTTTTGGAATCAAAACATATTGCTTTGTATCTTGTCTCCTCTTAGGTTTCTATGTCTCTTCACTGTGGTAACAGACTAATACAAAACATAAGCAATACATGTGGTGTCCTGCTTTCACGTCCTCATAACTGGCCTCCATCAGCTAAACTCTGGATTCCTTATTAACGTCAGTCTGTGATAACCGACACCGTAATGGTTCAGAAATCAGCCTTGTAATTCAGTTGGTTTCTATAATCACTCTGCACAGCTAATGTAGAACACGCCAAAGCAGTCTGATAATTATCTTATCCATCCTAGATGTCTTGATGCCGGGGGAAGAGCAGCACTGTATTGAAGGGTTTCCACATCATGCTCATTATATTACGTATTGTCCCAGCTCATCTAAAAGTATGATTATCCTCTTTGCCCTTGTGTTGTGGGAACCATACAAATTATCTTATCAGTATCATCTGATTATCATTGACAGTTCCTGTGATGTAACCCGCACACCCTTAATATAAATTATTCATGTACATTTATCAGTTGTAGGTATAGAAACCTTTGCATTCATTCCCACATACTGTCTGCCTAAGAATCAGGACGAAACCTATTGATCTCAATACAGTGCATGAACACCTGGAGGTTACATGAAGAATCTGCAGTGCATAATATGCAGAACAAACCCTTATGTGATCATGTGGAGCATTTATACACAGGCTACCTTGAATTTCTTCAGCAGGGGGAAAAAGTGTTACAGGTAAGGGTGCTTGTGCACACACCACTTGCACTGTATAATTACAGCACCTACATGCTGCAAGGCCCTTAACTGTGTTGATACTTGACCCTAGCGGAGGCAATTTGTTATCAGCCAGCTGAGAGGCTTGACCAACCACTCTATATGTTGATGAATACATAGACACACACTGGCTGATAGAACAGATACAACTCTGTCAGAAAGATTCCATTTCATCCTGTTCCTGCTTTGAAATATTTCCCAGCTTGCCTTCTTTCCCGGCGCATCTCTTATTACAAATGCACTTCTGCTGCACGAGCCCACCTTCGCTGCCACCCAAAACTCTGGGTTCTCTCCCACCTAAAGAGTGGGGAACAGGAGTGAAAGGGAAAGCAGGGAGAGAAAGGGTGGGTTTCTCAGGCTTGAACAAGGCTTTATGACTTTCAACGCCCATTTGCATAATTGTATGCATCTCATGCAGCGTGAGTACACAGTGCCAGCATGGATGATCAGTGCTTATCTCCAAACTGCACCATAAAGATAAGAGAAATACATGCCGATATAAAGTAATCTTACTTCCTACTGCCCATGTCAAATTATTTAGGAGGACTCGACAGGCTGGGAGCTGCTGCAGCTACATGAAAGGCAGATCATTGCATCATGATTTCTTGAGGCCAAGGATCTACTTCTAATTGAAGAGGAGATTTTGTTGTTGGTAGTTAATCTTTGCGCATGCATTGTGCAACACTTCTAGCTTTTTTATTGAGTTATTGATTGGAGTCAATAAACAATGATATACATAAGTAATGACTCTACATCATAATAGATGCATGAAAGACTTCAGACTGGTGATACTGTGTATCTCTATGGTTTATGTAGGCTTGTTATGTCTTAATTAGGTCTGGGCTAACCTAACATAGCTAGACTTCCATCTTGTTATAGTCACAATGATCTTGAGAAAATCAAGTTGTTCAAAAAGCTAACAATAATTCCAGGGGGACCTAAGGTGGAGTTGGAAACTTCTACTCGGATAACTAGCCAGAGGTGTGCTTTTTGAATTTCACAGCCAATCAAATGGCTTCATCAGGTTCTCCAAACGCCTTACTATCCCAACAAGATTTTTTCCAAACCTCTGTGAGCCTGTTAGGATGGAGGTTTTGGCTACACAATGTTAGATTTATGGTAGGTAGGATTTGTTTCTAATAAATTAATACATGGACATCAATATAATGTTCTCCACAACCACCCTCTATGACCTCAATAATACACATAAAGTAGAATGATCTACTTTCTGACAATGTCAACAAAAAGTGAAAATGTGTTAGCTTCGTAAAAATAGAATTTATGGCAGGGCTGTTGTATTGGATTGCATCAGATTTCAGGTGTTTCTAATAAAGTGACTGGTGAGTGTATACACTCGTCAGTCACTTCATTAGGTACACCTGTGCAATACAATACTAAACATAAAGTAGAATTATCACCTTTCTAACAATGTCAACAAAAATTGAAAATGTATAAGATTTGTAAATGTAGAATTTACGGCAGAGCCGTTGTATTGGATTGCATTAGATTGCTCATGTATACCTAATTAAGTGGCCGGTGAGTGTACTGAATTGAGTGTATGTGAGCACTATGACATTACAATCTGTTGGATCATTCCTCTAAACTGAGTCTGGAATTTGTAGCACACTGCAAAATGAAAGAGATCAAGCTTAGCTACACACAGTATAATCATTGTGCCATAATCGGCTCTGCAGTACATTTGTAATGGGAGGAGGCGTTTTGCAGCATGACCAGTCAAGATGAGGACTGAGACAACAAAGCAACAGTGACAACAAATCAGCAACAAATAAACACTTTGACGATTCTATTTATGCCACTACAACCAAAGCAGCTAGCAGCTTCCCTGTTGTTGATCCTCATATACTCTCCTGTCACTCCTCGCCAACCTCCTGCCAGTCCTCTGCCATTCTGACGCTGCCCTCTTGCCTCTCCTCAATCTCTGCCTTTTCATTTTGCTGCTCCAGGCAGAGAAACAGCGTCCTAAGTGCTGGTCATCATCATCATGGAACTGATAACACTGTCAAACACTGTGTTTGGTGGCTTGCCACTTTAAGAAGTGAGCCCCATTGCTGCTACTGGAGGTGGATTAACAGTCTACTGTTTTTAAAAAACAGTTTTTGTTAAATTACAAATAGTGAGTATAGTGGACATGTCAGACACCAAGAAGAGAACTTGATGTTATTCGCTATGTTTTCATTCACACAATAACCTGAATACTGTAAGCAAGATTATGTCACTTTTGAAAGAGGAAACAGCAAATCAGTTCTCTTACAAATGAAACTCATCATCAATAAAACGCACCCTTGCTTTATTTAATACACTCCATGGTTTTGCTGCTACAGCCTTACTTGGTCTAAAATGACCAGTAGCTTTGGGTAGCTTATGTTACATAATGTTAGCAGCTTTTGATCAATATTACTCCAAATTTATCGTGTTTTTGTGTACTTGATTATTCTAGTCTACATGTGCTGCTCTTAAGAGTACATTTTAGCATCCACCTTAACCCGTAATTGCCAGTTGAGGCCACACTGACTGCTGTTTAGTATAATTTAGGCTCACTTTAACGCTGCACAAATCAATATTTGCTTTTTTTTATTTTTAATTGTTCAAATGAATGCGTGTAATGTGAAAGTAGTGACACATTTTTACCCAGCTCTACAGTTTCCCTCAGCTCTATTGAGCTTTTCAGGGTCTTTCATCTCACTGTTTTGGTTTTATGGTCCCCAACTTTACTATTTTGTTTCACTGCGACCACTTTAACCCCATTTCCAGTAAGATTTCAGCAAAAAAACTCTGATAAACCCCGCACTAAACGACAATCATTAACATTAGTATTTAGCAGCTCCAGATATTTCTGTCAGGAGTTACTGGAGACCAGACCAAAGCTAAAATGAGAGTAAAAAATGCCAATGTCTCCAACACATCTCTAAATGATTGCTACTGTTGCTTTGTGTCTGCTGGATCTTAAACAGGCAAATGTTTGCTCACACTTTTTCCATATCAGCTTAGTAAGGAAATAATGTCAGTGTTTGTATAGCTTGCCTATACTCAATAAAACATAAATTAATGCTGCATTTAAGTGTTTCCATAATAGACAATAACTTAATTTCACCATTAACCACAGTATACATTATTTGTTAGATTACTGAATTAACATCTTAAATCATGCACAGGAAATTATGAGAACAGTTTATTCACACCACAAAATAACAGAAAGGAAATGGAGGGACATTGCTGGTGTACTGTTTTTCATGTTGATTAATTTATTCCATCCAGATTGGTGTATACATGCCTCAGGGACTCAAAAGATGAATAATCTCCTTTGGTTAATTGGGTTATGCTTATTCTTAATTCTAGGACATACTTGTAGTGTGTTTACATGACAGCTGCAATACTACTGCCTAAATCTAGTTACAATTGTTTATTTATTCTGTGTGTTTTCAAAGTATCCCTCATCCAGTGAAGACCTGCCAGGTGCTTTTTATCTTAGGGAGGCTGGTCCTGGCAGACAAGGTTCACCGGAGAGCGCCCAAGCTGAGCGTCATGGGCGAAGCCACTTCACAAAAGGTTCCCTGCCCTTTTATTGGGCAGGCTTTATTAAAACAGCCAGCTTCTGACAATTCAATTGAAAATCCACTGCTGGGTCTGTTTTTCCTCTAACTGCAGTGACCCCTTAAGAGCAGATGTAGGGAGGGGGAATGGAGGAGAGACAAGGAGGAGAAGCAGGAATTTTAGAGAGCTTGAGATGACTGGCAGGTAGAACAGGCTGACTGATAAAAAAAGAAGCAGTTGGAATAGGAGTCAGTGGTGAGAAATGACTCCAAGATGTAAATGCCTGTAGTTAGGAGCAACAGTGTCATATGTTCAATGGGTGGTGTTTCAAATAGTAACAGCAGTTCCTCTGTGTGCGTGTGTTTCTTCGTAAAACTGCCTGTTCCCCACTGGAAACCAACGTGTGTCAGATTTTGCCCTTTTGCCATGTCTGTCACCATTCCTTTGATGTATTCGTGTTCATGGCCAGTTTTCATTTGCCTTTGCTGCCTTGCTCACACACTTTGTGCCAAGCTCGCCAGCATGTGACATTCACAAAGGCTCGTGAAAAGGACAGTGGTCTACACATTGTGTCTGGATTCTCCATCCTAAAAACCAATTTGAGCCATGAAGCTTTGGCATAATCCTCATAAAGCTCCCATGTTATTCACAGAATGGTAACCAAGTGAGCCTTAAGCTTTGCCAAACAATGAGCTGAACACAAGCATGTTAGCAAATGCCATATGAAATTCAAGCGCTGTTAGGTCAGCTGGTGCACAGAAGACATTTTTATTGAGTGACTTGCTATGATAATCTTATTGTTTGCTAAAATAAACAATATCATCAATCACTGGACAAGATTATCGGAGTTACTTGCTTTGCGACATTCTTCCTAGTGTAACAAAGCAAAGCTAAGTAAACTCTCTGGTAGGAAGACAGTGTTTTTGAGTGTTACTTTTAATAATTAATCATAAAGGCCTCTGAAACAAATTTGTAATTTGGATTTGTATATAGTTCTGTATATTAAAAACTACTAACAATGACCTTACTTGACTTGACAGCTTATATAAAATTTACAATATTCATCTGAAATTTTGGTCCATTCAGGTCAAATGAACCATGTTTATTAAGCATCAGGCTACTAACCTCAAATGTATTTCTATTCAATTAATAACTATTTTGTATTAGCAAATAAAACATTAGAGCCACCAGGAAGCATAATGTTATGCCACCTGACCTGTTTTATTTGCAATGTATCAGACATAATCTGTAAAACATTTAGCGTATTCCTTATATATTGAAAATAACATATAGTTAAACATGCAGTAACTGATTTTTGGCTACATAGGTGCATCGGAAAAAAAGTTGTGAACACAACAATGACATATTATCATCTTTTACACTGATATTGTGAGCTTGTGAGCCAACAGTTGCCTATTTACACAGCCAGCAGATTTATTTAAACATTATTTAATCAGGTAGTCTCATTTGGATTGAGATCTCTATGTTTTTTCTTCAAGAGAGACCTGAGAGCAAGAAATTGCTTCATTCATAATCAGACAGCCACACCACCAGCATACAGAAACAACTCAAGTAATGCCAGACAACCACCATCAACAAAGAATTAATCAAATACAGAGTATCTATACTAATACGATACAGCGCAACATTAGCATTCATTTGAAATCATGTTTCTGGAGTCTACTTTAGTCCAATTATCACTCTCATTTTAGCTGTTTTTGGTCTCCACTAACTCCGGAGGAAAATATCTTGCTCTTTAACTGCTAAATGCTCCATTATGTTCAGCAGCTGGTCACTAGCTGTCTTCCATGTGGTCCTGGGCAGGTAGTGTACAGTGGATTGCGGGTTGCGTCAGAAAACCAAAACACTCACTATAAATCTCTACAGCGCTGAGGGGAACTCAAGCAATTACTTTCACATTACACATGGTCATTTGCTACATGGTTATTATGAATATATTAATTATAGCCACTTTAAATAGTTGTTCACCTAACACAGTGTTCTGACTGTGTGCTCAGTTAAGAAGTGGTACTTTACCGCTGACAATTGAGGTAGGCTGATATAAAGGTATTCCTGAAGAAAAACATTTTTGTTTTTTTTTGTGATCTTGGTATTGTCAGTGATGAATTTAATTTTGTATTCCATTGCACTTTGCAGTGACTTCAGGAATTCTTTGAAAAGATCCAATTAAAGAATCCTGATTTGTTTTGGTTGTCTGAAACTGATATGTTGAGTTGGCTTTTTGATGTGGAGATTTTTGTTTTGGTGAGATTTATAGATATTTGGCAGCGAAGACAGAGAACAGTGTATCCACTTTTACATTTCTGTCATGTAACCTGAATGCTCTGAAATGAATTTGTAGAACTGCACATCATGATTTGTCATGTGGCCATCCTGTTTACTGTTTAGTGTCTTGTAAACCCATATGGGCTGGGTACTAGAAGGGTGCAGAACACTCAATCAATCAATCAATCAAATTAGGCAACTAAAGCCACATGGTCAAGAGGTGAAAGAAAGGGACAGACCACAGTCATGTTTAATAATTAAAATATCAACACAAAGTGACTCTGACATGCTGGGGGACTCCAACACACTGCACTGAATGTGGGCATCTGATTTAAATCATTGATGCACAACAGTTTCACATGAACATTTTTCATACAGTAGGAGACATGGTTGACTAATATATACAGTACCAGTCAAAAGTTTGGACACACTTTCCCATTCACTTGAAAGAGAAAGTGTGTCCATATTTTGACTGGTACTGTACACTAAGATCTGAACTAGCAATAACTATTTTTACAATAAATCTTGCCTCATTGCCAGAGCATGTATTACTATAAACAAATGCAAAAATCATTTGCTCACCAAAACCTTGCATCAAAAGGCTACTGAATTTAATTTGATTTTCATATAAACAAAATAATCAGTCTCAGGTTGTCCCTGGTGACCATTTTGTTCGAAATATATTTCTGTAACATCAGAGTGACCCAACATTGTATATTTCAGCATGCAGTCTTTCTTTAAAATTGCCTTTCACTTCAAGTTACGTATGATAGAAAATTCTCCACATTATCCAAGCCTTACACCTACCACCAGAAAAAAAAAAATCAGAGCTAAAGCTATTTCTCCCGTGACCTTTTCAGATACACACTGTACTTACCAGGCAGGAAAGGAAGCGAAGGCCAATTGGCCTCCAGATTACCGTGCCACCAAATGAACACTCTACACCAAGACTCAAGGCACTGTGATTGCACGAGTGTGTATTTATTCAGGCGAGCTCTACACCAGCTCACATCCATTACGTGCTGCTTGGAGCCTGGTTATATTCTCCAGTATAGCTCTTCAAGGCATTTGTCTGAGATGCACAGCAGGCTGTAGAGCCCCTGACAGGAGCTGAGGTGCAGAGGTGGAGTCAGCTGAGGCCAAGGGGGCTGCCTGCTCGTGGGTTCAAGGTTCACTGGTCTGTTTTTGAAGGCTAAAAGAAGAGTGTCTCTGGGCAGTGCAAGAGCAGGGAGAAACCAAAGAGCTGCAGTTAGTCATGCAAGCTTCTCTTTTTGTGGGATTGCTGATTGCATGAGTGGTAGCTAAACCTGAAGACACCTCTCTAAATATGTAGTCCAGTTTTTTGTGCTAAAGGAAGATAACCGTGCCAGATTTTTTTTGCTTGCTTCTGCTTATTGCTACTGTTTCCTCATTGATTTAAATATTTTGAGCATTCACTACAGTCCAGAGCATCCTACAACTGATGTACTCCATTCAGTTGAAGACATTCAGATATTCATTTGTCCAGAGCTAGAATTCACCAGAGTACATTTTGCAGTGTCAGCTTTGTGCACATAAGAGTGACATTTATATTCAGTATATTCAGTCTTACTGCAACTAAAAGTAAAAAAAATGTTTAGTTGTTAATTAATGCAAGCAAATAATGCAAGCATAAGCAGAGGTGGTTAGCCACTCTAAATCAAATAAATCCTTTAACAAAGCCGAGATGCCTATGTCCATTGATTGGTCAGTCCACTACTTTGTTCCAGACTGAAATACTCAATAACTACTGAATGGCTTGGCACAAAATTCAGGTCCCCAGAGGATGATATCTGCTGACTTTGGTGACCCCCTAATGTTTTCTTTAGTGCAACCATGAGGTTAAAATTTTGTCTTTTAGTGGAATGTTTCCAATTTAACACTGGTATTAATGGCACTCAGAGGTTGAATCCTGCTGGTCTTTTTCTATAGCGCCAACATGAGGTCAAAATTTTAATTTAAGCAATACTTTGTTTTATGATGAAATACCTGCAAAATAATGACACTGCTATCAGTTTCAGCTGTACTTTGTGTCTATGATAATTAGGAAGTGTTGGCATCCTAACACACTAAACTAAGGTGTTGAACATGATAAACAATATATCTACTAAACATCATTATGTTAACATTGGTATTGTGAGGATGTTAGCATGCTGGCTTTAGCATTTAGCTCAATGCACCACTGTGCCAAAGTACAGCCTCACAGAGCCACTGGCATGGCTGTAGAATCTTTTTAATACACAGACTATTTATAGGTGTAAAGCTATCAATATTACATTTTTCTCTCCTTTTCTTTTCATCACCTCCTCTGCTTAACTATGACACCATCAGCCAGTGATCTGTCTCATGATTTTACATTAATCCCAGACATCTATTGCATGTCAGGCAAAGGGAAAAGGATCAGATTAAACAAGCTTTTTGTTTCCATTCGGTTCATTTCCACATAAAGTTACAGTTAAAAAAGGTAATTGAGACATAAAAGATGCACAGCTAAAGAAACCCTATCTATTCCCCACAGACATCACATATTGTTGTTGACAATTTCACATAGTGATGATGTAAATCTATATCTCAATTCACAGCTCATAATTACTCTCCCATTATACTGCCTTTACACTGGTGTTTGTAATATATGCAGAGCGGTGATAATTTGTTTTAGTGTGATAGAAAGGTTCATTAATATGGGGAATACACAGCGAAGCGGTATCAGTCCTGGCAAATAGAAACACAAATATACTTTTGTTTTTCTTGAAATTTGCATTCCCCTGCTATAACCAGCATTAAGTCACTGCGGTTAATATTTTGTTTGATTCAAAAAAGGCCGATGTATGCACTTTTGCCATTGGGTGTAAAGGGTTCAGCTCTGATCAAGGTTACCCCCCCAACCCCCTCCCCATGTTTAACAATTATCAGCTTGTTCATGATCAAAGATTATCCTCCAGTGTTTTCTTGCAAAAAAACAAAAAAAACAAGAAATAAAGAAGTAGCTCATGCATGAATCCATGCCATTAGGTTTGAAAAAATATAAACCCCACCAAGGTTACTCTCTGTTCTATCCTACCTCAAGTCTCAAATACAAGGCATACAATTATTCAACACCCTTGAAATCATGTATATTTCTTTTCCCCAGATTTCCATGTGTGAAATTTTGGTATCAAGCTCATAGATTTTTATATCCAAACTAGCAGATACCCTGTAATAAGCAACACTGTAATGATGACAGACTGTTGTGGAATACTCAGGGCAGTGGTAGTGGTAGTGATGGTGCAAAAGCGCTGATGTTAAGGCTGTGGGAGAGCAGGGAAAACAAACAAAAAAACAGGAGTCAGATGAATATGCCTTCCACTATTGTTGCAATGTTATGACCAGTCTAATGAGATCTATAGAGAGTTGGGCCTCTCATTTTGTTGTATCGGCCATACACTCTCCTGCACAGGAAATGCACTGTGGAATTGTCCTCAGACACATCCACTCAGATGGATGGATGCATTTGCTGATGTTCCAGACAACAGAGCATTATTCAGTGCCCTTTTTTTATGGTTTACATATAAACACACTGAGTGCTGTGTGATGACAACAGTTTTGCTATCCCCTAATGCTGCATAGAAAGAAAAATGCATCTTTTAAAAAAAAGTGTTTTTACTGTTCTCTAGGAATATAAATTATTTTGTTTTTCCCCTATTCATGTAATGTAATAAATCATATCCCCAGGCATTTAAAAAAAATCTCATCAAAGTAGGGATGAAATAATGCCTGACCTTTCACCTCCCTCTCTCCTACACAGATGCAGGTGCACACTTGTCACACAATGCTTTTGCACTTCACTGCGTTGCAGTGGCCATCGCTCCTCACTCAGAGGCAACAGAACAATAGAGGAGCTTAACAACAACACAGAGGCTGCCACGGAGGTCACATCCACAACGCTACCTGCATATTTGTTAGCAGTTTAATTTTAGCGATGCCAGGCCATCTGCTCAGCATTTGTAGATGGCTAGTGAGCGGTGATTAATCAGTCAAACTATTGCTTCCAATGCTCTGGCTCTTCATTTCTACTTTTAAAAAAGGCAAGTGAATTTGCCGCTCCTTCATCATTTATAGTTACATGAATCGTTTGGACCTTCTTAGTGGAAAACAGATAAATTCATAGGTTAAAAAAACCAAACAAACAACGAAAAACATTGTAGACTTATCTAAATATTGTAAGATGTATTTAAAACTGACCTAGAAAATGTTTATCTGAGCTCAAAATTAAGTTTGACGATTTCTAGTATGTTTGTTTCCAAAAGCATTTAAAGTGTTCAAGGAAAGCAAATGTTGTGAACTCAACCTAAAAAAAATTTGCAAGGACTTGTACAGTAATGGCCAGGGCAATAGATAGGACTTTAGAAATAATGAGGTCATAAGTACAAGACCTCTCAATTCACCAATTAAAGAGAAAGATTACTTGGATTTTTTAATTCAATTTCTGTAGTATTTATTTCCCAACAAGCAACCATGTCTTCTAAAAGCTGTCTGCATACTACTAAGTGGTTCTGCCAACACATTTGGAATGAAATGTAATTGCTGCATATATTATATTCAAAGCAGAGGTGTGGTGGTGCGTTCTCACAGGTATATGCTATATACCCACGTCTGGACATGGGCATTTACCATATTCCTACCTAAAAATAGCCGCAGATACAGATCAGTGCACATCTTGCAGAGCAATGCTGCAGTCATGCTGCACAAGGGAGACTTTTGTTCCTGGACTTCAGCCTTTAAGACAGAACCTCCTCCCAGGCAGCATAAGGACTCTTGTAAAACAGCACTAAGCCTCAGGTGAAGCGCTGTCTTTAGGGAACAAATGTGCCTTCCTTGTCATTCCATATCCACAACTGTGGAGGGGTATAAACAGGTGAGTATAATTTAAACGCTAGGAGCTAGCAAACTCAGCACACACAATTATGAATATGAAATAAACACAGTTCAAGCTAGAAGAGCATCTCTGGAAGATAATGAGATGGACATAGCATAAGTTAACGACCGTTGCACTGTAGGGCAGTGTGATGATCAGAGATGGAAGAGGTATTGCAATATTGCAATATAATCAACTACATTAAAAGTAGAAGTCTAACAATGAAAATGTCACTGAATTATGTAATAATTATTAGCAAAATGTACACAAACTATCAGAAGTAAAAGTACTAAAAACATTTTGAATTTTTTTTTCCTTATGTTGCTAAAAACACAATCTGTATGACATTCCTTTCAAAACATTTTCACTGTTGCAAATTAGTGGTAAGTCAATAAATTAGTGCTAGGTGTAAATTTTGGTGGGAAATTCGAATTATTTTTTCTATATTTCTGTTGTCAAAAAGTACTCAAATTTAAGAATACTGAGTCCAAAAATACTGGAATCAGCATATAAAATATCCACCAAGTTTTTCATTGTAGATGGTAAACTAAAAGGTTGCTACAACCCCCAAAGTCACATAAAAAATACATGACCTCAGTGTCCTCAATTGTAACTACGGCCCTAGTAAGGACATGAGGATGTGTGTAAAGCTGCAGTTTTTAGTCTGTCCACGCTCAATAACTGTGTCCACTTAATGCCTTACAGAAGTCTGAGTCAATCTCTCAAGTTGCACCCCTGACTGCAATGAACTTTCCCACTAGAACTTCCATTCTCCACGTTTTAATCAGCCCATTCTTCAGATGAAAAGGGGTGGGGGGAATAAAAAGAAGCCTTTCATATTCTGTTCCGAAAAGGAACTCAATTAAGAGGTCCCAAAAGGGCCCTTTAATGGCTTATGAGGAAAGCCATGATGAAAGAGACAGAGGTTATAAATATTTCAGGTAATTTTGTTATCTATTCATCTCTTCTTCCATATCTAGTCAGCGATATGTCTCATTATCTCACAGCCGGATTGTTTTACTTACTCGGTCACGTTTCTGTTGTTCCACGACACATTGTGTGTTTCTAGACAATGTGTTTTGTGCTGGCTTTTATTGAATTAATTTCATGCTTTATGTTGTTAGTGTAACAATTTCCAATATTTTCATATAAATAAATGTTGGTTTTACTCCCCTCTGTCACATATTGATATTGCATTGATTGAACTTACAGCATATCCATTTCATGCCAGCTTTTACATTTCCAAGCAGCAGGGGCCAGAGGCAGAACACTAAAATATGCATATACACTCTTTGCTTTAGATTTATCAAGCCATGCACATAGATGGTTCTGTTTTATAAATCTGTCACTGTGAGATTGCATGCACATGCAAAAGCCTGATTTCCAATTTAGAGTTAGTTAGACAGTTAGCCATAAATGCACGCCCGTAATCAGCTGTGTCTGCTCCATCAGTCTTTACTCATGGCAATGAAAATAACAGTAAAGTAAAAGTCAAATTTCACCAATTGTCTGTTGCATTGTGAAGGTCCTCAAACAATACCAAGCCTCCTAATGCATAACCATTAAGCACAGCTGTGGCTATTTATATCTCCCATAGTGTAATTAATTCATCACACGTACCTGCAAACCATCATTGTTGGTGATATCACAATCATCATTATCAAATGTCAAACAGGTAATTTGTAATATTTAGTTTAAGGGCTTCACAATAGATTATAGAATACTAAACATACATAATAATGCATACATACATAATGCTACAACATACATAATACTAAAATAACACAAAAGAAAAGAATATCAGTATTTGGTCATAAACCAAAGTATTAGGCAACAGGAAATTATGACCTGATGGTGGTGCAGGAGAAATTACCAAAGTTATTACAGTTTGTCCTAAATGGCTGCACCAAAATTCATTCCATCCAGTAGATGTCAAGACATTTCACTGCAAATCAAAAGTATTAACCTCACATTGGTGCTAGAGGAAAAGTCAGGGCTTCATCCTCTGAGGACCAAGAATGTCTGTACTAAATTTCACAACAATCCTTCAAACAGTTGTTGAGATAATTTCAGTCTAGACCAAAGTGATGGACGGATCAACCAACTCTACCATCCTTAGCTAGTTATGTTTAATATAGATGTTTTGTGATTATAGAAAGTATAAAAATGCGTTGTATATGAACAGAATCTTTAGGAGTCACTTCCATTTATAATTATTAATTTATTAGTCAACAGTAGCATCTGCTCCATAAACTGATAAACAACATAACCGAGGACGTCTAGTGGATTAGCTTGTGAAATGCCTTGAATGTTGCAGGGTGGTCTCAGTATCTTCTTTCTCTAGATTCTCATCTGCATATTTCCAGTGTTGCAAGCCCCTATACTAACAAAGGTTTATTTCTCTCCACCAAAATCACAAGGCTTTTCTAAATGGGACCTATGATGCTCATTTCCAGCTCTATATTTTTATTTTTGGACTCCACTAGAGTAGCTTTGGCCCCCCTCCTGATGAGCCCAGCTTTCCGGAAGCCTGCCAAGGGGCAGCTGTATCAGAGTCATGTTAAGTTACCACTGATGCAAACCCAACATTTCCTGCTTTACTGCAAATTAAAAGCTTATAAATTACTAAATAACAGGAGACTTTTATTATGAAGAATTTACAGGAAACGAAACGTGTTCCTCACGAGATTAGCGGAGCTTCATTAGCACATAACAATATATGGAGATATTTGGAGCTCTTTGTTCAGTGGATCAGTTAGAAATAATGCAGGCAGGAATAGTACAAGCAGAAACAACGACAGTGATGATGATGTTTGATGAAAAGCTGCAGATGACCAGCACACCTCCAACAGGTAAACTACTTATTTTACTTTGCCGTGCTGTGTAATGGAAAAACACTCAAAGCATGCCAGCTTGACTCATGTCATGGCTCAGCATGACTACCCCCAAAACAATGGAAAAATGTCATAATCTTAGCGGAGCAGAGCAGTGAACTGTCACACTGTGCGTGGTGCAGATGACCATATAAAGAAATCTGTCACAACTCGACGTCGCCTCAGGCTGAAAGTAGAAAAAACTGTTGGAAACTGAATGTTCAGAGCAGTCTGTAGCTGGTGCTTTTTGCTTACAGGGATTACTTCTACACACATTTACCTCATTATTTGACACTTTGGCCGCATTTAATATGAACATCTGATATTGTAACATTATATATATATGACTGAAAATAAGGAAAAGCATAATAGATCCCCTTTAATGTTGTTATAAAAAAAAAAATCAAGATTTTCTCTTTGCCAAATGATTATTTTGGTCATTCAAATAGTCTGCCTCCTGTGGTTGCCTATTCATGGCATCAGGCACAGAGCAAATAAATGGTGAAAGGATAACATGCTATTAGAGGAAGCTTGAAGCATAATACTTTACCTCAGAACACACCCACAGTTTTCAGTGTCCTGCGATGTAATGACAGTGTCTGTAGCAGGTCAAACCACCTGGGGATTATCTGATTACGTCAACAAGCAGCCGGATCTGAGCAGCTGTTCTTCCAAACTAAACATGCCTGATTTTTTGTTTTAGGAGATAAAATACCATACGACATGTGGAAATCATCATTTACTGACAATGCCTAAATAGATTATAGTGAAACATGGGAACACCACCATTTAATAGACTGCTGTACTGTATGCTATAAATTCAGAGAAGTCTTACAGGGATTTGTTTCCATTAGTGTGACGCAGTCTAATCTAGCTTTGGCTCCTGAAGTGGGTACTCAGTAAGCTTATGTAAGCCCCAAAATTAGGGAGTGTTAGTAGATGTGTGGCAGTTGTGAAGGAACAACATTAAACCTGCAATAAAAAATTTTTGGCCACTTGGCGACACCAGAAATAAGCTGTGAACACACTGACATATTATCACCTTTTAAGTTGATAAACTTGGCACCATACAGTTGCTATTTACACATCCACCAGTTATGGTACAACATAAGCATTCATTTGAAGCCAGGCTTCTGTCCACCTGATCAATGTAAGTCCAATATTCCTTCTTCTTCCAGCTCTTTTTTTCTCTACCTATGCCTAAGGGAAATGTTCAGCTGCTAAATGTTCTATGTTCACTAGCTAATCCCTAACTTTAGCAATTTGCCATTTGGTTCTGGGCAGTTAGCATGCGGTGGGTTTTTGGAGCTTTATTGTTGGAATCACCTGCCTGCTGCAGCTTGAAATGAAGCTGATGAGAGCAGTGAGAGTGAATCAAAACAGTGAAGTTTTCAAAAAAGTATTCAAAAATTGAACCATAAATTAAAAGAAGCTATAAAACCGCTCAGGGGAACTGCAAAGTGGGGTAAAATTTCTGTATGAGTTTGTCACAATAAACAACACTTTTCACATAAAAGTCATTTATTCCATTAAATATATAAAATCTGTATTAGTGCATCTTTAACAACTGAAATTATGTGCAAAATAGCATAATAATGTTGGTATTTTCCAAAAAGAGTTAGGAAATATTCAGGCTAATCAGCTTAAACACTAGCAAAAATGCAGACTGACACATTGATGTCAACTGCATTTGAGAGGCCTTGGAAAAAGATCAAATTTAAGTAAAAAAAAAAAAAAATAGAAAGTACACATATCCAACACAAATCTTAGATAAATCTTTGCTTTTGTGATTCCAATAATATGCCTGTGAAACAAATTAGCACTTTTAAACAAAGAATCCCTTTATAATAGCTAAAATGGATTGCTCTCACAGGAGACAAAAATGCCACACTAATTACCGAGAAAAATATGATCACTGAAGGGAGCTGTTATGCTTTGGGCCCTTTTCTGAATTAGTACGTTACACAGTGGAAAGTGTGCTTAATCACTGTTCACAGTGCCAGGCTGCTCAGGAAGGTGAGCCAGGCTAATGGAAGATGGTTCATCACTCGACACCAGTGTTAGGGTGAAATGAGAGAAAGAAGGAGAAAAGGGTTATAAGGGTGAGGAATATAGATAGATAGATATGTGACACCTGCATATTTAATATGTATATGTAATATGTGAATCTTCTGTAAACTGCTTTGGCAACAACATGTTTTTGTTCATGCCAATAAAGCAATTTGAAATAAATTGAAATTGAAAATTAAATAGATAGATAGATAGATAGATAGATAGATAGATAGATAGATAGATAGATAGATAGATAGATTTATATTATTTTAGGTTTTTGGGGGCAGTTTGTGAAACATGGGAAGAGAAAGTTAGACAGTTTGCTTTATTTTCAGGGAACATGTAGTATCTGCATAACTTTTCCAGATGCCTCCCATCACTTCTTTTATTTGCATTTATGTTCTTTTCCTCCATCATGGTGGAGGTAATATTACAAGGCACAAAACATTTCAAAGTGTATAAAGTGGAACTAATCTGCCTGGAGTATGTTTGTGCCGTCTTGGCACAATAAAAATAATGGACATGTTTCTGAATGTCATACACGTGCAATGACGAGGTACAATTTGATCAGCAAGTGGTTCAGGGAGTCTTGTGATGGTGGTTGGGGGTTATTGCTATGGAACGGATACAGTACACCACAACAGGTTTGCACTAACCACTCTGATTTAACATCTGCATCTCTATCGCTCAGCCTCTGTTTGATGGATCTTTATGTATGTCTATGCATACTATGTGACACAGAACTGTATTTACTGGTTAATAAAATCACAATGTCTTCATAAAAATTGGGTGGAGGAAATAGAAAGTAATCTACAAGGGCCATGGTGTGTAAAATTGGATTTTCCATAGGAGCCACAGAGAGGAACAGTTGTCGATAGAGGTGGATGCACACTAGTGTGTTTATCATTTTGCCTTTTTAATGCAGGAAAAAAAAGTTCATGAAGAATAATTGTCCTATATACTTTGTCATTTGCATCCAATGCAAGTAGGTGCATTAATTCTCAACAAATGTGGCACAGTCACGATCATGAAGTAGACCTGTCGCCAATAAGTGTGCATTTCACAGTACATTACCGTTACATTAATTCAACACCTATTTACTTCCATCTGGAATCAAACACTGCAATACAGTCTCACAAATGAATTTAAAATTATGTGTGGATATACATTATAAGACGCAACAACAAATTAGATTGTCACTAGAGCAAAAATTGGAAACACTGTTCAACTTTTCAACATGTCTAAAGTTAAGGTTACATTTTGGGCAAAATACCTTGTTAGTGGTAAAACAATGCTGCACCTCCCACACAAGGATAGATTGACCTCAGAAAAAGCCAACCAAGCCCCTTTTCCCAGCCTGTTACAAAACTGTCTGCTGATGTTAAAGTTTCTTTCTTAAGTAGTAATGGCTATGTTGTTGCTAAATTATGAAATGGGTACTACATATAAATTCCTGTAAAATCCTATGTGGATTTAGTGGATACTTTTATTTTGAGGGATACAAGGTTAACACCTCTGGTGTTATATTTCCTATCAGTGTTGTTACCACATTTTTATGGAAGAAAGTAGGTTTTCATGTAGACTTTGTACACTACTGTATAGGGAATATGCTTTATTTTAAAAGGAGGTCTAGCAACTGTTCTATTTCACATACTGTGTTGAACTTCTGATAGCTTTGCTTCCTCTTTTTGTTATGGACTTTTCACTGGGAAAATATGCATTTTTTTGCTCAGTTTACTTTTGGTGTTTTACTTTCTCGTCTGTCAGTCCAACATGGTCCAGAGAAGTATCTCAACAACTGTTGAATGAATCACAATAAAATTCATTGTCCCCAAAGGATGAAGCCTACTCACTTTGGTGATTCCTTGACTTTTCCCAGCACTAGCACCACCAGCTGGTCAAAGTTTTCACTTATCCAGTGAAAAACCTTTAAAGTGAAATACCCCTGCAATTATTAGATGGATTGTTATTAAATTTGGTAGATATTCATATTTCCCTAAGGATGAATTGTAATAACTTTGGTGATCCCCAGACATTTCCATTAAGCACCACCATTAAGCCAAAATTTAAATTTGTCCAGTGCTTTGATGTTTGAGTAAGTACCTGAAAAACTCATGACATCCCCATCATTCTCAGCAATACTTGGTGTTTAGTGTTAATTGGCACCTTTCAGCATGCTTACTCATTAAACTAAGATCATGAACATGGTATACATTACACCTGCTGGGCATGCTGATGTTAGCATTTAGCTCAAAGCACTGTAGTGCCTTAGTACAGCCTTACTGTGTGTTTCGACAGAACACAAAGCGCATTTTAGACGTGACATGATACATAAAAAGTCAATGTAAAGACACGAATTTGCCTGGAACGGTGCAAATTGACATGAATATACGTCTACTATGCTATGTTGTGCTACCATTGCTAGCTAGCTTACAGCTATCGAACAGTTGGTGTTTTGCTACTTGGTGTGACTAAACACACATGGTCCAGCAGTCAAGCTTGAAAAATTTGCTTCGGGTTGTGTCTAAACACAGTTTGTCTTTGTCTTGTTGCTATATGAGCTGTTACATTACGTTTAACCAGTGTAAAATAAATATATATTGATATTTTTACATTTCGGAACCATTAAAAAAATTCCATCTGTAAATCTGCTCATTAGAGGAGTTTGTTGAGGCATGTGTGTGTGGCAGAGCTGCTGTGTTGCTTTCACAGCTAAATTATATTGTTGTGACCATGTTGGCCAGCCTAGAGCATTTTTATAACTTTGTTAATGGTATTACACAGGTAAAGAAAGCATTTATAGAAGAGAGACCCAGTGAACGTTTGGTTTCTATAACATGGTGCCATGCAAGTGATGAAAGACAATTCCAGGAAGTGTAGTCCTCATCCACTACACAACACAACACAGAGTGAGACCCACTACACTTATTGTACTTGACTGGTCATTAAGCCACTATCAACTCCACCTGTTAAGAATGTATACCTCCCTTTAACTTTATTCATCCTGAACTTGTGCTGTGCCAGGACCGGTCACCAAGAACAAGCTGTCCACACGCCTGTACTTTTGTGCTCAGAGTTGTTTCTGGAAAATAGAGCTTGGACACATAGCTAAAGGAAGAAAGAGAGGTAAAAGATAAAAGCCCTTTCTCTGGTGTAACTCGTCAATCATGGTGACAATTTGTGTTGCACTCCTCAACTGGCCTCTGCTATCACTGATTGGAATGTTGTGCACAAGCACAATAAAGATAGCTTATGAAATATGAGATGTGGAGGAGCTTCGTCCCAACCTGTCTGCTTGTTCAAACAGATACCCTTTCGATCTGATCAAGTTATAATTGCTGTGACAAAATATCATCCCCTCTTTTTCCTTCAAAGTATCATGTTTTTTTTTGTTGCAAAAATGTACAATGATACAAATGAGATCTATGGTACAAAGGATAAAATGCTGAGATTTAATAGGGCACATGCACACAGACAGAGGTCCAGCTGGTGCAGGACCATCTGTCCAAGTAGCCTTTCTAATAGAAACTGAGTCATTTATCAGGACTGCTCCATACACAATATGCATAAAATAATGAGTTTTGATATAGCTGGGAAAGATACATTTTGCCTAGCCTATATTTAAGGCCGCTGGAACCCCAAATCCACAACAGCCTTGTAACTATGTAAGTTAGGGTCTTGTGTACATAATAGTAAGCATCTAAAAATATTAAACATTTGTTTTGATCCAAATTTGAAATATTGTCATTTAAGTTCTTGTAAACTTTCCTGATATTGGGTTTGAATTGGGCTTGGTTATGCTTGGACATTTATTATGAAAATTACACAATTCAGGGCTGCCAACTCTCACACACTGACCGTAAGACTCACACAATTGACATTTTTCACACGTTGTCATGCCACACGTCCATTTTCTCATGCAGTGAAAAACAAATTGACAAAACAAAACTGATTTAGGTTGGGCCTGCAGCACCAAGCTGACACTGCAGCTAACTACAGCTGAACTACAGACTGTAAAAAATATGGACATAGCCACTGTGACACCATCCATTGGCTTCTGAAGAGTGGTTTTGAAGCTCAAAGTGGGTGGCGGTGCCTGACTCCGCTGACTGCATTCACACCAAATCAGGCGCTGCAGCGAAAATGCCAGTTGTTCCATTCATTTCAATGGGGGTAGTGCGGCTCCGCTGCGGCCATTTTGGCCGCTGCTGCGCTGCACCGGACTGCAGCTGGAAAGTTGAGCCAGAGTCAACTTTTGGAGAAAAGCAACCCGACATCACTGCGGCTGAAGGCTGCAGTGGCCAATCACAGCGGGAGATCAGACTGACAAGAGTTGTAAACTCTGCCATGAGGGAGGACAAAGATGTTACTAGGACGAGGGGAGGACATTTCTCTTCGCTTGATAACATTAGTAATGGTAGACTTTGCTGTCGGCTTCCCGACTTATTTTAAAAAAGACGAGAGAAAAAGAGAGAGAGAGAGAGCGAGAGAGCAGCTGTGGTTGAGCGAGCTAGAAAGTGAATGGGGAGCGCTGGTAGCGAGAAAGCCAGTGAATCAGATCAATGAAACATTATTTTCTGATTGTTTCACAGCGGTTACATTGTAGAGCACAAACAAACATGCCCACAAACCTACACACCTCCGCTCGACCCTGCGGCTTAACGCTGCACCACCTGATTTGGTGTGAGTGCAGCCTAACTCCTGGCTAATCCAAAATGGGCAAAGAAGTGGAGCTGAGGCGGGCAAAATGAAGCCTGGTTGCTGAAACAAGCCACCTAGCAGTTAGTGACCTGTAGCCCAAAGCGGCCACGTCCTTAATTATGTATAACTTTACGGCTTCATAAAATTTAAATGGGTGAGTTATAAAAAAAAAAAATCACCCCCTGTACAGTTGTCATTAAAGGGGAAATTAGCTATAGAGACCAAAACTGTTTTTTGTACCAGGCTGTAAACATGTTTATTTCTGCTTTAAAGATGGTAAGGGTCTATGGGGATTGAATCACTTTTGGTGCCAGCCTCAAGTGGCCATTTGAGGAACTGCAGCACTTCCGCATTGGATTCATTTTTCAGCCCCAAAGGTTGCCGCTTGAGCTGAACCAACGCAAACCCGGACCTGCTGAGACAACATCCCTGCAGCAATGAAACTCGTCTACAGTAAGGTAAGACATGGCTTTGTGATCAAGGGTTGATATCAGTTAACGTTAAAATTAAATGATAATTTCTTTAGAGAAGTTGAATTAGCTTTCCCTTAGCATGCATCGTTGCAATACATTAGCCTTCAGTCACACACTTCAAGCCACTATTTCTCAGCCATTTTCTTTATTTTATTTTATTATCATTTATAATCATCATTACTCTTTTTTTTAACATTTTATGCTTTATCACGTATCCTCAAGATGTTTAACTACTAATAAATGTCTTCATATATAGTGTCAGGACAAGAACTTAGGTTTTGAGACTGATTCATTGATTAAATTGAATAAAGGTGCTTCCTCCTCACACTAACAAATAATAACTAAAGTGGGAGGGATGCCCAGGCGAGGTTATGTTTTTCATTAAGTAAAAGTGTTATATTACAATAGTAGTTAGCCAGCCTCCAGTAGCCAGTGCGAGTGTCAACCAAAACGTGATCTGCCATGCCTACTCAGTCTTGAGAGATGGTCTACACAGCAAAATGAGCTGTTTTTTAACTAGGTTTTCTAATAATTTATGAACATTTATTTTCACTCAGATTTTTGTGGCTGCTTAATGGGACACTCAACTTTGATATCATATATGCATTTTTACTAGTTCAAGCCAAATTTCCACAGGTTTTAGAATCAGCAACTTAATGCTTAATGAGTGGAATTTACTGGCTGAGGTTGCTCAGGGATTGTTCATGGCCCTCACTTTTTATTAATGCAGTAATAATTAAACCACAAGCAGAAACTGTACGGGAAATAATGTATGATAATAATAATAATTGTATGGGAAGTAATGACTGATTTAACATCTGAGCTATTTTAAACTTTTTTAATTCACTAAAATGACTATGTGCTATGGCATTGACTGACATGGCCTTTTCATTCAACTAGTGGCCTAATTACCCTGTAATCTTTCTCCTTTGTGCCAGGGCAAAGAATCAAACATACCCCATTAAAGCAGATCTTGGTAAGCCATGTCTCCACTTTGGCCTCACAAATGAATGTTCTTTTGGCACATGGTAATAGTAATAATGTGTCAGTTTGAGTCATGGCAAAAGTTATCAGAGACCAGATACAGGCAACACTGAGATATTCTGAGGTTAGAGAATTTCTACCACACAGCCCTTGAGAAGACATCATAAAACTGCCTTTTTCGATCTCTAAAATCCAATATTGAGTTATGAGTGTTGCCTTTTGAATTTCAGTGTCAGCTAAAGTAATTTTTACATTTTGCTGAACCCCTTAAAGAACAATATGAGACACCCTGGGCTTGAGGGCTTTGACCTGAACTTTAGCTGATCAAATGTTGTCCTGGATTTAGAGCTCCTGGCAGCAGGATTTTCTGTTTTTCTTAGTCTGCTCATTTGGGACATGATGGTCTTCACTCCTTTTTGTCAGATCAGATCTCAAACATAACATTTGCGCACTGATTGGCCAAAGGAGAGTGTGGTGGTAGGTAGGTGGTAGTATAACATATATTAAAGTCTGAATGGAGCCACATGCTGACATAAAAATCCTTCAAGGTGAAACCATCAAACATCATGGGGGCACACTGCCACTGTACACTTGCAGCAATAGTAGAGGGGTAGCCTAATGACCACTGGGCAAAATACTGAAGGTGTTGTGTGAATCAGCTAAAATCAATTTCCTGCACTTCACATCCTATTTAGGATATATATACAAATAATACTGCATCTCTTGATATGAAACAGTGTTAGTGTCAACAAAAAAATATTTGTTAAAGACTTTTCCATGTTATAACAAGACTAAAACAAAATAAAAAGCAAGTTTTGAAAATGAAATATATGACAAAATGCATTTAAAGTTTTATCTGCTCATGATAATGTGTGAGAAGAACAGAAGTGACTCTACAGCTGACACATCACTCTGAATTCACCCATATTTCTCTTTTGGTCGTTGCCTTGGCGATGTGTGTCCATGAATTTGGGTTTAGGAGCTTCCGAAGGAGCACGGAGGGAGGGGTTTAATAGTTCAAATATCAACAGTCTCAGCAGTCTTTCTCCAGAATGACTGACTCTACCTTCAAGAAAGAAAGGTCGAAAAAATGCTTTGAGCTAAAACATTCTTTCCTGATGGTTAGGCTATGGTAAATGTATTGTCTAAAATACTATAAGAATTGGAAGAGAGACTTCCTGTCCTTCAGTCATTTCCTGTGCATCGTTGCACTAGACAGTAACTGATTTTTCAGTTGCCACGACACCATCAAAGATGGCGACAACTGTAGCTTCAAAATGCTTAGAGGACATAAAATGAATAAAAATGAAAAAATGTATGAGAAAAATTAAAATAAAATTTCACTCATGTAAACTAGATTAAATGTCATCAGTGGTATTGTTGATGAAACAAAAACAAACAAAATACTCAAAAATTTGAGTGAAACTAATATTCTCATCAAAGAACTTAGACTAAAAATAAAGAACAAATCAAATCAAAAACATGTTGCTAAAGAAAAATGCACTGAAATTGATATATATGTGCTCTACTGAGTACCATCTATTTCTCAACCATTGCACTCCTGTGCTAGTGGGATCACCAGGGTTGAGTAATGACTGGGAAATATTCTCTTAGGAAACTACAGAGTATTGATAGATAGCATATCTTTGCTGATGCCTGCAATGCCTGAGCCATATAATTTGACATACAGAGTTCAGCGGGCTGTGTTGACAGTGTGTTTATAGGCAGTAATAAAACATTAATGTCTTTGTCAACCATTTCTTTTGACACCAAAATGGGGAGCAATGCTAAAACACCACTGTGCAGCAGCCCTTGTCATGCTTACTTGTTTAGCCAGGAAAGAATTCAGCTAACATTGCAAGAAGGTTATTTATCTTGGCTAGCCACTGCCCTGGGCTGCAAACGGCAAAGCACTTAATAGCGAACAAGTGACATCTTTTTCAAATGATTCAACAGTCATCTAAAAACAGAGCTGACCAGTGGCCTGTGGCTATTGTTAGTGTCTAGTGTGACTTATAGCATTATGTCACTGCATCCACAGAGGGGCAAATACGGGCTTAGCATAAATTAAAGCCTCCCAAAATAACCATGTAGAACGTCTTGAAAAACAAAGCAGGCCAAGCAAGGCAAGCTTCGTCTACAATTGACTCTGTAAGGAGTGATCTATTTTCATTCTCTGCACTGATATTAGTGAACAGATCAATGTAAACCAATGCAAATGAGTGCAGCAGAGCACAGTTTTAAATGTGAATAATTAATGAGTTTAATTTTAATTTTCTTCTAATTTTTCATCTTCTACTAAAATGAGCAATAAGTAGTTAAAATATTTGATATAAAAATGTATTATTATAAATGAAAACTGCAGCACAATACTCCATTATGCATTAGTTACATTTCTAATATATATTAGCATTACTTTGCTTTAAATTTTTAGTCAAATAAAGTATGTGCATATTTGTGTGTGTGTGTGTAAATCTATGTGTGTGTGTTAAGGGGGTATGGCTCCTGTCTGTGTGTATGACTAACTTTATTAATGGCTCTCCCTTTTCTATGCATTTTAATACTTTACAATATTGCAGTATGGTGAAAAATTAAGCAGGATCCTCATGGCCAGTTGGTCCAGTGCCTGCTGACACAATCTGCCATCAGGAAAGGGAGCAGCCCATGACCCACTTAATGTTTTAGAACCATGATGGAGTCCAACACAAGTCACAAACTCTGATCTAGAACAAAGGAATAGCACTGATCCTCATTTAGAAAAATATAGGAGGCTACACAGTTCAAACAAATAAGATAATTTAAAGTATATGACTATAAACACAGACCTGAGCAGCTAATCACAGATCACATCTTCATACTGATTAATATTTCACTTCATGTCAGCTGGATACAGCTGTGTTGTGTTCCAGTTGTGCCATATCGCTCCGTTTCCTCTCCGTTGCTGTTACAAAGTCCACTGGATGTGTTTCAGAAATGAAGCAAATTCAAGTAATCTGTTCTTCAGCAGCCTCATTTCCTATAATATTTAAAATATTTTTGGAGACTTTTTTTTGTATTTTACAAGCTGAATGCACATTTATCCCTCATGTCTTATCAATGTGCTAGCACTATGCATCTGTATTTTAGTAGTTCTGCTTCAGACTTTCTCAGAGAAGTTACAAAACAGACATGAAAAAGCAAGTTTTGCTCTATGTACTAAATACAAATTTCATGTTAATTGTCAATAAATATGGGCATTTAAATACATTCACATGTGAATTTTACGCTTCAGGGATGTGAGCTGGTCTAGAAAAAAATATAGTGAAGCAGTGAAAAGAGCATGGGCTGCATGTGAGATGCTTGTCACGCTCACATGTCAACATTTGGCACACTGGCTACAACATTAGATGATGTAGTGGTCAGGACAGATGGTTTGAATTTTCTTAAGTATCCTCTAGAATGTTGTCTGCAACGTTTTCATTTCTTAAATATTATTTTGCTGAAATGGTGAATGTTGAATACAAGAAAGTGAAAATTCTTTATCAGCTTTATTTTGATTGAAATGCTAATCATATTAAATCAAATAAAATACATGCTCATGTGTGTTTAAAAGTAACTTGCTTTGCTGAGCTTTTCGTTTGACAGTAATGTTTCTCTATTATAAGGCAGCAGCCACTTCCTATTTTCACAGTAGCTGACAGTAATGTTCACAGATCATAGGTGTAAAAAGGGTAATAAATGTAAAGCAGAGGCACGTCCTCACATGAACCCATTGAAATGTGTAATGAAGCTACTCCAGCATGATAGTTGCTCTCATTCGGTGCCAAACTACCATGTAGTTGTAGTAAAGGTTGCTCAGAATTCTTGGCAGAAATCATAAAAGCAGATTTTGGTTGAAGGCCGTTAAAATCCAAAGCCTTCCACTGTAGAGATAAGAAACCTCTTGTCACAGCAAGGTAGGCCACTGGCTGAGTCTCATACGGTCATACTGAAAGAATTATGCATAGGTGCCTGAGGAGATTGGAAATTAAAATGATCTATGCGTGTTTCTGACTTACATTGTAAAAATGTGAAATTCTGTTTCATCTGACTGTCTTACTGTACATCATTTTTTATGATTACCTTTTTCTTTTGCATTCATCCATAAGTGGGTACAAAAGCAGCAGAGTGGTCCAAATTTAGGTTAGGAATGGACATACAGTAGAGAAAGTGCATTTGGGGAAATAAACAATGTCACACTTTGTTTTGTTTTTTTAAGGTAAACACATGAAATATATTAAAATACATTCTGAGTCTTCAATCTTTCCCTGAAATGTTTGGGAACATTTCCTGCATGGGGTCATGTGTGAATGGGATTAGGGATGGATATTCAGGGAAATCTGTACCACCAATTTCCCACCTCAAGACCTAGTAACATTTCAGGGAAACTGCCAGCATGGCTGTGTTATGAATGAACACAGTAACATTGAAGGGAAAAGCATGTAAAGGGTTACATCCATCTGATGAAAGTCACTTTCACATGGAGTGAGCAAATTAATCACAAGACTTGATGTGTGGGTGACATACTGTGAGTTGCTTGGTTTTGGTTCGACTGTTTTCAACATGGTGGCCACGTCACAAACTTTCTCATATTATGACTAAAAAGTACACTAAAATATGTTTCTGGAAAGATTTGAGGCAAGAAATAGGCAGTGCAGTAGCATAATCTTGATTTATATTTGACCAGGACTGCATGTTTGAAAGTTTGATCTGAGATGTGTGAGTTTAGCCCTCATCTTCTGTTGAGTTTTATGGCAATTGTCATCCATAAGTATTGCATTACTGCAATCTGCTGGACTGTTTCTTGCCCCGTCTGCATTGCCATGTCATATATGAAAAGGCGCAAGACGGAAATGTTCCTGAACTGTGTGTGTGAATAGTGAAAATCACTAGCGGTGCCTGAAAGGTTATCCCAGTAATTTACCAGAAACTACAATATATGTGAAAAAGCCTTTGGTCTCAGTTGCATGATTCCTTGATGACCCTCTGACCTTCTGTCTTCTGTCTAGTGACACAGTTGTGTCAGAATTGTCCCTTCATCAGCACCTTACTCAATGGTATCTTGAAAAATTAATGGCTGAATGTACTATATATATTGCTTTTTTGGTGACCCCTAACCTTTTGTCTAGTCTCATCATTAGACCACAATTCCCATCATGTAATGTACTGAGCATATTCATGGTCCTCAGAGGATGCAGTTCTCTTTTGGTGCAAAAGCCAAAATGTCAACTTTACTTTCAAGATGCAGTGTAATGTAGTGTAAGAGGGAGACTGTCATAGAATTGGCTGAGCACACTTTTCCTGTCATGTGAATAAAAGCTTTGGGTCTTGCAACCCCATGGCATTTCTTCTACTCCTACACTAAAAATATATATATATATATATTTTTGGTCCTCATACTGGTAGGTTGTTGAAAATTGTATGTCTTTTGTTAGTGGTTTGTTAGAGTCTACTCTTATTTCTATAAATCTCAGTATTTTGGCCCAAATTTCTATTACTTTAATGATAAGTATAATGGTTGATGTGTGATTAAAATGGCCAATAAATAATGGTACGTAATAGTATTAATAGCAATAAAAATCTTAAAATAAAAGAAAGTTACTGTCAGAAAATTAAATTTGCCCTTCTGTATGTGACATTCTGATTGATGTTTCTTCCTTTGTTTCATCTGTCATCAGTTTTTATGTGAAGGTAAGCACTGGAGCCACTGTTGACCCTTGGCACTGAGGTCAACTGTTCAAACATGCTTTATTGCTCAGAGCTGCCACAATAATCTAAGTTGTCAATTGTACACCTTGATCATACACAGCTTTGTACTTGCAGTCCCTACCAAGAAATGCATTACTGCTGCATATTTAAGTGTTCAGGATTTGCAAAGTTATTAATATATAAGCCATTTTCTGTAATTAAAATATATTGTAGGTAATGAATGGGATGCATTTTACATTATGTTAGGTGACTGCATTTACATTACTAACCAACCTGTTTTGATGGAGAGAGATTTCACTCCTTCATCAGGTGTTTCATTCATTTTGTCACTTCCAGCTCTCTGTCTTTTTCCCTCCCTCTTGCAGTTGGTCAGGACAGATTCTGACACTGCTGATGTTGCCACTGATTTACACTATTGTTGAGGGATGTGAGCAGAGTGCCTTTTACCAACAGCTCTGAATCACAGGGGCTTTTCATGTGTTCCTTTCATCTTCACTGCAGAGCAAAATGTATTCCATTAGATTACCATGATTTCCATTAGATTACCATTAGATCAGTGCGCAGTCTGTTGCAGTCTTTTGCAAACATAGTCTATAGGGTATGAACCGTGCTTTGTTAGCTTTTATATAAGGTACAATGAATGTCTGCTGGCTGTGGGGGTTTAACATTGACAGCCCAACATCTGTTGTGCCGAATATGAATACGACACCTCAAGCATTTATGACATTAAAATGATTTTTTTTTCTTTTACATGCATACACACACACACACACATATATACACACATACAGTGTACAGACTAAGTAAACAAAGCATTAAAAGTTGTATTGTCAAGCTATTAGCCAAACTTTGTTAAGACGTGAAAAGCATTTGACTAGAGACTATATGAAAAGTATTTGGGTGTAGAGGGGGACTGAACATTACTGTGTGTTTAACTTTTTTTTAAAAGTAAGGTCCTCCCCAGCATAATTAATATTCTCTATGGATCTTCCTTTTGAAGCAAAATCACAAAACACCCTCCCCACAATATCTCAAAGTAATATAACACTACTGAATAGGTAAAAATGCATAAATAATTCAGGATGGTGTACTCTAATTTAAACCTTGACATACAACTGGAATAATAATTTTCATATCGACACCACATAGCATAATAGTAGTTGGATTAGCAATTGCAAAAATAATTTTCATCATTCTTTATTATTGAATGAAGAGCTGTCACTGTCCCTTTATATGACATATTTATATTTGTTCTGACACATTTTACTATAGTTCTGCTTCCTGTTCAGATACAGAATAGCAGGGAGGTGGAAACGACAATTGGATAGTGACTAATGACGTGTTCTTAAGTGAGTGACATTCAGTCACTAAAGACTCCCCAAAATTTAGACAACCCTGCCCCCAGCAAAAAGAAAACATGCATAACTATCCCCCTTTACTTCACTCACCTTCCACCAAATAATTGTCATACAGTCCCTAAGGCTCCTGAGTTTAATGTGCCTACCTTAAAAAAACATTTTTATTGTCCAGCTTCATTTGATTTTTCTATTGTGTTTCACATTTTAGATATATTTATATACATTCTACCTTTCTCCTCTTTTAAATGTAAAAACAATATGATGTCATTTGATACAATTCTCTTTTTCTTCACACTGCCTTTTAAATTACATATCACAAGTCCTCACTAAATGCATGGGCAGGAACTTTGCCACTAGATGTAGCTGAAGTACTCAGGTACCAGCTACAGAGCTCAGGAAACATACTGCCCTTGATGCCAGTTAGATGCTGGCTTGCAGATCTTTTAATTTCACAGTAACACTGCAAAGTGATAAAACACAGGGTCTTGTCTTTGAGATGCATGTCTGCTTTTGTCCTTTTTTCAATAAAAGAGGCAAAAGCAAACATGCTTTGTAAAATATTTGTAAAATATTCTCTTACATTTTCTAAAAATCCCTTACAAAAATATTAAGGAATAATTGTCTTGAGCCATTTCAGATCCAAATCTATTGTGATGATGCATGTCACAAGTTGTTTAGCTGTTGTTTCCAGCAATCATTCCACTTTAAATGGAAAAGATAGACATCCATGCAACATAACTTTGGGTGACATGAACTTCCTCCAACATAACTCCTTTCCTCTCCTGCGGCTCCCTCTCCGTCCTATGTTATGTCTGCATTATTCACTCTCTGGCAGATTGCAAAGAGACAGTGGGGTGGCGAGCTGGAGGTTAGCGCACTGATTATGCCATCTTTTCTTCCTTTCAAATCACCAGCTTCTGCTCTCCAAATGTAACAATCACCAGGAGGGTGGGATAGAGACGCCGACATTTGACCTGATTTTGCACAGATCTATGACCGTTAACTCGGCGCCTGGTTTTTACGCGCCGCATGTAACTTAAAGTGACACTTGCCTGAAGCTCCCTTGGAGGCGCAAAGCTAGGTTGGCGCTCTGAAACCACATATGACAAGCAGGGGAAGGGAGCAAGAGAGGGAGCTTGCCAGGGTAAGGGGTGTTTGTCAGAAAGCTAGAGAGGAAAGGCCAGTGGGGAAAAAAAAAAAATCCTCTGAAGGAAATAAAAAGAAATAAATTGTCTCACTCTCACTTGCTCTCTCACTTTTCCTGCAGGTTGGTTTGTTTGACTGTCTGTCTCTCCTGCTCTTGTGCTGGTTTCTTCACCTAAGCGATGTCCTTGGATAGTTAACTCCTTAAGAGTAAGTGGCACTGCGGTGACAGAACACTGTGAGAAGGGAAAGAAAGGGCAGGGGAAAAAGTAAAGCTAGGCCACACAGGCAGCTGAAAAAAATATTTTTGCTTCTTTTGTTCAACAGAATACTTGACAACGCGAGCAGCATCAGAGTCGATAACGCACATTGTGTGTGTCATTGTATAATCATGTTGACTGGCTGAGGCTATTTGCTGCAATCTTTGTCTCAAAACCTCTTTCAGTGGATTATAAAGCAGTCATTACTGTCTATCGCAAATTAACTGCAACATGTCTTGCTACAACTGACTGTTTACTAAACCCCTCCAGAGAACACACTGGTTACTTCCCAAACCTTCTCCCATGTGGTGTTAACAGTGAAACATACTGCTTGAAAATAAAAGTCAGCATAAATCAAACCTCTGTTATGCCAGTTTAAGTGTAAACTAAGTAGCTAAACACAGTTATGTTGAATGAAACACGAGTCTGATTTCACATTCTATCTTACACATATAGGATACCTACCTCGTACTTATCATACTTAAAATGCTAATAAACTAGCTTTACACTGCAATACAAGAACAATGCCGTTTTTTATTTATGTCTTCTGAACTGATTGCAGGTTTAGTCTCAGTCTTTTAGCACAATGTCAGTTAAGTCAGTTTGAAACATTTAAAAGTCCACCTGAGAATTTTCAACCAACTCATGGAGCCAGCATTAGTTTAATCACCTTAACATTAATCACCTTTCTAGCTACGGCTGATAAAATCTGCTAGTGACAGTTAGGTAGAGGAGCCTCCTTTGTCTACCACTGTCTGACCTCAAGGACCCACTGTTTCAAACAGTAACAAGAGTGGTACTTTTGAATGGTAAATCAGCCACTGTTCTAATTGTAAACTGCATATGTGCCATGCAAAATGACAGCTTAACTATGGGAGGTAGAGCTTAGTGAATGGTCAATTGCACATTCTGGTGTACAGTATATCTAAATGTAGTACAATAGAATTTCATAAGAAATGCTGTTATGTTCATTGCAGCCACATAATTGAGCTTTTGAAAATGTCATGGTGACTGGCATCTCCCAAGATAGAAATCGGCAGTTTCAGTTCACTGACTCTCCAAATTTTAGACATCGGTAATTGATTGTTTCATACTGACATGATGAATGGCACGTGGTGGATATGAAAAAATGCACATACTTATTCAAAATACTTACTTTTTTTTGGTGCAACTGTTGATTGTGAGGGTGAAATAATTGAATAAATGAATCTGCACACCTTATAGACACTAAACAATGCAGTAATTACTGCAGTTAATCATCATTTGGGAGGACTTTACATGGTCCAGTAGGTGTTGAGCATGTGAGATCAAAGATGAATATTGTATGCTTGGAGAGAAGGAGTGAGAGAGGAAGCTCTTCGCCACACACACACACACACACACACACACACACTTAAACACACACACACTTAAACACACACAATCGACCACTAGAAGCAAGAAATGTATCTCCTTGAAGTGTGTTCTTATGCAGCAAGCACCTGAAGGCCTACATGGCTTACTGACCTACAAGGACAACAGAGCGGGTGATTGTTTATCCTTATACTACACTGTCTGGATCATTTGTCAGACTCATATCATTACCCAACAGGAAAGATCTGCTGCATCTTATTATTTTTCACCATGGCAGTTTGTCTGATTCAGCCTCTTCTGGCTCCACCTTTGTTGTGTAAGCTGGAGATTGATGGTGTTTCATGACTTCCTTCTCCTTCATTGGACTTGCTTGTATGTCAGCCTTGGAGATGTCTTTAAGTAAGAGCTCTCTGTCTGATTGAGTGACAGCACGGAGTGAAGCAGAGAAAATGGCTCCTTTAATAGTTGTCCTGAGGCTCTTTTTTTAACAAGGACACTGCCCCCCCCCCCCATACAGACCCGATGCCAGCAGCAAGATTAAAAGTATTAAGGTAATAAATATTTTAATTTAATGAAATATTGTTATGATAATCCATATAACTAGTTCTCACATGTGCTGTACATACCTATGAGGGAATTCACTTTACTGTACATGAAGCGGCTTGTTATCTGTTCAGGAAAGCACAGCAGCTGTAGGTCATATACCTTGATTGGGTGGCAAACATTGCAGGGATATCAATATCAATATCAATATCAATATCAATATCAATCTGTGTTCTTGTCTGTACTTGTGTTTGTGTCATCAGTCATGGCTCAAGCTTTGTTCCAATTCACAGTCTGCATCTATACAAAGAATGCTCCAAATAACTGGACGTCTTCTTGCTCCACCTGTTTTATGATCATTTTATTGCGGATGGTTTGGGAGCTGAACTCCTGTGTGACAATTATCCCATCATGCATTTGTGATTGCAGAAGACATGAGATTGGCTCATGACTATTATAATTTTGTTTGTGCGTCACCAGATAAAGTTTTGATGTGTTCTCAGGCTCAATATTAAATATTTGGATTTCGAATATGTGGTTGTGTCACAGACTGGCTCTATGTCTCTAGCTGCCATTCTCCACCAGTCCTCCAGAGGCCCTCAGACTTTTCTCCCTGTTTGTTTAGACTGGACTGTGTGGGAGAAGGCTTATTTGAGTTGGCTGTTTAAAAGAGACTATCTGGCATGATAATTATTTAAGGTGCCTATAGTCTGTCTTTGTTTTCATTCCAATCTGTACTCACACAGCTTATACTCAGTCTCAGTTATTAAGAGAGTTTTGGGTCCTCTGTTTATTACGGATAAGAGAGGTTGTAATGTTGCTTGTGTATTTGACTTGTATTCATGTTTTTTCTGTGGTGTTTTATATGTCAGTTTATTATGAAGAGGATTGTATTTCTCGGATTTTGGTTTTCTGTTGCTCTGTGTTTTTCCTCCTGTGTTCCTCCCTAGCCTGCTTTTCCCTCTGCGCTTCTATACACCTGTCCTGCATCAGTCTCGTAAGCCCTGCCCTGCTCCCTGTGTTTCCCTTAGCCTATCGGCTCCCTATCTGTTCTCCTGTTTCATCACCTCACTCACTCACCTGAGCTTCTGCTTCCTGCGTTTCAGTTCAGTCTTTTGGATACTTTGTTCAGTTTTGCCTGCCTGCACCTCTGCATCCTGTTCCTGAGTCTCGAATTAAGATTTATTCTTCAAGTTCCTGTTGCCTGCAGTCTTGTGCATTTGGGTCCACCTGCTCCGCTCTCTATAACAGATTGATTCATTAAAAGTAATGGCTACTTGAAAATTTGCTTCAACATTTTTGGAGATGTGAGAACCTATTAGGTGGATGAGACTGGCTGATCATCTCTGCAGCTAGCAGGCCAGCTCCTAAGATGATCTGCCAGTCATTGGCTACGGTCATCCAAGGAATCTTATCTTGGCATGTCCTTTGGTAATTTATTGGTGGCAATTATGTCTCTATAACATTATAAACAGAAGATATAGTAACTTTTGTAAGAGAAGCTTAGGTTTCAGAGTCAAAATTTAATATTTCTTGCTGCCAAACTGGTATGGTTTGATTTTCTTAACCCTAACCCTGAAGGTAAAGCTAAGGTTCATGTTGATTGGACAGTTTAATGTTGTACAATAATGCTGCCTGTGTGTACTTTTGGTTCCTTATATGTAGGAGAACACAGAATGGATCTCAACACAAGTGAAAATTAATAAATATGTGTAAAATCGTACAGAGGGAGCACGGTGTACACTAAATTTCCTCTAATTGTACATTACAGTAAAGTAACAGATGTATGTCTTGACTGCATCTTACAGTCAACATATTTGAAAGCTGAGAAAAAGCTCGTTACTGGACTTTTAAATTGAGGTTATTATACAAAACAGGTGTGAACAGTCATGTTGAGGTGTAGTTAACAGAGCCCTGCTTTGCTGGTGAAGTCAGAAAGAATGCAAGGTGTCTCATTTGCAAAATGAGTTTGCTGCATCCTCCCTGCCCTTCAAAGTCCCAAAACAGTGAGTCTGGATTAATGTCATAAAGTGTAACCAAAATTGAGATAAACCAGCATAGTTTTGACTTTAATAAACTAGAGGTACACTCAGCACCTAGTGACCAAGACTTGACCTGTGTATCAAAGACAATAAATAAAATAAATACATACATAATTTTGCAGTAAAATGTTGTATCCCAATTGGGTTTTGTCAGAACAGGACTTGAAAAAACACAAAATGCCTGAGAATCTCTGAACTCATAATCCAGCACAGTAATGTCTACTGAAATGATGTGTATGTTTTGTTTGAATTACCTGCCATTGCAAATACAGTAACTGTTGCTCAAGGCAAAGCAGTGTCTTTTGCAAGCTGTTGGCAGCTGGAGAGATTTTCAGCACCGTTAATGGACTGTTAATATGTTGATCTGTTCATATCCACAAGGCATTTTCCTGCCAGAACAAATAGGCATCAAACACCGAGACTGATAGAACCCTCAGTTGACAAACCCTCTGACTAAATTTTTAGCTGTAGCCACTTATTCTCAAAACAAAACAAATAAGAGGGTTTTAATGCTGAAAAGCCCAAAATAAGATGAAACCAACATTATGCACAATGCAGTTAAAACTATTCTTTCTCTCTTCTTGTCTTCACCTTGCTCCCTGTTTCCTCCATGCTACCAGGGAATAAAACATATCAGAGTGTCAATGAAGCTTGTCATGAAAATGTAAATTGGATTTGGGAATTTAATTTCCATTTATAAATTATCTGATGCTTCTAAATAATACTGAATGCTACTGAGAATTAAAGTCAGAAAAAAAAACAAACAGGCAATCGCTGAAGCCAGTATCATACATTATGTAGGGTATTCAGCCCTGAGTGCACATCTGGTGTCAGTAGAGGGGTACCCAACCCATTTTAGCTTCTCTAAATTCAGGGTGTTTCAACACAAGTTGGTGTGCTCTGACACTCCAGGGAACAAAGACAATGAAAATTCATCTTAATCTGAAGAATTCTTGCTGGCAGCTTCCCCACTCCCAGCCCCATGGGGGACAATAATTAATCAAGCTAGCATTAAGTAGGTGGGGTGCAGGGGTAATAGATCAATTGACAAGCTGATGATAAGAATCGATGGAAGAGATAACCTTGGCTGAGGTGCAGAGTCTGGAAGATGGGAGGAGAATGTGGAGGAATAGGAGGGAGAGAGAGAACTGACATGTGATGATTTGGCTCACACTTATAATTGTTAAAAACAGAATGTGTTAGCCTTACCCTTTTCTTAAGATAAAACCACTGCCCAGACGAGGAAGAACCGACCTCACTCACACATATACAGGCAAACTCACGCACATTTACTTAAACATGCTCTGAAAGTTGCAGAAATGTGATTTTTAGCCACACTAGTGGCATGGCAATATCAGTCAGTTGGTCCACTGCTTTGGTAGATATATCTCAACAACTGCTGGATGGATGGACAAGAAATTTCCTATATATTGTAGGAGAATGAGAGCCAGGTCACTATGACCTGGAGTGAGAGCCAGATCATCATGACCTGTACTGATGCTGAACATGTTAGCCCACCAAACAAACAGGAAACATCTGGAATATTGGGAAAGGGGCGAAGTACACCACACACACACATAGTGCAGAGATGCCCACTCACATTTGGTCAAAGTTTAAGATAAGTGAAATTGAGAAATGCCCCCCCCCCTTTAGGATTTGTCCCCCCCTTCTTTTAGCCAAAGAGTCTGGTAAACAGGATGAAACCTATCCAGCCAACACGCACACACACACACACACACACACAGCCTGTCTTCAGTATAAAAAGGGATGTCACATTCTGTAACGTTGGAAGATATCTCTGACTACGTTGTTAGTAGGGCCGCTGTGAATAAAGAGATTCCCCATCTGACACCTGTGTCTTGACCAACTGATTCCTCTTTTATCCACCTCTTTCTGCCACAACAATATCTTGACTTTTTATCTGGGAATGCCAATGGTCAAAGTTCTTACTTATTATACCCTATATATATACACACAGTACCAGTCAAAAGTTTGGACACACCTGTACCTGTGCTGCCCTTAGCGACTTTGTGTCTAATTGTGCCCTTACACCTTCCCATTGATATTGTATGCAATCATGCTGCCTCTAAAATTAGTCTTGCATTCTACGTACATTTAATCTAGATGCTTAATAATCAACAGATGCCGTAAGTTGGTTAGATACCATTGTCTTGTTAGCTTAGGATATCAGTGGGCTAAGGGAGTAAATGCCTCCAGAACTCCTACATCTAGTGTGGAATCCCAGAGGCAGTTGACCTGTGTATTCTTCTAGAAGTCCCCACATCCTGGCTCATTTCCATTCGTCTCGCCTATCTATCATTAAGTTTGCTTGCGCAAGTCACATCTTCAGGGCATCGTTATCAAGGAATCAAAGTCTTGTGGGGGGATTTATACTCAAAGACAGACACATACTCACTGTAACTTTTGTACTAATGCAGCAACCAGAATTAGTCATCTCCCTGAGTGACTGAGAAACCCTTTTGTGGATGTTTCTGCCCAGCACAGTGTCCAAGGAATTATATCCCTAATGGACAATTCTGCACCTGCCAGTTTACAATGCCAACGTTCAGTGCCAAATCAGGAAAACGCGTGCCCTATATGTAGTGAGAAGTACTAAAGTAAGGATATTGAAGTCAGTGAAGTAGATGCTTGTGTACCCGAAAAGGTGCCCTAACTATGGCCTGCTTCAATTGTCTCATGATCACTGACATCCATGTTTAATTTAACCCCCATCCTAACATACAAGGACTACTGACTGGGGTCCCTGGGGACCCCAAGAATAAACTACTGTAAGAAACAACCATCATAGCAAAATGTAACATATTTCTAATCAAAGCATTATTAGTATTGTGGTTAATGTCATCTGAAAAAAAAAAACCCAAAAAACAAAACAGATTATTATTAGTTTAAGAAAGTTACAATTAATTTGCATATTGCATAAAATGAAAATATATTTTTCTTCAATGCTTTTATCCCAAGTACAATCTTTCCACAAAACCTTCAAAACGACTTCCTGTTTACGGTGAGAAAATGTATAAAGGGTATAGAAGTTTAACTTCGCAACAGTACATGACACTCGTATGCCAAAAAAGAAAAGGATTCTAAGCAGGTTTGGGATCATTATGCTGCAAATGTTGGCCTTGGGTCAGGTCTTTCTTTCATAACGGACAAAATAAACTAGAGCTAGAAAATTCTTGTTATCCTTTTGTCATCATTCCTCATCTTCCAACTTTGTTTTTCTGACTACATAGTCTATAATTCTAACACTGTTTGGCAGCTTATTTTCTTTTGATTCACTCCAAACATGATCACAAATACTTGAGTTTGTCAGCTCAGTCCTAATAGTGACCGTAGGTCAAACTGGAGACAAAGTGAAGTTGGCAACTGACCATCTAAAAAGATACCCTATATGATAATGATTTGTAACCCTTCTGATCTTCTACTCCTACTCCTATTGATGTACATCTACTGATCTTTCATCTAAAACCAAGATACAGAAAAGAAATGGAATAGAAAATACAAAAAGTAAACATGTTTAAAGTCAACATAGCAGCTTACATTTCACTTATTGTCAAATAAGCTCTTTATGTGCTTGTAGCTTTTCTGTCAGTTCAAAGAGTTTGCAAGCACTATTCTGGCTCTGCTGTTTATCAGAGATTATTTATTTCACACACATTGTGAGAGCATAATAAAAAGGGAGCAATATTTACATATAAGTGTGTGTTGCTCCTCTTAGTACAATACGTCTTTGTTTACACTGAGAAGTCAAGCTGTAAAAGAGAAATAGAAGTGAAATGGATGTGGACCCAGAGACAAGATTCTTTTTGCCTTTATTAGGATATTGCTGTCTCCCCAGACTTTTGCTTGCTGATGTAAAGGGACTGACCATCCTTGTGAACAGCATACTGGTAACCTGAGGCATAGTGTATCTCCATCAAACCCCAGTAGGATTGCAAAATTATATTTGTGTTTGGTCTGCGCCTACTCTATTTGTCACATAAATTCTGTAATGCTATTTTTATGACTGTTGTCTCAACCAGTGCTGCCTCTCCCTCACCATCCCACTTCTTGTTGTTTGTCAAGAGGCCTACTAAAATGGAACTCTGGATGTCAAGTACAATCCACTTTTTATGACTCAACAATGTTACAAAGATGATGTACTTGCATTTCTGGGTCATTTCAGTTGGTCGCCAGTTTAGTCCAGACTGAAATATCTCAACAATTTATGGATGGATTGCCATGAGTGTTGGAGTGAAATGGAGTGAAATGTCTTGACAAATAATAGATTGATTGTGATGTTTGTTATAGATATGGATATGCCTCTCAGGATGAATTATAATAACTTTTGTGATCCATTAGCTTTCCATATAGTGCCACTATCAGGTCATTACTTTTCCAATACTTTGGTTTGTGACCAAATACCGGCTAAACTAATGACATTCTCATCAGCCTCAGCTCCACTTTCTGTTTAGTGCTAATTAGCAATTAGAGTGCTAATATGCTAAACTAAGATGGTGAAGATGGTACACATTATAACTGCTAAAAATACTGAAGTTTGCATTGTCATTGTTAGCATGTTGGCATGCTGATGTTTGCATTTGACTCAAACCTTGTCGGTGCCCCATGGTTTACACATACAAGATCAATGATCAGCAACAGCCACTGCTGGGACCACAAGGAAATATAAGAAGGAAGCTAAGGAGGGTCAGAAAGATGCCTCAGATGAAGAAAAATGGGAAATGCTCCATGTGCTAGGAGGACAGTGATGGACTTTATAAGCTGCATGACAAACTGCATCAATTTTGGGTTGACTCATGCAACTCCTACAAACATGCTTTTTAAAGTACTATTAAATAAACATAAACAAGCCCTCAGGGATCAAAATATAAGCATGCAGGAATGTACAGACAGAGCTGACAAGGAAAATGTTGGAGGGTACAGCACTAAGACAGAGAGTAACATACAACAGAATGACTTGGTGGAAGAATGAAGTGGGATGAGTAGTGCACTCAAGTGAGAGATGGATAAGGCTGATACACTGGACCTATTCTTTATTGGATTTGACACTCATACCTCCTTGTCCTACCCTAACCAAGCTCCAACACGTCAGATGGATCTAAGCAGCTGCCTTCCCTTGCACCTTGCCTTCTGCTCACCAATCACTGGTCCACAGGGCCTATTTACACCTGGATGAAACTGATAGGAATCATGGTTTCGACTCCACATTTGACTTTAAAACCATCCAACCCCTCTCGCTAGGGTACTAGAGTTGTGTCTGACCTGTTCATACTAAACACTGATCATTTGCACATTTTGGTATGCACAATATTTGAATGTGAAAGGTAGGAGCCCATGGTCACTACACAGTTAAAACCTATATCTCTTTGCACATTCTTGTACCCATAGAAATGAGAAATTAGAAACATTACCGATGTAAACAATCTTAGAGTAATCTTAGTAACTTAGATTTAGTTGTTGTCAAGTATATGTGTATGTCTTAAAGGAGTTGTCAATAAATGTGGGAGTAATACTATATTCCAATTCTGTATTTTGAATATTGGTGAATTTTGGTAATGGAACCACCTTTTCAAATAACAATTTGTCCAAATGCATGCAGGGAGATGATCTTAATTCTAATCCAGTTTGAGTAATTTAATATCAAAGTATGATATAATCAGTTTGTAATATACAGCATACACCCCCTCAGCGTGTTTACTGTATAATGACCACTAAGCACAAATTGTATCTAAAGTGTACTTTGTACTCCCATGGGGACAAACAGACCACTTTATATCTATTAGACTGTTATTCACTGTCTGCTGGAGCCAAAAACAGAACTCAGCCTCATGGATCTGTGTAGCAGGTGTTTTCTTGGCCAAGAGTTACTTTATTATAGCAGCAATGCCAGTTTTGGTTTCTTCAAAGCTATCGATGCAGAAATTAAATTGATGCAAACTGTTTATACTGTTATAATGCAGAATAAGTATCTTCCCAAATATATCACAGACAATGATGCACAAGCTAGAGCAGAGTAAGTAGATTAAATAACTTTTACTAGCTCATGAAAGGTAACTCGACCCAAGGTTGTCACTGCATTAACAAGATGCAGCTGTGGTGTCTCGTGTTAAAAGTCACAGAGCTCTAAAGGAGACACAGAGCTGTAGAAAACTATTGGCCTTCAAACACATCTCCTTCACCCATGTTGTAGGATCAGCATACCTGTCAACCCTACCATTTTACCTAAGATTCTCCCGTATTTTACCCTTCTGTCCCACTGGCTTTCTGTTTAAATATTTTACTGTAAATCTCCTGTTTTAACCTTTATAAAAAAATAAAAATAAAAAAAAGGTTGGTTTTAACATTGACGGTAGGCTTAACCACCAGGCGTTTGCTACATTTGCTACATTCCCCTCCGGTAAAGCAGGTGACAGTATTTAGAACATTAGCTGTAACATCTAGTGATGAGAAGTCATTCAATCAAACGGTACCCGCCAATAAAAGAAGACAAAGAAGAAGAAGAAGAAGAAGAAGAAGAAAAAGAATGGATTCAAGGATGGATGAACGTGAGAGGGATGGAGTACGTGCCAAAAAAGCTAAAAGTTAGTGCAAATGTTTCACCAAATGGGAGGAGACTTACTTGTACTTAATGAAGAGCAACGTCAGTCAAAGTCATGCTTTTTGTAAAATATACCACATGGATTTTAGTGTATCACACAGAGGGAAAAGCAATGTGAGCCAGCATGACAAATCTGCCAAGCATAAGCGCACCCCAGAGGCGCACAAACATGCCCTGCCAATGACTGCATATATAACTACAAATCTTTCTGAGGCAGATCAAGTGAAAGCTGAGCTGAAAATGTCAATGCTTTGCGCCAAAAGTAATGTGGCCTTCAGCTTATGCAATGATTTCAACTGTAGTGCAGCAGACATGTTCCCTGACTCTGCCATCGCTTGGAAGTACTCAGCAGGAAAAACGAAAGTCACACAACTCATCAAAGGTAAGATATGGTTATGTTAAGGCTAGCCACATAGCTACTTACATATTTTTGTATAGTTAAACAGGAACAAAATGTATTTGAATCTACTTAATATATTCTAACATTTGAGAATTAAGATAATTATGATGATTTGAATAAATTTGATCTTAAAGCTATATAGAGGGGATTTTCCAAGCTTCAGTATTTGGTGGTATGTGTTAGACAATAGACTGTGTTGCTTCAAAATAAATAGGATAATCTAATTGAATCCTTGCTAATGTTCCCATGTTGTAGCCTAAAGTTACTTTTGCTTAACAGGTGTCATTGCTGTGGAGCTTGATGAGGATGTAGCAAGTATATGTAAATCTCAGCCTTTTTTTGTTAATAAGGCTTAATAATTTTTTGTTGTGTGATGAATCGAACAACAGAAAAACCGACAAAGAATTTGGGTAATACTGAAAACTTGTATGAAAAGTAGTCTGTAGCATTGAGGTGAGGGAACTGCACTGTGTCGACCTGGTTTGCATTTAATTGTAACAGCTAGCACATTTTTATTTCAGTTTCATTTGATCAAAATTTACATAGCAGCTTTTGTCAGAGAGATAATTTTGTAATTGTGGACATATTTTTTGTTTTCCTGTTTCCAATAGCAAAAGAGGCATTCCATGGGAGAACTTCACTGCCCTCAACTCTGATATAATGCAAGTGTAATGAAAGGCAGACACAATGCATTTGCCACTTTTTCCAGCTTGCCACTGGTTCTGATATTAAAGCAACCAAACTTCCAGTGGAGAACATTTTGGTTGGGATATACTACATCCACTTTGACAATAGATAAATGTATTATAATATAATAACATACCATTTCTCTCTTGCCTACCCCCATCTCTCTCTCCCTCTCTCTCATTTATGCTCACACACACACACACACTCTCTCTTTCTCCCTCACACACACCCTCATAACTAATCTCATAATTACACCATGAGCAATCTGAGACCACTTACAAAACTCAAAATTATTCTCTTGTTTTCAGTGCAAAGAGATGTGAGCTCTTCAAGGAATTTGTAGAGTTCACAGACTCTGACAACCTGAAGCTGCTGAGGTACTGCAGTACCAGATGGCTGAGTCTGCTTACATGCATACAAAGAGAACTGAGCCAGCGGGATGCTCTACAGATAGGACTGTAATAGTAAACTCCACTTAGCACATATCGCCATGTTTCCCTCGCATTTTTTCACCATATATTGCCCTTAAGCCTTTACTGAATTTAATGTTGCCTTTCAGGTGGGTGTCATGACTTCTTGGGATAACGTGAGGATAATATATTAATAGTCACATATGATAATGTTTATTAGTTCACTATTATTTTGTTATGACTACCAGTGCTGTCTACAGTCAGGGGGAGTACAGATTCACAGGCTTGAAGAGATGTGCAGACTGATCAGGTGATTCTTGGGCTAGCTCATACCAGCCAGGGCAATCATGGATGTGCCTCTCAGGGAGGTGGACTATGGAGAGGGACATCAGTTGGCAGATGAAGACCTCTTCATTGGAACAGAAACAAAGGTATTCATCAGAACAAAGGTATTCATCCCTGTTTCAACCAAGAAATCTTTCAGTTAGTATATTACTCTGTAGTTTAATATAATTATGATCATCATCTTTTGACAACCTGAGAAAGGTCTTATAGTGTGCCTGAAATGTTTGCTACTATCTAATGCAAATTGTTGCTTTTTTTTTTTTTTTTTTTTACTCTGTTGTAGAACTGTGAGAACCTTCTATGAAGCAGTTCTGCGAAAGGTGTTCACCTCCTTTCCACTCCCAACCCCTGAATTACCTGAAAGTGCTGGACCCTGCATCTTGGCTTGGCATCACTCCAGGGACAGGTAGAGATTAGGGAGAGTTTCCAATTGACGACAACAAAAACAGTTTGCAAGATATACTTCAAGTGTTATGAAGTATGGCTTGGTTTAGATAAATCAACAATGTTCAGTTGGCAACACTGTTTTATTTTACAGTTGGAAAGCTAGGGGCCCTGTTTCCTCAGTTGAGCTTGAGTGAGGAACTCATTGACTACCAGGTAACTGTTAGCAAGCAACTCTGCCAAGAAGACAGAATTGGCAGATTCTGGGGCCTTGTAGGTAAGGACCTAAGGTTCAGTGAGCTGAACAGATGAAGCCTATGAAGGCTTTATTATGCATTCCACACAGCAATGCCAGTTCTGAAAGGGTATTTAGTATAGTGCAAAAGATTGTTACAGAAAACAGAATGGCATTGGACAACAGTAGTTTGTGCTTTACTGTCATGTAAAATCAACCACACTGGTCAAGCTCACAAATACACACCTTCTCACAAGATGTTGAAGAATGCAAAGTCTTTGACCTATGTGTATAACAAGTCCCTTGCTGATGCAAGAGACCCTCGCGATGAAGAAAGCGGAATCCCCAATCCATTCTCTCACTCACACTCTCCTACCCATTCTCTCGCTCACCCTATCTTTCCCATCCATTTTCGTAATCACCTTCTCTTACCAACTGTCTCATTTACCAGTAGCCACTCTCAAAATCACCATTGAAGCATTATGTAAGTGATGTATACATATCCTCATTCAAGTAATACATTAAAAAAAACTTCTAAGTGCTGAATTTATATGCAGTTTTGTGTTTTCATTATATAACACAGGGATGTTCACAAATTTCACTTTCAACCAGGTATCTGATTCTGACCACCTTATTGTAGTCACTTAGGCACTGATATTTTAAAGCAAGTAGTTACCTAGTGGCGATTTTAGGATTCACTGTATGCACCCTTGTCTGAATGAATGGGTATGTGGACAATGGTAGGGGCGATGGGATGGCCTGGGGCAGGGTGCTGGAAACTTTCCCCTTTCAAATCCTAATGTTGATAGGTATTTAGATCAGTAGGAGAAGAATAAGGGAGACATGAATAAATTCTTTTGGAAACCACAAACCTCCTAATATGATACAAGTCCACTGGCTACTATGACCCACAAGCTAACAGTCAAGTGTGGGTTTCTATGATCGGAGAGGTTAGCTAGTTACTCTACTTCACACTTGATTGGATACATGTATATATACACCTCCAAAGTCAAGATGAGTAATCAAAAATAATGTGATGTTTCACAGGAAAAAGAGAAAAGAGAGGGATTTTGATATAAAAATACTTGATTTTTTTTTTTTGGCATTTAAAATAAGTGAACAATAAAGACGGTCACAGGATTAGAACTTGGATTTTTGTTTTATTTTATTTTATTTTATTTTATTGTTTCTTTAACCTTGTTCACCTCATCAACAATTGTCTTAGATTTGTATTGACATAGTAGTATTAGTAAGTATTTGTATTGTGCGTTATTGGTTACAGATAGCTAATTAGCACTAGCAGGCTAACTTAGATATTGTTAGTTGCTAGCTAAAACCATGAAGTTCTCACACAAGTAACATTTGACTTGGCATGATTTCATGCTCAATGTTACACTGTTACACATTTCTGTAGTTTGTACGGTGACTTACTGTATATCACCCAGTATAATACTGCAAACAGAAACTTTGGCGCCCATGCACCATTTTATCATTTAGACCTAAAGTTGTTTATCTTTTTCTCATTTTTGACATCTGGACTGACAAGCTCTGCTTTATGGTTTAGATTAGGAACCAACACAGTAGCGCAACAGGTTTTGCGGGGGAGGGGGCTCTGGAGTGGCACACACAGAAAGTAACGGGATTCAGCCATAGAAGCAACCTGTACTGAATACGGATACATCTGATGAAACCAAACGGAGGTGTCCATGAAGAATTTTCTCCTTGAGAGTAAAAGAAAGACCAGCAAGCAAGCAAGGTAACAGTTAAAAAGTTTTAAGAATACAAATATACTGATAAAAATTGCGGTTGTCAGGTCTGTGCACTCAAACTTAACCTTGGTTAACATTTGCTCGTCAACATTAATGTTATCAGTAATGTTAACTTTTTCAAAGTAAACTGAGCTGACTTTTCATTTTACAAATGCCATTGTGAGTTCATTGCGTTGCAAAATTAAAATGAAACTTACTTTGTAAAGAGCAAAGTTTAGCTTACGTTAACATACGGCTAGTTAATGTGATATTCTCTGGTGAGGAGGCTGTATTAATGTTTGCCAATAGTTGAGAAAATAACATTGTATGTTAACGAAGTTATTACATTAACACTGGCATTCATTTAAACTAATTAAACCATTGATAGCTAGCCACATTTTTAGTTTTAGCATTAGTTTGTTAGATTTCTTTTATGGAATTTGAAAGGACTAAAGTTGGCTAGTTAACAAACACCAAGTGTGTAATGTTAATTCATCTAATTCAAGTGACGTTATGTATTTTTTCTTACATTAGCTGCAGTGGCTAAGTGTCTAACGTTAGGCAAATCTCATGGGGAAATGACAAATTTTGGTGGTTAATGTTACTTTATATAAGAATGGAAAAGAGAGTGATTACTGTATAAGCAACAGAGAAAAATGGACAACTTTTTCAAAGCTTAAGTAGTTGTACAAGGGTGTCTTTCATTAACAGATCCATTATGGACCAAATTCCATTCCATTTTAATTTATTTTAAACATGTTGTAATCCCAGGCTTTTTTGTGTTTTAAAGGTAAGTGCAACAAAGCCATCCATCAAGACAGACATAACCCTGCCAGCCACGTTGATGCTTGGTAAGAGAAGACTTACCTATGATTTTGAGGAAGGTTAATGTGTCCCATTTAGAGTATGCCTTTTAAAAGTGTGCAATTTGTATTTGTTGTCTTTTAGGGAACACATTTCTCTCTGCAACAGAGTGGATGGTGAGCATTGAGGGAAAGGTGGCCTTAGTTTTGGAGGAACACCTGGGTTTTGCAGATGTGTGTGTGTCTGTGTTTTTTGGATACTTCTATGGTATTCTGTGTTTTCCACATAGAATACCAGGAGCCTGCCTGTGCAACACTGGAACTCATACAACAGTAAGTACCTGTCTTTTTTTCCTCCACATATTGCTTTTGGTTAAAAGTTTATCTCACATGTTTAGTTGTTAGTTTACCTGTATCACAAAAGTATGCTTTTTCACTTCCTCCGCGCTGTAACTAGCCATGTAGTGGGTTTCATTTTTATCTTCTGGAATTTAAGCTATCCAGCACAAACACCATTTTTGGATGATGATGATATGAGCAGGTGAAATTTTATTTAGCTTCATTGTAATGGAATGGCAGCAGTCTCTTGAGGATCAAAACAAACAGAACACCTGCACTCACAGATCTATAGTCTTATTTATTGTAGACAAAAACAAATGCAATTTAGCTAGAGACATGTTTGTTTTTGTCCACAATAATTATGAAGACCATAGATCTGTGAGTGCAGATGTTCTGTTTGTTTTGATCCTGATCTTTACTTACCAGGCACCTGGTACATTGTTTAAGATTTGGAGCTGTGTGCACTGCTGCTTTTCACCTTAGTCTCTTGAGGCAAATCTCAAAACCTCAGCAAGTAAACCTATTGGTATGACTAGATACTACAGAGATTAAAATATGTTTATTTGTGTTCTGGGTGAAATTACTCTCAAGGCCAATGTAGGTGTACAGCACCTATTCAGCCTCAATCACCAAACAATGGTCCACACTGTCACTCAAAAAATGTGATAGTTTAGCATCTGTTTTGGCAGTCAAAAATTCTAATAGAAAAAGTTAGTTATTTACACAAAATGTAATTAATACATGACAGACACATAGACAATTAATATATGTATCTAATATTGGTCATGTATTAATTGTGTTTTCCTTTTCCATTTTTTTTTTTTTTTTGCATGAAGATTCTTCGTGAGGATAAATCCAGAGGATGGAACCAAATGCGCCACAAAAACCGAAGTGAGTTATAAGACAGGAGAAATGGTGAAGAGGAAGGCAGTCATCAACAACAGTGTCATCCTTGCTTTGCTCGAGTGGAAGAACTTGGATTAGGTGAGACACTTCTCAATAGATTATGTACAGTATACACACAGTTGCCAGTTTCTTAGGGACACCTAACTAAAACTAATGCAGTCTAATCCGTCCTGCCATAAATCCAACCTTCACAAAGGTTACAATGTTCAGATTTTGTTGAAATTGTTTTAGAGGGGAGTTGATTCACTTGTATGAAAATTTTGGAGGGTATAGTTTGTGAACTGCATTATGTTGTACTGACAGTTGTTTATATTATATTTTTCTACTCTGTATATCAATGCTGGTAGGCTAAATAACAAAAACACCTCTCTGTATTATGCAATCAAGTTCAACAGTACCACACAGTACATCCTCCAAAATAATCATAAAGTTGAATCAGCACCTCTCTACAACAGTTTCAACAAAAACTGAACATTGTAATTTCGTGAAAGCATTGCGGAGTGTATGTAATAAACTGGCAACTCAGTGTATAACATAATGTTTTACCAACTCTCTGATCAGGTGTAAACAAAAACTAAAAATTTTAAGTTTCAGAGAGATAGGATTAATTTTGAAGATATTTTATTAAATTCTATCAGTGTAAAAACTTTTTGTATAGTCAAATATTTTATGACCATCTGTCTTTGCCTACAGGGGAGCATTCCACCAGTGAACAAGCTGAGACCACAGACTTTTTGCCAACAAAGGAGCAGATTGCAGGTTGGTTTAGATAACCAAATGTGTAGTGGTGAATGTATGTGGTTGGTATTGAGTTACAAGATCAGTACAGCCCAGAGACTTTTTCTGTGTGTGTACCTTGAGTCATTGGCATTTAACGTTGATATTTCAGTCATTTATGAAAGTCCAGACAATATTGAGTATGTTATACCAAAAAACGTACAGTATTTTTTGAAGTTATTGTGTTATTTCTAAATGTTAAAGTGTTTAATGATTCATTTCCTATACATTCAATACTGTATGTTAAACAGTGAACATGGATGTAAATGCACTCTAATTAAATTTAAGTCAGTCATTGTTTCATTTTAAATCCAGTGCAGTGGAATGTAGACAAAAGACAAAGAAAATGTTGCACTGTCCCAGCATTTGCAGACTGTGTATTCTTAAGTGTTTGTTTTTCCACCATAAGGATTCCACTCTGTAAAAGTTTGAGTCTTTCCTTATTGGAAAATATACAGATCTATATACTGTCCAGATACTTTGTTCTACACATTATTTTCTACAACATGTTTTTAATATACAACCGTGACACTGAATGCACTTATAACTGATATTAGTTTTATACATATAAGTTCATGTGCTTTGTGTTATTTTAATGTAATTCTGAAAATAACATGATTGGAAATGAGAATGTTTTAAATGAAATGTTTTCACTTTAAGCATTTGCAGTGTTTTAAATAAAGAATTTGATATTTTGTAATAATTTTGTCTGTTTGGATTGAATGTTAGTAGTATTCATGAATTACAATAAGACTTAACCTTCTACTACGCATCTGTTTCTGCTGCTAGCTCGTTGTGCTTGAACCTTTGCAGGCATAGTCTGTGACTGTTTGAATGTGCAAGTCATTTGTCAAGTGTGCTGACACTCTTTTGAGTTTTCTTGTACCCGGATCACAGGTACTGCTTTTAAAGGTCTTACATTTCTTATTATGTTTCTTCAGTAAATGTGTAAATAAATAGGCTTGCACTCAGAGCCAACTTTGATGGTATTGCTAAGGAGTAAACTAAAGGATCAGTTCACTCAAAAGCAAATCCCCTCACACCACATATTCTGCTGTCTAAATATTTTATTACAATGGTAAAAACAGTCAGTACATTCAACAAAAAGCAGTATAGGTAGATCAAAGAAACCATTTAACATTTCTTAGCTTCAGCTGCAAGGCCTCGTCCTCTGGGCCTCCTCTCTGCCTTCGCCCTTATCCTGACAATTATTGTGCAGCTAACACTAAACACTCCAAATTAAAGTTTGCTCGGCCAGGAGCGCACATTCATCAACGAAGCTTGCTGAAACGTGCTGTGCTTTCAAGAGTGAATAATGCCAAAGCAATGACGCTGTAAGTGGATTTTCTGCCTGCTCCCCTGCATGGCACTCACATCAGAGAACCCATTTGAAGTGTTTAGTCTTGGAAACATTAATCCCTGTAATTTTAGGTCTGGTGTGCCTTCTCTGTCAGGTACATTAGGGCAGCATTGGAGAACCAGTAAAACAGTGAAGAAGCCCCGGTGTTGTCCGCCAGTAATTAGAATGCCATGTGTTCATCCTTACGAGGTGAAACAGCTCTTGTTAAATGAAGGCCTGTCACACTTTAATTGTCTCCACTGAGAGAAAAGAAGGAAGAGTTGCAGAGACAGAGAGGTGGGAGAGAGAAAGAAAAGCAGAGACAGAGGAATAATTTGTTATAATGTTAAAAATGTGGTTAGTTAAAGTAGTGAAGAGAAGGCTGGGTAAGAATTGCTGTGATATCTGACATGCATCATTGTACTAGTCCTTTTGAAATGGATCTCGCCTCTGTTTATTTGCATAACTACCTCCACCAGGGAGGTTGTGTCATCAGTTCAATTTGTTTTGTTTTTTTCCAGTTTATTTATTAGCTAGTCAAACAGTACTTATCAGATTTTAATTGAATTTGGCTGGAACTTAGACCATGGGCCAAATAAGGAACAGATTATTCGTTTTTGGTGTGGATCCATATCAGGTGCCAACCCTGTCTCCTAGAAATTTTGTTTATATACTAATAATTTGCAGAAGCAAGTGTGTTTACCCAGATGGTTTTCTACTGAGGAGATGTTGTTAATTATCTTACATGCCAACTGCTAAAATGTTGTCCCTGAACTTATCAGCATGTTCACTGACAATGTATTTCATTTGTTTTCTGACCATGACTACTCCTGGAATACAATATTCAGTCATAGCTCACTCATAACTAAAGCATCATAAAACTTGTTTATGGTTATGTTTGGGCACTCAGCACTTTGTTTATGAAAGACAGTTGTCTTGGTTAAATACTGAAAAGTAAAACATGACTTGAAGTTCTGTTGTGTTCTGTCACCTTCAGCGCTTAGGCACAGTAATGCTGCGTCTACTGCTGAGGTTTTAGAAAGCTGGAAGATTTCCTGTAATTCATCTGTAGTTACTTAAACATTTCCTGATTCAAACATGGCATGTTGTCAGCGTGACCAACAAAATAGACCAATAAATTAAAAGGAGTACTTCATCAATAGCTGTTTTGAATATTGTAATACTGCATGTCTTTTAGAGAGTGTGTCCTTTAGTCATATACAATTGCACTCTGCAGGACTTGGATTGACTCCAGGTCTTGTTTCATCATGGATTAATGATTCCGCTACTGCCTGTGTGAGCACTCACCAAACAAAGCTCTGTTTTCTAGCACAACCCAAGGATCCTTCAGAAGAGAATCAGAGTGCTAATAAAGAGAGGGTTAAGGTCTGCAGAGTGAAGGATTGTAATGGAGCAGCTTGACAGCGTGAATGTCTTCATTTTCCCTATATTGAAGTTTAAAAAATGGAACCCATCCTTGCCACCTGGGTGTACCTTGAGCTGTCTGAAAAGAAGTGATTACCTGCTCAGTGTGCCACCAAGGCCTTGGGGGATTTGATCATCAATTAATCACGAAATCCCAAAAAGGTACTATTCATCAAAACCTAATGGTTCTTTTGCTGATGAATAATTTCACCGAAAAAAAAGACTAATACATGTGACCAAAGAATCACTTCTAGCATTTCACTCCTCAGTGACCACCTCAGCTAATGCTACCACATTAGAAGGACAGTTTCCAGCACAATAATTTCTGAAAATATCAGAATTGGTGGGCTATCCTGTCAAGTCTAACATGAGTAGGTAGAGAACTTTATAGAATCAGATCAGGTGTCAAAACATCCTAACTACTTCTGGCAGCGATGGCATAGCAATAGCGATGTAGAATGATGTAATCTTACACAATTTAATGTCAACTTTAAGTAGTGCACACTAGATATCAGAAAAGTGAGGAATACTATCATACAGCTACATCACAGAAACATTGGTTTCCTCCTGCTTTAGTCAAAATGTTTCATTGGTCACTGGAGAACCCTACTCAGACCACATGTCCCCACTGGGTTGAGAGAGTGTTAATTTAGAGCCTATTATTGTACATCTCACACAATAGCCTATAATTGTACATCTCACAACTGCTGCTTAGCAGTGTTCAGCATTTGATAATGGGCTGACATGTAGTCTGTGTGAATATTCTTAATCAAGGACTCTGTCAATGTAATTTGTTGTCACTAACCAACAGGTGTTGCCCTAATTATTGACAATAGTGTAGACAGAGTAATTATCTTGGCGCTTGGCTGAACTGGTTAACCAGTTGAATGTTTGTCTTATATAAAGTCAAGGTTGCTGCATTGTTCTGTAAGCCCAACAAGTCTCCATACATACATAAAAAAGTTAACTGTCAGTATCTTCTAAAACAACCTTTATTGTATGAGTGTTTTCTGATCTGTCACCTCTATGGGGTAACTACTTGGTTATGGTTTGGGATTATCGTCCCCAAACCTTAACCAAGTAGTCACCCTATTTATATTGACACAGTGACTTGAGGCAGGGCGGCTGTGGCTCAGGAGGTAGAGCAGGTTGTTCACTAACCGCAGTATTGGCAGTTCAATCCCTGACTATTCCTGTCAATATGTCAAAGTGTTCTTGAGAAAGACACTGAACCCCAAATTGCTCCCGATGGTCAGGCCAGTGCCAACGGTGTGTGTGTGAATGTTTGAATGAGAAGCAAAAATTGTAAAGTGCTTTGTCCATTGAGGTAAAAAGGCGCTATGTAAGTGCAGTCCATTTGAGTCAAACACCCACTAGCCAACCATCCTTCACTGTCCTCTTCTTGACCAGGGTTGGGCTGAGCTGCTTGGCTTTGGTGAATGGCATTTCGATCACGGATAGAAATTAATTTAATGACATTGACTTTGAAACATCATTTAACCGATTCTTTAAAAACGCAAGAGAGAAGGAAAAACAGAAAGCATACATGTGGGTCATTTTTAAGAAAGTTTTTGAACATTGTCGGTTTTCTCGTGAGGGCAGTCTGTCAGCCACTGTGTCAAGGAAGTGATAATCAGAAACTTTTCTTTTGTTTGAGAAGGGTATAAATACATGTATATCTGTGATAATCACTACCATATCTTGATTTCCTACCCATTTTCTTCAAGTCCAAATTGGATTCAGGCCAGAGGTAGGTATACACAAAAGAGTTTGTGTTTTATTGGAATGGTATTTCAGGCAAATGCAGCATTAGTTAAAATCCATTGTGATCTTTGTTCATCTGCATGAGTTTGATGGAATGGAGTAGGGATTTCTGGCACAACTGCAATTGCATGAAGAAGGAAAGAAGTCTGAAGGGGTCAAGACTCCAGCAACACTTGTAGTATAAACAATAACTTTATTATGAGACCAACGCATTTCGCTGTGTAGCCTTCATCAGGGTCAGTATACAACACACTACAAAGAACATTTAAATAAGATAAGTGTGAAACAAAACCCCCTCTGAGTTTGATGGAACTGTAGAATTTGGTGATAATGGACTGTGGGTCCATTGTGACCCCTGTGATACACTGGTAAAATAAAATATTATAGCCATTGAAAAGATCAGGTCTACATGTGACAAATTGTCAACTGCATTGAGTTGTAGCAGGACAGACAATAATTCGTGTAATAATAATTAACCTGATCTATCCTGAGTTTGTCTTTAACTGCACCTTGACAGTCTTTTGTTGCACAAGCAGTGTGTTGCACACAACAGTGTGTTCTCTAATCAAAGTATTGCCTTTGAAGGTATTCAAATGAGCACTGATGTATGCATTGAACATTTTTGAAGTCCTTCAAGTCATCTCCTGTGATGTACATCATTCATACATAGTAATCCAAAAATTGATAGCTAATCCTGAACCATGCATTGCTTCATTCACTTCACCCATCACCCTCCACTTAACTATTGCTAGGCAGTGCCATGTGCTGTACACATGCACATGCATACACAGCAAAATCAAGGACACTGATGCAAAACAGGTCAGGTGATTGGGTCAATGCCTTTATTTCTAAATTAGACACAAATACACATCCTTTTGATCATTATTTTTGGACTACACGGTTGCAGTGTTATTTTCTTTTGTTATGTTATTTAATAATGTTGTATGCTCAAGTTATGCTTTTAAAACTCACCACAACTATCCTAAAGTAGTGGTGGGATGTTCGAGTCTTTGAGTTGTCTCAGTACACTCAAGTGGGGACTTCTAAATGTATCCAGTATTTAAAAATATTTCAAGTTTTTCAGTACTGGATGTTGCACACCTCTCAGGCCACTATAATGCAGGACTCTCTAACCAGATGTGTGTATCAAGTGGTAGTAAATACATTTATGCTCCATTATCCTCCAAAAACATTAGGCTGTATGCTTAATAAGGCTGATAATTCATAAAATCAATTTGATTTTATATTTACTTTAAGTGATAATTGTATTGATGCTGTAAATAAAGAAACAAAGCAACTCGAATTGTATCATGACAAAGTAAGACATGATCTGGAGAAAATTAAGAAATTTCAATCAAAATGCAAAACAATTATTAACGGGCACTAAACTAGTCTAACTATCATATCAAACGAACTGCAGCTAACAGGCTAGTGAGCACTGAGGAACTGTCTACAAGCTAACTAGCTAACAGACTGACAAGCACTGAGTCTAACTTAGGGTGATCATATTTTCGAACCCCCAAACTGGGACTCTTGAGTGTACCATACGTTCATGCACGTGCACATATATGTGCTTATGCATGCAACATAGGCGTTTTCATTAGGATGGGGGACAATTATTTCAGCGCTTACACACCTACTGACTAAAACGACTAAAGACTAAAACGTCAAATCCAGGGTTGCCAACTCTCATGCTTCTGGCATATGACACACGCTTTCACCTTTAGTCTCACGCTCTCACACTGCCCAAACAATTCCCACCGCAGTTTCTGATCTATCTTTTAGGAGCACTCGTTTTGTTTTCCGTTTGAACATTGTATCCTTGTATGAGACACGGAAACAGCTGTTACTATTAACAAGGAGCTACCAACAGTCCACCACCCACTCCTGCTATGCAGGTGTTTAAATCAAACAAACCCTTGAAGCTGAAGCTAGCAGGCAGACTGAAGCTGCTTTCATGAGACAGACGAATGAATCAGAGTTCAGAGGATCATATATGACATTAACTGACATGTGCAGCATCAAATAACAATGTCAGACAAAGGACCACAAAGTAGCTAGCAAAAACTTTACAGCAAAAAGTGGAGCTAAAATTTTTTATATTGACATTAGTGTTTTAACCATCCAGTTTATCTTGTGTTGCTGCTTTACTCCACTTTACAGCAATGTTAATGTAACATTAGCTTCATAGTTTGGATAGCTTGACTGCTGTTGCATCCCCACTGTGTTTTTTGTCCACAATTTCTGTAATTAACACCATACAAGTTAAAGTTCTGCTTTATACTCACTCAGATTTTTAAAGAAAGGCTTTTTATATTTTCAGAGTGAGTGAAGGAATCAGGAGAGAGGAGACAGAAGTGAGGAAAAATTGCAGAAAAACAAGGAGAAAGTAAAGAACTGATTCAAAATTGAAAATACAGCCCTCCTGCTGCAGCTCTCTCCTCCTTTGCTCTCTGTCCTAAGTCCTGCACTCACTCACTCACACACATTCAACTTCCTCTCAAGGCACAACCTTCAGAAAACAGTAAACAGGACCATCTGAGGGTCCTACCTCCCTGCTTGAATTTGAGTGATATCGCATGTCTTTCATTGTCCACCTCCAGAGCCTCCTCAGTCACCAGTCCATCAGAGAGCTGAAGTCCAAACTGAGTCCCAGAGTGAAGAGCAGCACCAAGGCACAGAAATGGCTCAGTATCCGACCTGAAGCTACAGTGATGCATAAAAATCTATCACTGCTTTTCACTTCTGGGAGCCAAGTTCACTTCCATTGAAAGTCTTTTGCTCCGGTGCTGTTCTTAAGATTATGCACTGTTGATTTTCCCCTGCACTCCAGGCAAATTCTGATGATGGCATTTTGCTTTTCATTCTGGTTTCTGTTGATATCTTAGTCTTTTTTTTCTCTTCTTCTGCGCTTCATGCAGTTTCGTTACTTCCTATCCATCGGCATCCAAATGCTCGTCTGGCCTCCAAACTTTCTGTTTTGTCTGCCTAGCCTTGTGGAAGACTCCAGTCTATGGATGTATTATAAGACCTGGATACTGGACTAAAAATGGCATTCATTCAGTCCTATAGGAATTGCTCGGCTGGCGCATATGCCAGAAAAAGTTTCTAGCTTCCCGGTTTGCTCCGTATTGTGTGGTCCACTGAATTAACAAACAAACATCTCTTTTACAAAGGTGGTCTATGGGGAAAATGCTTTATGGGCCGTAGGGGGATTTTTCGCTGCAATACTGCAAGTGACCACTGAGAAAAATTGGCTGTAAGGCTGAGTGGCAGAGCCTTATCCAGCTCTGATTATACATCCATGCTCCGGTCATGCGCAGTGAGTGCACAGGCAGAGTGTGCGCAGGTAGGCAGGTTGGTACGCTGACAGGCAGGTAGCCCATCTAATCATTTTATTTGGCCCAAATGAAATGATTGGATGGGATTATTACAGGCCTGCAACAGTCACAGATACTGGATTTTCATTTGATTTATTGATTGCTGTTAGGATGTACAGAGAATTTCAACAAATATAACAAAAATGCTTCTAAAATACATTAGATACTCTAGCTTTAAGGTAAGCCTATTTTTAATTCGGATTGTATTTCCTGCATTACATATTGTATGTTGTGGAATGACAAATAAGTAGGCAGATTTACTTCATAGTTAGTGTGGCTGTCTGTCCTGCCAGTGCAGCACCCATGAAAAAAAATAGTGAAGAACACTAATGTATATAAACTGTGAACATTCTAATAAACATTGTAGATTTGATATTGGAAAGAACACATCTTTGACTTTCATTAGTGATCGAACCTGTGTGCCCTTTACTGGATTACTATATGTCTACTATTGTGGTGTAGTCAGGCTATATCCTTAAATCTTCGACCAAAGCTCCCGCTCCCACCACATGTGTAAACTGCATACAGTTTTAAAGCCTGATAGTCAATTGAGTCCAAACATGTGCACGTAAATTAAGTGCATGTGTGCGTGCACATATGCATGATTAAGCACATGGCATCAAAATCTCACTCCAGCCAGGTACCCAAAGTTGGCAACCCTGGTCAAATCATTAAATCATAATTGCACCTAGTTGATAACAAAAACTGAGAAAGAGCCTTTAAAGAAAGTTACCTTTAAGAAAATTGCTGGGCACTTTATACTTTGCAGTCTTTCTTCGTAGTTAGAGTTTCTTTTTTGGAGCTCAGCTCTCAGGGAAACCACTGCTAATGTTTGGCCGTCTTAATATAATATCAGCATTTCCACCGTGTGCGACCGAAAACGTACTCTTGCAGTGTGTGTAGAATGCAACATTTTCCTTGCTTCACTTTGCAAAGGAAGGAGTAAGCCTCCTGGAGGTCTTTAGAAAAGACCTGCTCTTTCTTTAGCATGACAGCTAACCGTTAGCATACTGACAGGTTCTGTCAGAAAGAGCTGCAATAGTCAAAGGCTAGCAACAGCCTTGACAACGACACATTGATTGACTGACACACATACAGACAAATCAGTGTTGAATTCAGACACATGGTGCATCGTTTGTTTTTATATTGGGTTAGGTAATAATAAGTGGAACAGAACCGGATATCTATGTAAGCACTAAAAACCAGTATAATACTGTAATTATTAGTTTAATTGTGGTGAAAACTGGGACATTTTAGTGTTTTACAGATATTGGGACTCAGGGCACCCAGCTTGAAACCAGGGCAATCCCAGACAAATTGAGACATCTGGTCACCGTAATCTACTTGTCTACAGGCCAAAAGGCTAACTAGCACTGAGTGTGTCTATAGGCTAACAAGCTAACAGGTTAACAAGCACAGAGTCTACTGTCTACAGGCTAACAGGCTAACAAGCAAAGAGTCTACCATCTACTGTCTGACTCTGGTACATGAACGGGCAGTAGATAAGCATGTGCAGGATGTCGAGGGCAGTGAGTATGTACAAGCTGGTATCAGTATTGGCAGTCAAGTTGAGTCTAATATATGGGTATATGCATTTGGTACACTAAAGGGTTGCACTCAGGTTATAAATTCAGTAGTCATTTTCAATCACAGGAAGTTAACAATACCACTACTGTAACACCTATGAGTAAATGTGGAGCAGCAGGGAGGAACGAGTGCCCCACAAAGGGAGACAGGAGGCCCCTGGGAAGACTGTGGGAGGACCAGTATTTCCCTGTGCAAATGCTGCAGACCTGGAGGGAACACCGCTGCTGAAGATTAGCTAATCAAGTGAGTATCAGAAAGAAACGGGGTGCAAGTCTTTTTTGATTAGTGGTTCTAAACTGAGAGAACTCACCTGGAAGATGACAATGGCAGCCATGACAAGAGCTAGTGGAATTAACTGAAATGCTAAGAGAGAAGTTGCAGAGCTTCCTTTCCTACCTGCTTTAGCTACAAGGAAACACAGGACCAATTCTTATGAAGGGAAAATAGATTTTTCTGCCCTGCAATTCCTTGTTCCAACTCAAAATCCTTCAAGTTTTTAATATGCAATGTTTGTGTCACAATGTGCAAATTCTCCTCAGTTTGTGGTTGTCTCTCCCTGTCTTTATGAATTCTCTTTCACCTCTTTACCTCTTGATGTTTCATCAAGGTGAAAAAAAGAACTCTTTATGGACGGGAAAAGAAGAGAATTTATGTGACAATTCCTACCACTAGAGAGGCACTCAAGAGAAAGAGAAAAGAGTGGCCCATCTGGCTGCTGCTTCTGCCCTCCACCGTAAAACTCTGGTCAGGGAGAGGTTTTTTCCCCACCACATCACTGTCTTTGAGTGTGCCTCTGCCACAAATGCAATTGCCTACTTAACATGCTGTTTCCATGATTGCATAAATTGAGAGAGAGCCCCTCAAAAAGAGAAATTTGTGTTTGGATCTTGAATTGAGTAAAGAAAATGACCTGAAATACTTTAAGGACACCTCTTCTAATGATTTGCACTGTAAGTTGCCAATCTGGAGTGCACTTACCTTGTTAGAGCCTGACGCTGGTCCCCATGCTGGTGGTCATGTACAGCACATCCCTTACATCAGAGACTGCAGATGGAACACACATACCAGTCCTGCTGCTGTCTGATGGCAACAGGGATATAAATAACTGAAAGTGAGGACTGCATATATCCTGTAAGCAGCAGGACTGGATTGTTGGATTGTATTGATGACATTATCAGTGTCTTTGCATTTCCAGTAAGAGACGGTCTGAGCAAGAGGAGACGCAGGTACAATTTTTGCCAAAATGAATACCAACATTGTACTGCATCCCGAATTTCCATAACACAACCCAAGTTGTGCCACTCTACCCTGATCAGCATGAAATACTTTCATTTTAAGTGCAAAAAACAAATAAAACAAAAACAAAACAATGACACGCAAATGCAATGAAGATTGGCTTGCAGCCAACATGGCATTGAGTCTGGATTTGTGCCTCTACCAGCTTTGCACTCACACAAAATAGCCCCTTGTATTTTTCAAATATTGCAAATATTGCAGACAAGACTAAGAGTCTATAGCTATGCTAGCAGCTCAGTGAGGCTGCACTCAGGCACAGTGGTGCTTTGAGCAAAATGCTAATGTTAACAACATGCTCACAACTACAATACTAACATGCTGATGTTTAGCATGTTGAATGTAGTTTTGCATGTTAGCATGCTGTCATATGCTAATTTGCTAGAAAAAACTAAATACAACTAAAGCTAATGGACATGTTTTTAGTTTTGCAGGTATTTGGTCATAAACCAAAGTAGTGGACAAATTAAAATTGTTACCTGCTGGTGCCGCTAGATGTTACCATGCAGCCTGTGGGGGACATGAATGTGTGAACTAAATTTCATGGCAATCCATCCAATAATTATTGAGACGTTTCCCATAACACCACAAACATGATCCTCATAGTATCACCAAAGTCAGTAGGATCCATCATCTCGGAACCATGAATGTGTACCACATTTTGTGCCAGTCGATTTAGTAGATGTTGAAATATTTCACTGGATAAGTGAAAACTTATGTGGCCTGCTATTGGTACTTGATGTAAATCAAGGACTTGAGTCTGGATTTCTGCTTCCACCAACTTTGCACTTGCATGTAAAATAGCCCTGTCTACTTAACAAAATAATTCCCATTTTGTAGCTCATCACCAGTGAAAACATTTTTGATAAACTCAACTGGACAGAGGTTATTATTTCTGGTCATAATGATATATCTGGTGCATGGCCTCTTTAGACAGTAGTTTTTGTTTGTGATGAATTATTTCCAATATCATTCACACATTCACAACTATTCAGTGATGTGTCTCAGTGTCCACAGGTGTGCAAGTAAATTACATACTCCCATTCTAATTCTCTCTATTCTACTCTATCCATCTATTACTATTTCGTAATCAGTCTCTAAATCAACATGTAACAATCTGAGCAGACAAGCAATTAAGCTAAGGAATTGTGGTGGAGACATGACTGCTGTAGAAAATAGTACAGGAAACAGAGGAGGTGGGCTTTGTTAGATTGAAATGGGGGAATGGGAAATCACAAGTGACCTGATGTGTTTGAAAAGTTTGAGCGCACAGTGAAGAAACAAAGTTTCTAGTATGGCAGCAGTGGGAAGAAATCTGGTGTGTGCACAGCCAGCCATTTCTGCCACCTGAAAATGGGCATTTTTGTCCAAGGACAAAAATACTCCTTAAAGGCTGAGAATTTCCATGACAAGTATGTAAGTATCCACAGCAATGCTCTACAAAGTAATGAACATTAAAGGGGGCCTATTATGCTTTTCCCTAGCTTCAGTCATATATATATAATGTTACAGTGTCGGATGTTCATATTAAACGTGGCCAAAGTGTAAAATAATGAGGTAAACATATGTAGAAGTAATCCCTGTGAGCAAAAAGAACCAGTTTCAGACTGCTCTGAATGCTTGGTTTCCGATGTTTTTTTCTACTTTTAGCCCAAGCTGACATTGGCTCGTGACGGATTTCTTTATATGGTCATCTGCTCCATGCACAGTGCCTGGGTTCACTGCTCTACTCTGCTTACATCATAGCATTTTTCCATTGTTTTGGGAGTAGTCACGCTGAGCCATAACTTGAGTCGAGCTGGCATGCTGTGAGTGTTTTTCCATTGCACAGCAATGTAAAATAAGCGGTTTACCTGTTGGAGGCATGCTGGTCATCTGCAACTCTTTATCAATCATCATCACTGTGACTGTTTCTGCTTGTACTATTCCTCCCTGCATTATTTCTAACTTATCCACTGAACGAATAGCTAGCTATCTTGTTGTGCTGCTAAAGAAGTTCTGCTAATTCAGTGAGGAAAGCATTTAATCTCCTGTAAATTCTTGACAATTAAAGTCTTGCGTTATTTAGTCATTTAAAAGCTTTTAATTTGAAGCAGTGAAGCATCAGCAGTAACTTAACATGACTCTGATATGGCTGCTCCTCTTAGGCTTCAGGAAAGCTGGCCAATCAGAACAGAGTGGGCTAATTGGCAGGGTAGCCTCAAAGAGACAAGAGCTAAAACTGCCTGTTAAGAGACAGAGGCTGAACTGAGGGGCTACACAAATGCCAATATGATTGAACTGTGAATCATGCAAAGCTACTCTGGTGGAGTCCAAGAATAAAAATATAGAACTAGAAATGAGCACAGGTTTCCAAATAAATGTTGCAGAGGACAGTGCAAGGAAAATATAAGTGTTTTTTTATTTGCTTCTGACCTCTGGTATATGCATATACCTCACTCCAAATAAGCATCATTTGCAGTCATTTATTTCTCAAATAGTGCTGTTCGGGGGTTAGGCATTTGCTGAAAGCACTGCTGCTGAACTTAGATGTGAATGCAAACTTCCACTTAAAAGTCAGGACCTTCTGCTCTGACATCCCTCATTACTGAAGAAAATATTTTTAACTGATTTAACTGTATTATAGACACAGATCATTTGCCCTCACTTGCCCCCTCTCTTAAAGCTTTGTTCATTGCCTCAGGGTACTTTGAAAAGACTAATATCAAAGTGCTGATTGCACAACCTCTTTCATAGCTGAAAAAATGCTGCTAATTGTTATTAAACCTAATATATAAGCTCTTTGTTGAAGCGATTGCAGTGGTGATTTCACTACTAAATCTTTACCTTTTTCTTGAAACATTCATAATATTTTGTCTTTTTAAGATACCACATCTGTGCTCATGACCCCCATCAGTCATTCAGGTGTATTGGACACCAAAGTTTCTTTCTAACAAGATGCAAGACTTGAAATGTCCTTTTCCACAGCTAAATCCATTTTCATGAAGTGTGCAGTGGGAATGTGTATTGTGATGCAACAGCAGGCTGGAGAAAACAATACAGCAATTGTCTCCCTCCTGCTTGTCCCGTGTGATCATATTCATTCTTCGGCCCAGACTTATCACAGCTCTCCTCAGCCGGTGGCCCCTGGGCTTAAAGCCGCTGGAGCTTATAGGCCCGCAGCCTCCTCAGTCTACCTGATTCCTCCTCTCATGCCCCTAAAGACCAGTGTCCTCCATTTGTCATTGGTAAACATGCAGAAAATCTGGTCTGTGTGCTTCACATGACAAAAAGGGAGGGAGGGGAGAGCTATGGAGGGAAACAAAGAGGACACAAAAATCAGCATATTTCCAAGAGATGTGAGTTTGTACAAAACCAGGCACACCTCTGACAAGCAGACTGTGCCTTTTAATTTGTTAGCTAAAGGTGTGCATGTTGTATATTTTATTGTATGTCATACTATGTTCAGCAATTTAGTCCCACTGTTTGATTTATTGGATTCACATGGCTAAAAGAATAACCTATCACGTAGCGAGGAGAGGTGGAGTGATATTTATGACACGGCTTTACTCACAGTCATTATAAATCCATTGACCACCGTTGTGTCACATACCCTTCGTGGAGTCCCAGCCAATGCATTCTAAAAACAATTTTTAAATACCCATGCTCAATGGGAATGTTGATGAATGGTCTGTCTCACGCTTTGGGAGGGTGATGTGGGGGAGGGGGGGTGGGGGGGGGGCTAGGTGTAGAAGAGCGGGAGAGAGTCCTGATGAAATTACAGAATGGATTGATTGATCTCTGTGGATGCATGTTGCAATGGTGGCATGCAGTTAAAACTGATGCATCTAGATTAGTGTCAGAGGAGCCGCTGAAGGACAATGAAAGCCATCGCCAGGAGACGTGACCTTCTCAGCATATGAAACCCCCCAGCGCACCAGACCGCGCTTCATGGCAGTAAACCAAGAGCTGGAGGAAATGTTGTCACTGCCAGGAGGAGAAAAACAAAAGGACAATATGAGGCAGGAATGAAATTGCAGATGTTTCAATTCATATTCATTAGCATGGCTTTCCATTACAGAGGGGAAATGAATGGTTACAAGACAACTGGAAACGCAGAAAAGAACTCGGGCGTTATGGTACAGGCTGTGCAGCAACATGCACAAATCACACATGCACACGCAGCTGGATTAAATTTTTCTGCTTTCCAGGAGGCAATACATTCACAGTCATGTTAAAATTGATATTCTCTGGCACAGTGGACTTCCCAGTTGTGGGTCAGCGGGTGGTGAATGTTTGGAATACTCAAACCCTCCAGGACAAAGAGAAGAAACAATGTTAATAATAGGCTGCTTCGTAAATAATGTAGTACAAATAAAATATGTAACAATCAAGCAAAACCTTTTTCTCATAAAAATAACTGTGCTACTCTATTAACATGTGCATGTTGATAAATGATGTGAAACTATGAAATGGTTCCTCTGTGCTGGGAAAATCCTCTGGCTTCACAGGAAGTGATATGCTTTATATTTAAAATATCGTGAGCAGTGTTTAAACATTAAACATTTGTAGAAACAACCCATCTCAAACTGCACTCTGTAACAACATTTGTTTTTGGGCCAGTGCCTACAGTTGCAATGTACATCAGCAGGAGCAGATGAATTAGTGAGTGGACTGATTTTCTGCTCTGTCTGTGCTGAAGTGGATGTCTGTGCTTATTCTTGCTCAACAATTTGCCAATGCAAGCCTTCAAATATTATGTTTAGATCATGTTTAATCCTTCCTGCATTTTTCAGGAAAAAAATGAAAGATAAAAACGATTCAAATCATGAATCGTCTCCAAGCTTTCATATTTTTTTGCCATATTGCCCCACTCCACATATCTCCCACAAATTTAGTTTGTATGTATTTCTGCACAAGTGATCAGGTCCATACACACAGAATAAAGGTGTGGGGGTTTGTGTGGGAGGGTGGTTAGATTTATACACCATGTTTATTCCATTTTTGTCAGTAGTTTGCAGTAACATTTTCACTCTTTCAGTCTTTTCCAAACTAACTAAAAGTTTTGTTTGCTTGACCTATGTATACCATACTTGTGCTACCATTTCAGATATTTATCAAATAACCAAATGAAAAACTGTGACAGTGAAACTGTAGTGGATACACACAATATCAGTCCTAAAACAAATACAGTAGAAACATTAACCTGCACAGTTAACATTTTCCCCCAAACATAATTTGCTACTGCAAACAAATGTGTTACCATGTAACACAGTTTGGAGGGGATAAGGTTGTGAGGGTTGTGAAATTGATGGAATATCATCCTTAATAAAAGTGCATCTATATCTAATCTTGGCAGGTTCATATTGTCAAGTTGCACACCACACCATAACTGTGCTGCTACTGTATAACATGGACATGCTCTTTCATGATTCTGTAGCTTATTGCCTATTTTCTATTCCCTTACTCGCATATCCTTTCTTATTAACCTGCGTATTTCTAGCAAATGCCCCACTGCCCCCTATCGCATACATTTTGCACTCTCTGAAAGCAAATATACCTGTGAAGGAAATTGGCTTGACAAAAAGCGAGCAAGATCTTAAAATGATTTTGCCTTTGGAAGTTATAGATTTTTATAAACTGGTGTGTGTGCTGCCTGGAGATATTCGTGAAAATTTTGGCTATTCCCTTACAGATAGACTTAATAGTCTTATTATAGAAAAATATGCAGTAACGTCTGTAAACAAACATATGCTCAGCCTGTATGTGAGTTTTGAATTCACTCTCTTCAAGACATGACTAGATAATATCTATTAGACGTATGTTGATTTTGTTGATTGACTTTATCATTGCAAACCACAATCAATAGTATTATCTCAGCTTTAAAACAACCCTCCTGCAAACAAGGAGAATTAAGAGCATCCCTAAAGGGCCTTGTAATATAACTTATATATAAGCTACGTTGGCTATTTACAGGATTTACCTTCTACCATGTAGCCTGACACTGACTTTTTTTATTGGAGGAGTTGCTCATTTAAATGATTATAGCATCCACCTATGATGTAGGAAACCTTAGATCACCTGCATTAATGGAACCTGCTTTGGATGTTACTTTGATGATTCACAAGCTCCATCACACAGCCAAGGACAACTTTCCAAGACATCAGATATCTATCCTGGTGTAACAGCCAGACACAACCCCTGATAGCTCAGAAAATGTAATATTCATTAATGCATTCATTTGGCTGCTGTGAAATGCTCTCAAGCCCCATGGTTCTGTATGCTTAAGAGAGACTAGTGATTAGTTAGACTGGGGACAATCTGCTGATTCAGTGCTTTGCATAGGCTTTTCATTGCCTTGTAGTGAAATCCATGGCCACTCCTCTATTCTTCATAGTCTGTTGCTGCCACTTGCCTCACACAATTTGAACAGCCAATTAGTTTCAGTATCAGTGAAACTGGCTCATGAAAGCCACAAATACAGCATGACTAATTATGAGTTGTGGTATTGTGCCATTTATTGCAATGATGTATAATCATGTTTGATAATTTGTTAAGTATCCTTTTTGGTGAATATTAGAAGTTATTTAACTTTAAATTCATGTGAGCAAGGTAATATTATCAAGAATCTCTCAGAAGTATGTTGCATTTGAATATCTTCCTCGTGTGATCCTTTGATCCACTGTATCTCATCAACTTTACAAAAAAAAAAAAGAAAAATACAAGCATTTGGACAACCCTTAGCTTACAATCAAAGCAGTCCTTCTGAGAAAACCCATATGACAAAAGATAAGGGCCTGCGGACTACACAGCCTCCCTTTAATTCTCAGGGCTTAACTATCCGCTCTGTTTGAAGCGCGATATTTGACGTACACCTGATAATCCCTCATTCAACATTAGCCGACAGTTTTTGAGAGTGCTCTCTCCGCCCTCCTCTTGCTTCCCTTGAACATTTCTTTGCTCATTTTCGCTGAGATCCCAGGGCTGATGTCTGCCACTGATAAAGCCTGATCCTCAGTAATTACACAGGGTAAGGGAATTGGATCTGTCTCTGGCTCCAAACTGTGATTTCTACTTCGCCTCGTCCCCCATGCTGTGCCTTTTCTGGTGATGAGACTCATTACAATGCCTGATGCAGATCTGCTTTTGTCCTAAGCAACACTGTAATCACCCAGTTTGCTCTTACATTTCAACTTCCATTCATGTGTCAGGGCTGCATTTCATCAGCACTAACTAGTTTGAGGCTGTGACTCTCACCTCAGAAGGATACACTGATGGGCAAAAGCTGAGGCACCAGGTGAAAAATCAGGAGATCACCAAAGTCAATAGGATTCATTCTTTGGGGACCATCAATGTTTGTGCAAAACTCTGGGTCAGTCCATCTAGTAGATTTTGATGTATTCACTGGATAAGAGCTGGTAGCACTAAATGAAAAGTTGGTATCACCAAAGTCATTGGGATTTATCCTCTGGGCACCATGGATATCTGTACCAAACTTAATGGCAATCCATCCAATAATCATTGTGACATTTATGTAACCAACTGAAATGAAACCCTCAAGGTAGCAGTAGGGGGCAGGTAGGATGACAACAAAGTCATCAGGATTCATTATCATCATTCACTATCATCATTAGAGAAAACAAATTAAATATGTTGACAGTGAATGTTTTACAAAAACTTTTTGTATGAACACTTTGCAGATATGTTCATTAAAAACATTTTCTAATTATGTTGATTAAAATCAAAATTTGGTAGACATTACATTCATTCCTAAATGTATTTGCTCTTTCAAATTAGTAGTATATAAATGTTATTTTCAGGTTTGGATGAAGACAGTGGAGGACAAAATTGGATAAAGAGAAAGCTCGATGGAAATCAGAAAAAAGAGGTGCATCTGGCAGAGTGTTAAAGAGATGGATACTAGTAGAGACAAATCTTAGTCTAATGGTATAACAGCTACACACACAACATTCTCTACACTCTTTTCTACAAACATTCAAGAATCTAGAGTCAGAAAATGCATTTTTAAAGAAAATAATGTGGTTATTGGGGAAAAAACAACCAAATTACCCCCCCCCCCTCCCCCCCCCCCCCCCCCCCCCCCAAAAAAAAAAAAAAAAAAACAATATACACTGTGTAAATATTTCCCTGTAAAATGACAGTAAACTACTGGCAGCTATAGTTGCCAGTATTTTACCTTTTTTTTTTTTTTTTTTTTTTACAGTATTACTACTGTAATTTACTTTAACAGTTAATTACAGTAAAAAATATTACAGTATTCTGCAGCAGATTGTGAGGTTTAGAGTTTGATGCTGTAGCCAGGCCTGGTGTAATATACTCTATTTTTAGTGTTGCTATTGTTGTCTACATGAACAGTTTCTTACTGTAATTGTTAGAGGAAACAACCTTCTTATTCATATTAAGAAAACAACTATAAATTGCAGACATATACTGTAAACAATGTGTCTCCAATCTTAATGGTCCAGTAATGAGATTAGCTCAGTTTTACATTTAAAAACACATAACCCTTAACATCTAGCACAAAAGAGGATGAGACAAGTGACAGCTTTGGGGAAGTGAACATTTATTCAAAGGCCTTTAAATACACCAAGTACATTCAAATATGTGTTCGAAAAAATAATTCTCATGGTCCATGCCCTTTCAAAGGTCAATCTAAACCTGTTAATTATAATATCTTGAGCCTGAACAGCAACTGCTTTGCAAACTACTGTTTAAAAAAATAAACAGCACAAATAAACAGATTGCAGGAAACATAATTTGTAATGCCTTCAAATGTCATCTGTTATAATTGGCAGAAGGTTGGCATCAGGCTTCCAGACTCACAGCTCACTGAGTGAGAAAGATACAAGAATGAAAATCAAGCAAAGAGAGATAGAGAGAGAAAGAGAAATGATATAATTGAATGGGAGAGAGAAACATTTTACACAAGAAGGACAACTAACTTCCCTTTATGAAGTGATGTAAAGTTCTTCAGAAGAGTGGTGACAAGGATTCACTGTGAGCTTGTTTGTTTTCTTGGCATTACTTTCCCTGGCTGGCCTCTATTCCCCTCTCAGGATTAATCAGAATTGAAGTACCTGAAAACAACATGTAACAAATCACCTATTATGTCCCAGGTTTTAGTACAGCTTGGCAACAAACTACAGTATATTTGCAGCAACCTACAGCTTAGCAACACACTTGTGTTGAGCTAAGGTAACCAATATAATCACTCTGTCTTTCGGGGCTCAGCAGCAAACATATCTTAATCAACTTTCCTACATATTTAAATAAACTTCAATTGTTATGTGCTTTGGATAGTAGGCTATTATCAATTATGAAATACAAGTGGGACAAACAAGGTGTAGGTATAGACCAGGTGGGACTAACATTAGCATTCACTGATGTGTAGTTCAAGAACAGTCATCCAAATATAATCTTTAAACTAGACTTACAAGCAGCAGTGAAAATAATGTTTAAATACTTGTAATTCAAACTTCCACCAGCTGAAGAACACTAAATGCTCTCTTGTGCCTGCCAGGTGCTTGCTAGTATTATACCAATTTTAGTTAGCAAAAATTAAACATGGTCACTAATTGGATAACCAGATAAACAAATGTAGTTTTATTTTCTCAGTATGATGTTACAGACCTTTTGATTTGATTCCACAAAGGAAGATGAACAGTAATTATATGATGTCATGTCGTCAGGTTGCATGTGGCTTCTGCCCCTTTTGCAGCGGCAAAAATTAAAATAGTATTTTACCGTAAAATCTTACAGTAGCCTACTGTTAATGTCCGTTCTTGGTTCTGGCTCCAAAAAGCATCAAAATTTACAGTATTTTACCATATTCAGAAAGAACAGTACCTTACTGTTAGAATTTGGCTGTATTTTTACAGCAATTTATTACAGTGTATTCTCTGGCTATAACTGCAACCACAACACCAAACACACAACAGTGTGGTGGAATGTCCCGAAACAAGCCTTATTTACACCAGCAACGAATCTCTGGAGAGGAGATGAGCCACTGAGATATTATTTGACATCCACTGCAGCACTGGATCCAAAGTCATTATAATTGGAAAAGCAGGAGAACGTTTGTCAGAAAGTGCACTCATGAGGGAGGTACTCGTACCCATTGTGTCAATCTTTTACCATGGTGATGCCGGTACAAATTTGTCTGTGTATTGAAAGGTTTATTTGTACATGAATTATACATTAATTCCCCTTTTCCTAAGTCACACAGGCATTGACAGTGTGCAGCAGTATGACAAGCAGTATGACAGTGCAGTATGAGAAGTCATACCGTAATTGCCTCAACGATATCCTAGCTATTGTTTATACAGTTTGATCCATTTTGTAGATGTGAAATTGTATGTTCGACTCATATTGTTTGGACATACATTCACCTTTTCCCTCTATAATTTCATATACCCATACAGACAGTTGGCATTTGAAAGTACCATCCATTATTGTTAATCAGTGATTTAAGTGATTTGCATTGACACATGTAATGTTCACTGCAGAAAAGCTGCAATTTCCACATCAAAACAGCTTCAAGGCCTGAGGGTTTATCTTAGGAGCGTCTCAAATGACAAACCAACCGAACATGGATACCATCTACTTCATTACCTCCCTTTATGACAGACCCATTAGCCCCTTCTTATGTAATGTCAGCGTTGAATGTGAGACTATAAAAGACACCAAGAAAACACAGGAGAGAAGAGAAAGAAAGGAAACATTGACTTTAATCTGCTCAACTGAGCTGCTGTGATTTGGGTGTTGAAACCCCTGCCAGATGACCTGGGGTTTCTGTTGGGTGACTGGCGCAGTGCTACAGCTTTTTCTTTTATGCTAAACCCCTCTGTGGGGACGCCGTTGATTGTGGGATTAGCACACAGGTCTCCTCCCCTGTTCATTGCTTTCACCTCAGCCCTGTTTCATGACAAGACAGCTCTGGACCTCAGATCTCTCCTTTAGACATTGTTAGGGAATAATCAATGCAATGGCCTAATCTCTAGGATTGTGTGCACTTGTCAATGAGTGGGCTAGCTGTGAATAAGAGTTTCTTTGTGCAAAACATAGGAAATCTCTCAGGGTGTTAACACACTTTAAGTGCTTTAGTACAAACAGGTGAGAAGTTTTGTGACCTTACATGCTAATAAACAAACTTCACATGGACTCATAATCCATTTATCTCAGCATGTTAGCCCACTGGAAAGACTTTCTAACATTAACGTCTCCTGCCTGAAAGCCAAAACACAGTTACTGGATCAAAAATATGTTTTAGAGTTTTAGGTGTTTTAGGTCAAAACTGAGATCAGATTGTCACACTTACTACAATCTGTCAGAGTGAAAGCTAACTGGTGAGCTAAACCTAAAACTAAATTTACTTACTGATGTTGCCCCATAGTGACTATTATCTGCAATTGAAAAATATACATTTTAATAACCTGACATCTTAGTAATTCAGTTTGTTGTTTAATATAACTGAATGGGCCAATCAATCCAATCATGATTGAGAAAAAAAATGCCAGCAAAATTCCTGCTTAAGGTATCTATGTTAGCACAGTAGCAACTACCATCTCAGCTTTTGACTCATGTAGAATTCATGTGAATTCTTGGTGCAAGTAGCTACTTTTAAAGCATATATTTTAAATGTGTTAAATTGTAAATTATTTTCTTATATTGATTTCAATATAAATATTAATAATAGACTAACAGTGCCAGGCACTTGGCATACATTTAATGAAGTATGGACTTAAATAATTAAAATAAAGTTTGTTGTTGTTGCAGTTTGTTTTTCTTCAACAAATTGGTGAAAATGCAATGCTTTTGGTGGGTAAAATTAGATGTTTTACCTGCAATATTTTCAAAAGATTTCTGCCTTTTTTCTTCAGATATTTTAGCAAAATTTAACAAGTCTTCATCTTCAGGGGTTATTCCCACAATTTTTAAATCAGCTGTTGTTCAATATCTACTGAAAAATCAAACCTTGACACCAACAATCTAAAGAAGTTTAGACCCATATCTAAATTACCCTTTCTTGCCAAAGTACTGGAGAAAGTGGTATATTTATAACTCGTATCCTTTATGAATGATCATTCACTCTTTGAAAAGTTTCAGTCCAGTGTTCGAATTCATCATGGTACAGAAACTGCACTTCTAAAAGATTTAAATGGCATTAGGATAAATAGAGATGCTGGCTTTGTGCTGTTTTGGTGTTGTTAGACCTCTCATGGCATGTCATGGCATATTAATTGATCGACTAGAAAACTGTGTAGGCATGACTAGGGCTGCTCTAGACTGGTTTAAGTTTTACCTGAGTGACAGAACCTTCTCTGTATCAGTTGGGAACGTCCTCCTCTAGCTATGCAAATATCACCTGCGGCATGTTACCATTGGGTCTAGTTATCTGCAACTCCAATGTGTCTTTCCATTTTTATGCTGACCATACACAAATCTATTTCTGCGTAAATCCATCAGACCTCAACTCAATTACCTCACTCACAGCCTGTCTTAAGACAAAAGGTCCCAGATTTCCAGTAGCTTCCTAATACTGAACAATGATAAAACTGAAATAATGGTGTTTGCACCCAAAGCACACAGGGATTGTGGTAGTCAGACATTAGTTTCCCAGGGTTTGCAGTGCACCCATGAGGCCAGAAATCAGGGAGTAACTTTTGATTGGGAATCAGAGAAGCTACTTCAGTGTTCTCTTTTAAAACTAATTATAATAAAATGGCTTTTAATTAGCGTTTATCTTTTTGTTTTATGCCTATATTAATTTATTTTTTTATGTTTTTATTTCTTGATTGCATTGAACTTATTCTACTTTTCAATTGCACTGTGCATTTTCTGTTTTTATGTCTATGAAGCACTTTGTAAATATATTTTGAAAAGTGCTAGGCTATATAAATAAAGTTTATTATTATTATAAAATAATCTGACTAAAGAGCAAAAAATTAAGGCATTACAACCTTTCTTTCTGTTACACAGTTTGCAGGCCAGCCTAAAAACTTTTAACCCATTAAAAAAAAAGTCACTTGTTCTATAGTAACTCCTCTCTTGACTTTGTAGGGCAGTGTATATGACACCTAGAGGTCATACTTATTTGTTTATTTGCTTAAAACAGTCTTTGGCACCATAAACCATAACAATATGTCCTCTTGGAGGCATGCTGCCATTCACGTAAACAAAGATTCTTAGAGCCAATTCTGGAGATGTGCATACTTCATGCAGCTATAACAAGTTTTACCAACAGATAACCTGGCCTCCCAAGTTTGTGAACAGATAATGAATGACCTTGTGTAATGCAAATTGGTAACTCCTTTATTAAGCCTAATCTAATTAAGATCCCCCTTCACACATTATTAAGGGAAGCCAATAAACAAATGCGGGGTATAAGAGATTTGGCATGGGAGCATAATCATAAACACGTCTTTAATTTCATAGCAACACCGCAGTGTTGATTGCCGCCATGCTGCTGGCCATATGTCCTTGAAAATAGATAGTAACTGAATCATTGTGTACTTATTAGTTTTATTACATTAAACATGTGAAATACATGATATACAAGTGGTTTCAGCAATGTAGTAAGTTTTAAAATAGAATAGTATGGTATAGTAGTTCACTGATAAGGTAGCAATATTGTTCATTACTTAACTGAAAATTAAACAGGAAAATCGAGTGCACCCCCCCAACAAAAGATGAGAGATGTGCAGTAGCTCCTTTCTTCTCCTTGACACTGTTTCTCTGCCACCCCCTCCCTCCTCCCCTTCTCCCACCTTAACTTCGGAGGAGGGCCTCCCCCATGATGCCTCCAGATTGCACTCGTAACAATGTGACTGGGCCCCGATGAGGGGATCCACATTTTCATATCTGAGGCCAATGATAGATGAGGCAATCTGAAAAAGTTGTGCTGAGAGATACATCAGGAGGCAGACAGGCCCAGATAAAGGAAAAAGAAGACTAGGCCCCTATTGTCACCCATCCGCCGCTCCATGGATATATAGTGGCTCTCCCTGGACCAATAACTCACATACATATTCAAAAAGTACAACAGCAGTGTGCCACCCCGGGGACAGATGCTAAAGCAGCTAAACCGAAAAGCCTTCCAGGATTCTGTTGGCTCTGCTTCCCTCTGCCAACCTCCCAACACTGGACTACAGGCTTAATGACTGGCCCTCCTTAGGCTTACCGATACCTGAATTATAGCGTGTTGATGGTTATGTGGCTGTTTATCCAGTAATGCGTTGCTAAAAACACGCTGTTTTATGAGGAATTTGACACTGTCATCAACTTACATCCTGCAGTGCAATTTAAATCCTGAATGCTAGTGATGAATATGAATAATTTATAGCCCAAAGAAACTGACATTTAATGAAGCTATTGGTGATTTGACCTAACAAATTAATCAATGTCTAATCTAATTTATTAAACACACTGCAGGGTCAAAACCCTTTCACCCATTTATCTTTGTCAGAAACTGTAAGTGCAAAGAAAAAAAAGAAACTGTTAAGCCCTTTAATGTTGTCTCTAGTGGTGTAGGAAGAAGGAAGGAAGCTTCTCTGACGATGTAGTTAGCAAAGCTACAACTTACTGTACACTGGTAATAATTAAAGCACAGTGAGGCTACCACTGAGAGACATAATTTACTAACTTCAAACAAGACTAGGCTAGCCCAGCTCAACTGGACTGACTTATTTTTTTTCCTGCTAAAAGTTTGTTAGGTTAACATTTTAAGAATGCACTGTGCCCTAAAACATGTGGTTCGTCAAAAAGTGTGGTTTAGAATTTGGTGATATATACTGTAGAGCAGTGGTTGCCAGCCTAGGGGTCTGGACCCCTAAAAGGATTCACAATTTGAATCTGAAGGCTTGCGAGGCAATTAACAGGAGAGGAACCAGGAAAACATGAACAAGCAAACCAGAAAAAACATTTCTGCTTAATTCTATTGGATTACTGCTCATCAATGGTGATGAGGGGTCACAAGTAGATATTGTTTCGTTTAAAGGGGTCACAGGCAGGTAATGTGATAAGGTAAGACCCAAAATGTGTTTGCCATACCACTGGCATTATGACAAAAATGGCCATAAAACTATGAAGAAAAGATCCTGAGCATCTCAGACATTCATAAAGTGTTCTTTGAGGTCATAATTTAAACTTTTAGGTACAATTTTTACAGTAGTTGAAAACACCAAAAGCCATATCAAGCTATCATTGTCATGCCATTGTGTGTGTGGGGTAGTCATCCATGCTTAGTCACTGATGCTCATGCATTATGGGCACCTAAGAGGGAAACATGACAGAAGCTTAATGGTTGTAACTCCACATCAGATTGTAAACTATCTTCAGTTCCTGCAGCTTAATTTGCTTAATTTGCAGCCTAATTTTCTTCTGCCTTTTGTTTCTCTTTCTTTACTCTCTCAATACCTTTCCTGTACACTTGGATATGGTGAAAAGTTGTGAAAATCAAGTCAATAATAACATACAGTCACAATAACATATGAAGTCATAATAAGTATACAGTGAAATATATAAGGAAACCAATTACTCATTTCCAGAGGGACCCACTGCAATGTCAGACAGACTATATCAGGACAATTTGTCATGCATTATTGCCTCCAGTTCACAGTATGCCTCATGTGCATGTGCATTTCAACAACGGGATGTAAGTCATTACAGTAAATTCAGTGTTTTCAACCAGCAGGCTTAGTGGTCTAAAAAAGTCACTAATTATTCTGAAGCCACAGTAGTTCATGAACAAACACTTTAAATCTCCAACCCGACGTGTTAAACAATATGACTGCAAGCACACTTTGCTTCACAACAATTTATCATGGGCAATATGAAGGACAGAAATGGCCAAAAAGTAAACTTCTGAACACAAGTGCTCATTTGCACATAAAATGTCACTTTCAGAGTAGCTTAGAAATGGAGCCCTACAGTACACTTCTTAGTGCATACAATTTTTTTGAACTGCTCAGTTAACTAATTTTAGCAAGTTCGCTGATAAATTCTTTACAGCACCTCTTAATGTGAAATGTACAGTGGAAGACTCCCAAGACTACCAGCACATGTCACAGAGGAGCAGGCTTTTCAAATCAATACGCACACTGAACTGCATTAGCATGCAATGATAATGTAACTTTGACAAAAATGATGTTGACTGTGATGGATTGCTTATCTTAAGCACATAGCGTCTGCAACTTGATTTTAGTATGGCACTGAACAGTGTCGTGCACAGACGTTTTGAGCCCTCAGTTGTCAGCTCCCAAATGCTTATCCTGGGGCCAGATGTATAAACAATGTTATGTTAATGTTAACAGACTTTTTTCAAATTTTAGATGACTCTTAAAGACCATTATCAAACTGTACATCAGTGGGCATTCATGGCAGTCTCACGAAGAAAAACTATGATATGGTATGCTATGGTTAAATGAAGAACAGTAGCGTAAAGTAAGTAAAGTATGAAAAGACAAGTCACAAACAAGGAGAAAAAGCTTGAATAAATGAGTAAACTGCTTCCATACAGGGCATGCAGGGTCATCAAATAGTTTGATGAGTATAAAAGAGCTCTTGACACTTTTTCCGTGTTTAACTTTCTCTACTGTGATTCAAGCACTTCGTTCTTAAAGTAACCTCTGTCTTGTTGCACAAACGCAAGAAAAACTCATCTTTTGTATGAACTCATCCTTGAGTAGTGCAATAGATGAAAATGCTCTCCCTGACCTGTCTGAGTGCTCCGTTTGAATGCTGTTAATTGGCACCTCTGAGCACATTTATTTCCTTTAAAATATACTGCGTGTGGAGTATCGATGTGGCTAGTAAATGCCTCCTGAGTTGCTGCCTTGACAGACAGGGGCTGACAGCAAAGAAAAAGCCATCAAATTAGAAAATGAAAAAGCCATCCACCTTAAACGCTTTGGTTCTTCCCCAGTACCTTTTATAGTAATTACAAAATATACAATTGAGTTGCAGCCATCAAACGATTTTTCTGCCAGTACTATCATGGAATGATATTCCAATTTTATGCTCCAGTACTCTGAAAGACAGCAACAAATAAAAAGAGAGCTTATAATATACTCTATATGATTATGATATTGTTTTGAGTGTCCACTTAAATCTCTGTGAAAGGAAATAACAGGAATAATTATGTTATATTTAAACAGAATCATTCTCAGCATGTTGCATGATGAAAGCATAATTATTGTGTCAGAAAAGCGTATTTACAATGATACACAGTAACTGCAACGTATAATTCACCATGAATGCATTAAAAAAGAACTCTGGTTTTGTGCCAAAACAGCAGTGTCTCTTTAGCTCTGACACTGCTGTAATGACAGTTTAAATATACAAGAGAAAATATCAGACAGCTGCCCTGCACAAGACCTCAACTATTCAACTGCGATGTTATCTGGAGCTGCACTTTTACTGGCTTATTCCTTTAAAACATAGCTTTATAGTTGTGTCCATCAGAGGCAGAGCTTCGTTAACTCTTAGTATGTCCTAAAAACTTATTGAAGTCACACTGGCCACAAAAAGACTAAAAGTGTTGGCTAATCTTTTACTACTTTAATTTAAACTGCTGTTGTGTAAAACTTTGCCTTGCGTTCCTGAGTTTTCTTTGTGCCTTTGTGCCGTTCAGATAAATGAAATATGACCTGGAATGGGAGTGAAATGGCACAGTAGCTAGTAACACCTGACACACACCTTAGTATTCAGTGTATATAAAAATGCAGCCTATCATTTTACTGCTGAAACACAAGTTCCACAATGTTTTTGCAATGATCACATGATGCCAATTGAACACAAATGACTCAATCTGTGGTCAATTGAGGTTAAAGTGATACATTAGCCGATGTACACCAAGTGGACAAATTACTAAATACCCTTTGCCAGACAGGTGAGGTGAACCTGCTAAAAGCCATATTCCTCACCAATTCCCCTTATTAAATCTATTTTTGTCACAAAAGAGGAGATGTAGATGGAGAGCAGCAGACAGTTACAGGAAGAATTTTAAGCTCTGGGACAAATCAGATGTGAAGTGTGCAAAACAGTCTTCAGCTGAAGATACACGGTAGCAGTCGTGCATATCTGTTCCTGCATTCACTGTACGTTGAAACCATTTAAATTATAATATATTCAAAGAAATACCACAAAACTATTCCAGACGCTCCATTTAAATAAAGATTTAGTTGGACAATATTTACATTTTTGCCATAGTTCAACAAGGCAAGACATTTGCTGTCTGTACAATCTAGTTCTTGACTCAAACTCATTTTTAATGAGTCAGCTTTGTGTTTTTAATATGCTACACCATCTACTGGCAGGGGGTTTGATCATTACACTAACCTTTAAAGTCAATGAAGTATTTCATGCTGATAAGAAGTTAGCTACAGTGAAACTTAACATGTTAAGTTGTGGATGGCATTTGAGTCAAGCCTCACTATCTTAACATATCATTAGTGCCTTTTTAGGATATTACTGCATTCAGCCTCCTCACTCTTTTACAATATTCTTGTTCATAATCAGAATTAAATAGCAGTTCTGGTGATGTCTTAACTTCCAACATTATGTGCAATAATGGAGTATACGATGCCGTCATTCTTTTTGAGCTTTGCCCAGTGACTTGTATAATTCACTCCAATGGGTGTTGCAATATCCAATATTTTTATATTAAAAAGGGCTCAAATAACTATGTTTAATTTGAAAGGGTTTGCTTGCAGTGATGAACCAATAGAGAACTGGCACTGGACTCTGCAGTTTTTCTCAGCTACACAGAGTTTTTGAGCATCAATGTTTTAGCTTTAGTTTTAAGGCTTGAAACTTCACTGTTTTAATTCACTCTCAACACTTTCCAGCAGTAGTAGCTGCCGCTATTTCAGTGAGAATCTAAAAACCCACTGTACACTACCCACCCAGCACCAAATGGCACACAGACAAAGTTGGGGACAAGCGAACATAGTGGAGCACTAACGGTTAGATATTTCTCTCAGGAGTTGGTGGATACCAAAAGCAGAGTTAATGTGGTACTTATCATAAATATGACGCTAAATTAATGCAAATATTGTTTCATGTCTGCTAGATGTATAATAGGCAACTGTTTGCTATAACAACTTCATATGGTGATAATATGTTAGTGTTGTGTTCACAGCTTGTTTCCCCTGCACCCCATGTGGCCAAGAATTTGTTATTGCAGGTTTAAAAAATGTACTTTTGCTTTTTAATTGTGGGGCACAATTATGAAGTCGCTTTGAGTGCTGTTGTTGGATTTAATTTAGCCTGGCAGGTTTGTCATTGTTGTGAGCTGAAACCCTGACTGAGTTTGTATTGCTTTTACATTTTGCCTTATCATTAGCTAGAGTAATTTGGTTATTCCTTGGTATTTCAAATAGATAAATTAAATAAATGAAGTATTTTTCTTGCTTCCTACACCTTGTGTCCTTGAGCTTTTATGCACAGTCCCTCATTGACACAGTTGTTTTGACATGCAGAGCTCTTAATTGTACTTTCTATGACTGTTTAAAAACTCCAGTCTCTCTTTGTTCTATTATTGTAAGTAAATATTTCAGCTCCAGTGTCACGTCTTACATTTATGAAGCAGCAGCGCTCCAGGTTGTGTCAACATTAGATTAAAAATGTATACAAATACAGAACTAATTCTGTGAAAACAGAATAACTATTCCTGTATGACTCTAATTAAATACAAATTTGAATGTGTTTAATTTCTCTCTTGCTTCAGAAGCAGAGAGGCATCATGGAGCACACCTCAGGTTCAAATGAGGGGGAAAAAAGGCACAGGGAGGAAACAGTACAGGGGAGAGGTGTGAACCTTTAGCTCCAGTTGCAGCCCAGTCTGAGAGGCTGCCAATGTGAAAAGGACTGGCTGTGAATTCCCTACTGAGATGGGCTTGGTCCAGAGGGAATGCAAGCCAATCTCCAGCCTGTTCTCCTACCTGGGAACAGCTGCAGCCTCCATCTGCCAGCTCTTCATGGTGGCTACCTGAGGGAAGCACGCTCCACCCCTCCATTTCAGGAGAGAAGCTTCTTTGTTATGACAGAGAGGAATTTCAGGGTTTGGTAAAATCAGTAGGACTCCATCCCTGGTTGTCTGTAAATATGCATGCATGTCTTTTATGGTGAAGTGCACACTGACACATACAGTATACACACACACCCCAGTCAGGACACTTTTCAGCCTACTCAAGAAATGATCTTAATTAGGGTAAGGTCATAATTGGAGTAAGCAGAACCCAGATTTTAGCCAAATCTTCCCAGTTAATGGGGCATGTCAACACCTTAGCCAGCCTTCAAGCTTCTTCAAACAGCTTGTGTTGGTCAACAGATGCAGTAAACCGGATGTCATGTTTACAAAGCAAAACACCATGGTTCAGAACAGTGAAGTCCCTGAATCCAAGAATGTGTTATTTTCAACCCTGTACTAAAAATACTGCTTTAGGCCTAAAGATAGCCCGAGTGTTTGACCTCTACTAGAGCTATGGAGCAGTTTTTTAACCAGTGGGTCCCCATTAAGTTTGTCCCGTGGACGTGCATAAAGATGCACATGCATGTGGGTGATGTGTTACACAGTCCTGCTAAATGGTTTCACACTTCTCCAATGATCTACAGGAGGCTGTAATGCACCAAGAAACACAGCAATGCACTAACAAAAGGCAGAAAGATGATGATTGCAAGCAGGTAAACATGATGCAGACAATGGAAACTTTTGTTAACCTCAAGGACACACAATGCATTTTGGTGAGGAAAATGCAGTGTAAACATAACTTGTTTGTTTGCAAGTGCAGCTCCACAGGGCCCCTTTAAACTGGATTTATACCTGATGCAGGTATGCATGCAGCTAACAGGAGGCAATGCCATGTATACCTATGGTGTATCTTTTGATTTATAAATCAGCATTGGATTTGTCCTGTTGATACCACCACCATAACACTAAACGTGTGTATCACACTTGTTTGGGCCATCGGGGATCATGCTTAAATTATATTTCCCACAGTAACTGTGTTTACAATGTTTCAAGCTTTTGTTTGTACTGATATATGACTGTTCATCTGTACAGTATGACATTCCTTATGCACCATCATTGACCACCAGCTTGGACCATTGCCTTCCTGTCTCCATCCTCCCTAAAGGATGCCTGTTAGAATGAAGTCTTGAGCTGTTGTCTTTAGCATGTTCTTTTATTCCATGTGTGAAAACTGCTATATCAAGTTAATCAGTTATCCAGTACTGCCCCTCAACCTAGTATCTTGTGTACTTGTTTGCCAATCTTGATTTTCCATGACTGTACTTCTGCTGTCAGTGTCCCAGATTTTGTAATATATTGATAGTACAAAATCTGCTAATTTACTGTATTTGTCAAAGGATATTAACACTAGTAAATAAAGGCTATAAATGGCAGAGAAATTTAGTAAGTTTGACAGTATGATTATATGAAGTATTATGTGTGGAAGAATTATGAATGACTGAAATTTGATTTGTCAGAAAATTCCAGTACAACTTTTTCTTATGTATCTTATTGGTTCAACAACAGCAGTTACCTGACGGCCCTTGAAAGGCCACTAGAAAGCGACACTAGGGCTGTGAGAGGCCACGGTCCCAACAGGCTCAGTGTTTTCAAACACAATTGCCAGAGAGTCATATCTTGTTGATGATGATACTGTCACTGTCAAAAGCACCACAGACTAGTTTTAGCCAGCAGTCAGGAGTCCAGAAAGAGACATCAGTTTCTTCATGGAAGAATGCATTTCCCTGGAATAAATACACAAGCTACAATCAAAAGTGGACAACACAAGGTCATTTTCAATGCATCGATAACTACAAAAAAACTCCTGTAACTGTATGAACAGCCATGACACACATCCACACCCTAACCCATCAGTTTATGAATTTTGTCATTCATATGTGTAATTTATGTTTAAGCTGTATAGTGTTTGGATTCTTTAAGTATTAAATGTGACCTATTGCTCAAATAAACTTGTTTTTTGTTTCATTGCAGCTAACAAAACTCATCAATCATTCCACAATGGAGCCATTTCAAAGGACAAGCTAAGATGTAGCCACTAACCCTTCATCTGAACTACTGTAGTGCTTTTGCACACATCCACACTGACACACCAAACATTTTTTTTTTCAAATAGCAAGGTTATTCTAAATATCCCGTGTCTAAAATGTCATAATGCTTTGTAGTCCCTTTGTCTCTGAATATCAATTGCCTACTCCCCTCAGACAAAGAAAATGCGACTCATGTCTTTGACTAGATTGCCATTCATCAGGGGCTGTGGTGACATTACTTACCTAATTGAGTCGCCGCTAATTGCAATGAATTACCCTTGTGTTTGATACATTAGTGCAGCCTCGGTGCACACAGACGTTTCTGCATTCTGTTATGCTGACCACCCCAGTGGGATTGAAGTACAAAGTTAAGTGTGTTTTCACTGCATTGGTGTTACATTCAGATTTGGCAATTAGTGTCTGCCACACACAGGATTCTGTTTTACTCTTTGGCAACATGCAATGGAATATTTGCCTATTCTCTGCACTGCAGCCAAGAAGTGAACCTGTGATTGTTGAATTGATGACCCAAAGTCATTTATTCCAATGGAGTGATGGACAGTAACCTATTTGCACCCCCTTACAATGGATCCACTAGCCATTGGATAATTGGCCAGTCCAGTTCTAAATTCTGTGTTTACTGTCAGTACAATAAGGCCCCTTTCACAATGGACACAAAAAACCACTAACACCCAATAACATCTGGTTTTTGTCTTCGGTGGGAAAGGGTACAATCTGTATTCATTCCCAGGTCAAATGACTCTGCCGGATTTTCGGATATTTATCGGCTCCAGCTCTGATCAGCAGTGATGTAATCATGACACCCGGGTGGACATGCTAATTGTTGCCCCTTTTCCAGCTGCTCTTTCATCTGTTTCTATCTGTGGATGTCTGTAAACATATGGTCTCATCAATATTTTCACGGACTGTCTCTCTATAATAAAGTAATATGTACTTTGTTATTACACAGAGACCATAGGTAAACATCCATATGTATTAGCATGCTAGGCTAACAGTCCATCAGCTGTGTGACTTACTACCTGCACCTTGACGTCTTTCAGAGCAGACAAATGTCACACGGCAGAATATTCTTGATTTGATGTGTTTGTTTTGCATGCATATTTATTAGTTGCTGTGTTTGAATTATTCATGGTATTTTGGATTATTTTGCTTTAATTGTTTTTGGGATTGTTTTGAACTGTCTTGGATTGTACAGTTTTTTTTCTGCTGTAGTGTACCAACTACCGGACTAAAAGTGCAATCAATTGGACACTTGACCTGAATGAAGAGTAGGACTGACAGCTGGAACAGCCAATCCTCAGTCGGGGCCAGGACACTGAAGAACCAATCAGTAACTAGGAAGTGGAGCTACAGGTGGGAGGGGGGTGTTTGTAAGGCCGGGAGGATGCCAGTTGAGACCCAATGGATACTGGTTGAGAAGGAGCTGATCCAATACTTGTATCTAAGGGCCCGATTCTACAGTTGCTGGGTGTAGGCTGGAGCCTCAGCCTGAGCAAGTGAGTAACCAAAGTTTTTATGATATAACAGATGTACTAGTGTCAGCCTAACTGGGAGTTCCTTGGCTACAACAAGTTCAGTAAATAGTAGTGCCTGCTCAGCACATCCCCCTGCCTGGCTCCAATCTCCATTCCCTCTGCCCAGCCTCACGCCCAGCCGAAGCTCCAGGTTCCCAGCTACCAGCCCAGACCCTGGCCCAAGCCTCCCAGCTACAACTTTGCGCATAAAATTATCTTCCAACACTGCTTGCTGCCTCCTGTCTCGGTGTCCTGCTCTTAGGTTTGCTAGCCTAGACATAGCAATTTTAGATATTGCATCCCTTCAATTTTAGGACACTGTATCCTGGGAGTTTTTAAGCTTGTATTGCTTGGCTCTACAATGGTTTGGCTCCCTCCGCTTTTAAGGCATATTGTCCTGGTGCACGGTTTTATTGTTCAGCTTTAAGATAATTTAACGACTCTAGATCTTAAGGCATATTATCCTGGTGAACAGTGTTTTATTGTCTAGCTTTAAAATAATTTAATTTTCTCAGCTTTTAAGGTATTTTACCCTTGATACTGTGTTAGTGCTGAACTGTGGGGAAAAATAATTGCTGTTTTCCAATACTCTGCTCTGGTCTCTGTCCTTGGGTCACTAGACACTGCTCTCCCTCGTTGAACCTATAATGAAAGCTAGATATTGAGTCAAAACCTTGAGAGTTCCAATGCTCTTAGGTGTTGTAGGACAACAACCTACAGCAGTGATTTGGCTACACAAACACCGTAAACACCTCTCACCTGCCCAGCATGGTGCTGTTAAACCAGAAATACTGTGGTTACACATTATTTTTATGCAGTCTATGGGCTACACACAGCATGGCACGACTATGCTAACAATGCTAGCCATGCTAACTAGCTGTTAGCCCACTTTACCCACAGTTTACCCACGTTTAAAAAACCTGCATATATGCACTAATTTTAGCGTAAAAAGGGTATAACATGCAGTGGATGAAGGGAGCCCAACTAACAACAAAATATTTTGGCTTTATTTAGAAAAAATTCCATCCAGTTTTGTCAAGCAAAGAATCCCTTTCCAAGGTTAAGGATTACATCAATACAAATGCTCTGCCAAAATAATGGTGCACCTGGTGTAATACATTGTTAATGCATACAATAAAATAGTTATACAAGGACATTATTGCATCAATGGCCTTAGACCATTTTGACTGAGTATTTATAATAATACATAATGCATAATAATACTCCCCTGGTTGAGAAAGACACTTGTTCAATATCTGAATGACTCACTTGCATGGTGCAGACAGCATCATGGGAGGTTATATGAAATTGCATTCACAGTGTTCTGAATTTCACTTGTCATTTTACAGACAGTATACCTTCCCACAACAGCAAGTTAATAAGCTCTCGTTTTACCAGAAATTTGGTGGTGGAAGTATTCAGACTTTGTTGCACTATATTGAAAACATACACACATGTACCATATCATTTGTCAACGTGGCACCCTTGGCACCCAAAAGGGGATATAATTTCTACAGTAAGTGATATTTGTTAATTGATATGGTAAGTCATTGATTTGCTCATAACAGTGAGGACATTTACTGCTTAAAACAATAGGGTTTCAAGGACTTCAATAGCATTTTAAGAGGCTTTTTTTTTGCTGGCCACATTTGTCTTGTGTATCATAGCCTCCAGTGTGAAATGCAGTCATCATCTTGTATCATTGTTCTTTGAAATCCATATAATTGGCTCATACAGTATGTGCTTCACTCAACATTACAGGCTATGTAGCAAATTCTTTCAGTGGGGAAAAGTATGATACAGTTCTGTGTTAGGAACCTATATAGTTTTAATACAGTTAACTTTTGGTTGCCAACAGAGAACCAAATGAAAAACTAGTTAATAAATACACAAGAGTGCAATGAAGACAATTAAAGAAGACTCACAGTATAAGCACAATTTTGACTTTGCGACACCCAGTCCTCATTCCCCAAGACACCCAGGGTAGATGACTCCTAGCTAGCTTCCCACTAACAGCAGGGTCTCATTGATTGCTAGTCCTTTAATACCACAAACAGCAGGGGGACGGTTGTGAAGAACAACATGATAATAATGACAACAATAATGAAACTATGACCAACCCACCGGGGGAAGGAAAGCAACCTCCTGCCACACCTACAGTACAAGCTGAGATGCAGGAAGACTCCTCCAGGAAGAGGACGGAGTCCCAGAAGGCAAACAACAAGAGATGCCACACCATCAGACAGGTTGTAAACAAATCCATGGTTAAACTCTTATCAAAACTGAATTATTTAGAAGTTAAAGGTCAGCTCATTTGACATGTCTATCACAAAGGTCCATTCCTCTGGGAAATTGCAGGAGTGTACACACGGGCAGTAAGTTGAACCACAAAAATCAATATTTTTATAATAACAATGAATCAGATGACTACATGTAATGTGAAAGTGGTCCCTCACAGTGACAAACACACAGAGAATTACCATCCCCTCCACTCTACAGAACTTTTCAGTGTTTTCACCTCGTTGTTTTTGGCAGATTCATTTTCACCGCTCTCATCAGCTATGTTTCCGGGTGCGGTAAGCAACTGTTTCACTCAAAAAGCTCAGATAAAACCATTGTACACTACCTGCCCAGCACCAAACGGCAGACAGATAAAATTAGCAACTAGCTGGTGAACAAAGTGGAACATTTAGCAACCAAAGAGTTGGTAGAGGCTAAAACAGAGCTTAAAAGAGAGTAAATATTGGATTTACACTCACCAGGTGGCCTGATTCCAAGGCAGCTGGCAAATGTTTGCTAAAACATTTACTATAACAAAATGTAAAATTACAGTATGTCAATGTTTTGTTAGCAGCTTGCTGTGCTGTACAGAGCCCGAGCGGTCACATCATATTTTTTTTTCCAGTTCGTGTGCAGGCTTGGTGAGTAATGGAATACGTGGAACGACGTTACATAATTAGGTAAAAAGGTAACTGTATTCCTTTAAGGTTACAGAAAAAAAAACATAATCAGATTATTAATACATTTAATGAGAAGAGGGATTATTAGCAGATTATTAGGATTACAATTTAAAAATACATTTTAAAATAAAGAAAGATATACCACCATGCACTATAAAAGTTCCAGATGTAAGCAGAGCAGGAACAAGAGGGCAAAATAACTCACTGATACACGATGGTGTGAGTAAAGGATGATACCACATGGCACACACAGGTGCGCACAGTGGGCACACATACACACACTTCACACACAGTGAACTTATATTGACAGAGTAGGCAGGGACAGTCGTTCTGCACTGTGGCAGTCCCAAAGACTGGTACAAATAAGTTAAAAGAGGGCTTGAGTATGTGACCGCTTGTAGAGCACACAGCAGCTCTCCACCATGAAGACTGTGTGTGTGCGTAATGTGCCCAGAGCTGACAGTGTGTCACTGGTCGCTGAGCGCGTTCAATACTGAATGAGTTAGAGAAAACTCAGATGTATCACGCAGATAGAACCGAATAAAAGGACAAGGTGAAGCCCATGATGCTGCCACATATGTCTGCCACTGCCATTCCGCTGAGAAGAGCTGTGGAGAAGGACAAAGCCAATACGTGGCGGGGGTTTCCCCCTGCTGCAACATACAGAATGCTTGTGTGATAGCTTCACACAGTGAAGTCCAGGCACTGTTTCGTCAGAGGCTTTCCCTGAGAATGTTCTCTGTAATGCACATCATGAGTTGTGTACTTTCATTGTAGGTCTATAAGCTACTGCCTGAATTTGCTTAATGAAAAACTATTTTTTCTTTAAAAGTACGCTGAGTAGAGGACACATTTTGATGCTAAAGATTTCTTTTCCAAGGTTGCATTGTTCTGTTCTCTTACAGAACACACTTAAGTAAAAGTCATCTTATGGATATTTCTTTTCTCTTGTCTTCATTTGCATCTTTGGTTTTGAGGTAATCCAAAAGTTACGGACAGTAATCAAGTTACGTTACTTTAATATTGTGATACTTGGATTAGGTTACTGACTACATTTTTTAACAAGTAATTAGTAATTGTATTAGAATACATTTATAAAGTAACCGTCCCAACCCTGTTTGTGTACTTGTTTTACTAAATCATAATTTCATAAAACCAGGAGGACAAGAAGGAGGAATTTCAACAAGACAGTTTTTAGCTACATTTGTTTGGTATTTTTTCATGTAATTATGGATAGGGATTCAATAATTAAGTTTAATTTCAGTTTGGGATGCATTATGGAGACATATTGTGAACCTTGCTAGTCAAGGCACTGTTATTAGTAATGTTATTAGTCATTGTTATTAAGGCAGACATTAAGGTCATATCAATGCGGAGATTTGGCAGAGATAACTGACCTCATAATAAATCAATTGCAAGGCCCTGGATGATTTCATAGCTACTGATGGATGTACACAAAATGCACAACTCGACCCTGAAAACTCCCACCATCGCCGGAGACGATGTCTCAGACACAGGCAGTACTTTTCTGAAGGACCTAACTTTAAATGGCACTTAGACTCCTATGACAAGTTTAAGTTGAATGTCATATACATTAATGGATGTACAGATGGATTTTCACGGAGGATAATGGGAAGAGCTGACATGGGAAGAGAATGTAGAATATAGAGACAGAAAGAAGTAACGTAACAGGAGCAAGCAAAGCAAAGAATAAAGAGCTGGGGGAGGGGGAGAACCAGTTAATATCATGAAATTCAACCGCAGTTTACTTAACTTTCGTATCATTACTATAATGACCCTCATGATATACGTCAATGTATCACTTGGCAAGACAACAGTCTTAAGCATGGTAAATATTGATATTTCCTCTCTGGGCTTTTTTCTCTTTCTCCAATATCTCCTTTTAGGAGAAGTTAAATGATATAAGCAACATCTGGAATGCCCATTGCATTTGTCCCCTCACAGACACAAATGTGCCCTCTGGAATACCTGGCATCATGTATCTGGCACCTCACTTGTGGGAATCTGAAGACCTGCCTGTTCCTGTGAATGAGACTGACTTATCTACCTGCAAAGAAGGCTGCAACTTCCTAAATTCAATTCCATGTGACACTGATATTTTTGATTTATGTTCAATCTTAATTGAAGAGAGAGGTTTGGGGTTTCCAACAAGTGGGTTACAGGCACTTGAGTTGTATACCACTTTGAGGGATGATGTTTGTCCCCTAATTGACTAGGTGTCTGGGAGGGCATGTGTGCTCGTTACTCTACGTACTCGTCTTTAGTTTTTTTAATGTTGAATATTTCCAAGAAGTGCCTTAACAATGCAATGTCTTATAATGTTGTGTTCCAATGCTGCAAAGCCATGATTGACTCAATATAGCTATCAGTTATTTTATTTTCTATTTGAACATTTGTACATTTGATCGCTGTTGATTCATGTAGTGTCTATTTACCTATTATTTACCTGTATTGTGTGACAGTTATAATTATTTGCACATCTGCACATTTTGCACATTCATAAATTAAACATATCCAACATTTTACACATATTTACACATTTGTACATCTTACACATCCCTGCACACCCTGTATACTAACACTGTAACACTGTACATTTTTTTTACATTTTATTGCTTTATTGCATTTTATTGTTTGCTTCTATCTTTAGTGTTTATTTACTCTATTCTGCTTTTATATAAGCTACTATATTCTGCTGCTATCCTGTATCTGTTGGTGCTGTAGCACCTAAATTTCCCACGGGGGATGAATAAAGCTTTATCTTATCTTAATTAGTGAATGAATGAGCTTTATTTATATAACGCTTTTTGTGGCAAAAACACCTCAAATACATTTAAAGCAAGATTAAAAACAAGCATATAGTAAGTGTCATGACACTTCTACTTGTTTTGACGTGTTTGTGAAATAAAGTGGAAGTTATTATTATAAGCATATGACTGTGATTAGTGATGGGAGTGTCTTTTTTTTTTATTGCAGCTTTTCAAATGGAAAATTAAGAGGTCATATTCCAAAGAGTGTCTGAAATCAGAGACAGCACAGTCTTATACATATATTAATAACTCCTGTCTGTGTTAGATTTAGCAGGATGACAATAGATTTAAAACTTCTGACTGTTAGAGGATTGGTGTTTGTCCTGTGGAGCCATCAGTCGCTTGTCAAACATCATCAGCAGCTGAACCGACTCCTTCACTCCTTCACCTCTCTGCCTAACTAAAATGTGGAGACGAATTGTAACTCCTGCTCACAAATTAACCAGAAAGGTGGGAGCAAATTGTATCTTGTGCCCATGAATTAATCAAAACATGGGAATAAATTTTATCTCATGTGCATGCAATAGCATTTTGACTGCATGATGTAGTAAAACGTGGCCTGGTTATATTTTTTTTCTCTCTATGACCACTCAGGGGCTCCGTAGTGCTGCCCCAAGGTTGAAGAAAAAAATCAATTAATGCAGGATTAACTGCTTTCACTTTGATGCACTGTCAACATGTGTTAGATAAATGTATGTTGAGGTTGCAGTTAAAGTTTTTTGTAACCTTTGCTAACACACTTGCTGTTATTATTGTAACAAGTGCTATTCTGGGCTGTTGCAAGGATTTTAAGTTTTTAAGTTCATATCGCTATGATTTTTCAAAACTTTTCTAATATTTATTTGAGATAAAAACAGGAGTGCTGTGACTTTAACCATCAGTGCAAATGTCACAAATTTCTAAAATCTTATTACATGATATTAATCAACCTTGCATTTCACCAGACAGACATAACAAGATCTCCACTTGACTTATGTAACTCAGACTGCTAAAGAATCATATCAGCTTCAGTTGAACTTGTGAATACATTTCTATGCAGAGCAAGAACTGCAACCAGGGACAATTACAGCAACCAAAAACTGTTTCAACATACATGCAGGCATGTGAATATCATTTTCAGATAGAGTTGAATATATATGAACCTTGTGATGAGTTGGAGCTGAGGCTCTTCAAATGACAAACCCTAAGCAGAGACCAAAACAGACTAAATGAAGAGGGTTCAGAGTCATCCTTCACTAACTACACCAGCCTCCCTCAGCTTCTATCTAAGCCTTGGCCAGTGGAGGCCAGGGAGCTGCACTTGCCGTTGAAACAGTCTTCTAATTTACGTCTGCCAGCACAAGGAAATTGAAGTCAAAGGTTCACTGCATCTTGTGGCACAAAAACTGATCTGCTCAGTTCCAATGTGTAAAGGAAATAGGGCAAATTAACCTGGACATTTAAAAATGGGACACAGTGGTTTTAAAAATTTCATGAAACACAGTGAAGTTGCTGGTGAAGTGGCTGCAAGTGGGGACAATAGATGAAACCCAGTGATTTCTCAAGTGTCCTGTACTCTGGTATGTTTATTTGTTTCTATATGCTTTCTTGGTGTCAGCTGTCACCCTCCAGCTTTTCCTAATCCCCTGAGAGCTTATTCACTGCAGGTATACTGAGTTTAATTCAGACTCTCTGAGATGATACTTCTCCACAGAACAGTAAGTTGTCATCTGATCTGCTTTGTTTGTATTACACTGTTTACTTTCTAGACTGAATACAGATAGTGGAAAGCACTTACAGTAATACCAGAACAGATAGTGCTTTTGATTGATTCTTCAGTGTTAGAATTAGTAAATGTTAAAATCATACAGAAATTAAATATAAAAACACGATTTGGAGAAAATCAAAAAAACTTGCATAGATTTTTTTTTGTTTGTAACAAAATAGGGCTGCAGTTAATCTGCAGATTATTTTCTTTGTTAATAAATGAATTGTTTTGTCAGAAATAATGCCCATCACATTTTTTCAAATCCAAAGTTCAGTCGTTTTCAAATGTCTTATTTTGTCCGACCAACTGTTGAAAATCTAAAGATAATTAGAAAATGTTTGAAGGTTTTGCTTGGAAAGTGACTCAGTTATTGTCCTCTGACAGTCCTGCTACTATAATCCAGATTATAGAAGAGCGGAGTGGATACAATTTTGATATGCTCATCTGAGTCGGCTCATTATTATTATCATTATTATATTCAATATTGTGAGCTCACAGCAAGATTTACACATTTACATAATGTTATTTGGTAGATGCTTTCATCCAAATCGACTTATAAGCAAGGCGAGACAATCACGTGTTAGAGGACAGTGACTCTGAAAGAGCCGTGGTACAAATTTTCAAGTAGCTGACCAGGTACAAGTGCAGTGAGAAAGAGAGACAGAAAATTTAAATACTAGCCTATATATACATAATTATAAAATTAAACTTTATAAACAGGAACGAGTGCTACCTGAGTTTGTTTGCCCTGTATTTTGCCTCTCAGGCTACATACAGGATGCCCTAACTTCTTGGTGGAGGTTGTCGTTTGCAGTGTTTCCAGTTTTGACTGACAAATCAAACCATGGCTTAAAAGTAGCCAAATCTTTGTTTGTTCATTTGTTTTTTCATCCATTGATGATAATAGGAAAAGTTTAGCTGTAATAAATAGAAATGTCATTGTGTTTGTTGGTCATCAGTCATGAGCCACTGCGTGTAAAGTCAGTGTCCTGCCTTGTGTACCTCTCAGTGGAGGGCAGGGGCCAACTTATTGGAGTATAGCTGAATGTTTTGTCGGAGGAAACCTAAATGGTACAAAAAGTAGCTGAAATAAAAAAAATTATCCACCCACTTACATGAAATGTAGCTGAATTGGTTGGAAATTTCCCAATCTGGCAACACTAAGCCTGAGAGGAAGACTACAGGCAATAAGGCTGTTGCTCCTGTTGCTAGGGCTGTAGCTGAAAAACTACTTCCACTTTCTCTGCATGTTTTTCAGGTAAAAAAAACCCATTAACATTAACTGCCACTCAAGCTGACTTTTATCAGCATTTATGATAAATATACTTTTATATCCCTCTGTCTTTTAAGATGTGTGCTTAGGCCTTTACCTAGCTTCATTTTCCCTCCCATCTGTCTGCCTTTTTAGCTTGGCCAGTGGCCCAAAGTGTCTTGTAATCCTTGATCTCTGAGGTTCAGTGAATTACCACACACCTAAAAACAGCCGACTCAATAACCGGGAGATTATCAGGACTTCTGACGATGTCAGCAGCAGCAGCAACAGCAGCTGCAGCAGCTTGGGGATGGAGGCCAATCACTGAATGCAGAGAACTTCACAGCTTGAACACTTACCAAAGGCCCCTTCCATTAAATCAAACCATTCATATAGAGCAGCTGGGGACATGAAGATGCTCTGGAAGGTAGTGTTAAGGAAGCAAGCAGCAGCAAAGTCAAACCTGCTCAAAACTAAAATACAGTTCAACTCTGTGCTGCAAAGTTATGTGTGTTTACAATCTATCTTTCTTCTTTAACCACCCAGGAGATGATTGGCAGGTGCTCTCCTTCATTGAAACAGCAGTCTGAACCCTTCTTGCACCTGACTGGGTGAACTCACGACTGTGCTGTGCTAGTCTGGGGTTTCGCTTCAGGGTTTCAGACTGGAAAAACATGACTGCTGTTGTGAAACGCTGTCAAATTTCACCAGTTGTTTTCTAAACAGATTTGAGGTGAGAACTAGAGCATGCATGTGCTGAATCATCCTGAATTTTAGATCTTTAATAATTCATTCACAACAAGATGCTGGAAACATTCATTAAAATTAAAAAAAAAAATCTCTGCATTCCTGATTGGTCCAGCTTTTGTTGCCAGGCTCAAATCGATTCACAGTGAATGATTTCTAGGCAAATATCTAAGCTTGCAAAAACTGAGCTTGCAAGATGTAGACTTTTTGCGAGGCTAGATGTTTATACAGAGCTGGAATCAGAGGCAGTGAACCAGAAAAAGAAATAAGTCTTTTACCCAAGCCAGCCTCACTGGGGTGAAACAGACAGTAGGTCTGTTCACACTGAAAGTCCTGCTGAAATTAGTTTATGAAGCAGGTGTATTGTTGCTTTGACTGTAAAGTGCAGCTGAAAATGGCAGCGGGGTACAGAGTGATCCCTGTTAAAATACCTACTGTGCACGCATCATTTATAACAGCCCTGTGCTCTGTTTGTGTGTGTTTGTAAGTATGATACAATCTGTTCCATGTAATCTGAGCATCTGAGTAGTTTGAGCAGCATCTGAGCAGCAACCACTTGAGATGTAGTTACTAGATTTACAAGGCAAAATAACACTTTTAAAACTAAATTTCATGCCTTTCCACATTAGCAGAATCTTGACTTTGTGCGGCACATAAATCTCCAGCCTGCTCTCTTATTTGCCTGCACAGACCAGTGAGGTCTGCCCAGTAGGAGACAAATGCTCTAGTACATACTCTGGCTAAATGGTGCTTTATCAACCACAGTACAAAACTATGATTTTTTTGGCAAATAGTTTTAGTAGACCTTATGGTTTTAGAGTATCTTTAGTTTTTAATTACCAATGGTGAGCGCAGTCTTGCTCTCATTTCTCATTCCGTGCCTAACCTTGAAGCTGCACTAATCAATATTTCATATAAAAAAATTGAAAAAATGACTAGGTGTCTAGTGAGGAACCCACAGAGAATTATCACCTGACCTTGAAGTTCCCCTCAGCTCTATGCAGCATTTTAGCATCTTTTGGCTCAATGTTTTGGTTTTACGCTCCGCAGCTGTTCTGATTCACTCCCACCACTCATTAACCCTGTTTAATTGAAAAAGTTAGACCAGTTGTATGTTACCTGCCCAGCACCAAACAACAGACACACAACAAAAGTGACTATCTGGTAACAAAATTGGAGCATTAAGCAGCTGAAGTTTCACAATTTCTTTCTAAGGAGTTGGTAAAGACCAAAACAGAGCTAAAAGCAGAGTGAATATTGGAGTTACACTTATCTGGTGGGAAAAAAAAAACCCCAAAAAACAACTTGATTCCAAATGAATGCTAATGTAACTCTGTGTCTGCTGCATGTGTAAATAACAGTTCACTAACAAATTCACCATGTCAACTTTACAAGGTGATAATATGTTGATGTTGCGTTTGCAGCTTGTTGTGCTGCCTCCGAGCAGCCAAAATCAATGAATGCAGGTTTAACTTATCAGTTATTTACCTGACCCCAAACATCTCGAAACCCCAAACTTGATTTCAAAATGTGACCATCTTGAAACATGACAATTTAGATTTCCATTTTTAACACAGCATGCATAAACCAAGCCTCCAGCTTGTTTGGACAAGTCATGGGGTCTCTGCTCATTAACTTGGTGGGAATTTCATAACGTGGAGGATGCAGCGACCTGTTGTAAAATACAAATGCAGAATGGTGAAGAAATCAGTGTTTGTTTTTCCAGAGTCAGACAAAGAGACAACAGAAGTTTTCCCCTGTCAAATAATGACATTTGTTCATGGCTCAGGTTTGAAGAAGTGGGTCTGTAAAACAATGAGATCCTTATAACAAGAAGATTGACTTAATGACAATATATTTTTCTTTGTACAGTAAACAAAATTCTCTATTGTTATGACTTTTTTTCTCATACATACCAACCTTGTTCTAATAAGAAACCAATCATTTAAAATATCTCATCTTGTTATAATGGTTACCTTTTCTTGTCACATCATAACATAATGTCTAGTATGTTAATGTGACCAGAAATTATTGTTTATGATGTAATAAAAAAAGAAGTCCAAAGCCTTTATGAAATAAAATCACAACGACTTGTTTACACAAAGTCATTTTTATTTCATGTTTATCAAGTTTCAGTTGTTAGTGAGCATGATAGATGACTTTAAAGCTTTAAGCGATACTTTAGAATCTATCTTTTAAACATTAAACATCATTTTCTTCTGCTCTTTGTGGAAAACAGCAGCTATGGTTGCTCAATAAATGCAAAATACCAGTCATCTCACAGACTACCTTCCAGTGGGAAATACTTGCTTTTCTGCATTCAGTGCACAAGGACAATCATTATAAATAAAATTAATCGAGCCAGTGAACAGAATAAGACTAGTCACAAGAGAAAATACAGCTTGTAAAGCAGTAGTTTTTGTTGCAAAACAGTTTCTTGATGATTGTCAGTCAGTGTGTCTGTGTCAGTTTTTTTAAACGGCACCATCCATGTCTCAATCTTACTTTTCATGTTTGTGTGTTCGTTCCTCAACGAGCGGTTTGACAGTATCGTCTCTTCTTTTTTCCCTTAGAGGGTCCTGCTTCTGCACGCTTGAAGAATCACCTTACGCAGTGAAAACAGTAACCCGGGTGAACTTGTCTGTCAGTCAGAAAAATAGACTCTTAGGAGATATTACGCTTCTATACCTGGCTGCTCATTGACTCGGAGCTGTCAGTCCGGATCCAGCTGCTTTGCATTTCATTCCAATTTATCACAGAAGCACTCACCCATCCTCTCACATGAATTGACTGTTCCTCTCTTAACTCAGGGAGACAAGGAGATGATTATATCTGTGTATTTACTGCGAGATTAAAACGATTTGCTTGATCAAATTATTAAATGTGCCTATGATTTCACTGGGAGCATGCACTACTTTACTATGCTACGGTGAAAAAGGTTGAGTGAGGAACATGTAACTACGAGCAGGGCTCTGTATGATGGTTGGGTCATCTGTGTTTGATGTTTTTTTGTTGTTTTGTTTAGTGACGTTACAGTTGTTTCTTGGCACGTTTCTGCCAGCAACTCTCAATCAGTGGTTGATCTCAAGGATTCAAAGCCTAATTTGTCACATACACAAGTAATATGTGTAATGAAATGTAATGTGGCGTGCTCCCGAGGTTGTGCTAAAGGACTAATGTGAAAATGAGAAAATATAAAGGATGAAAATTCAAGATAAAGTTAAATTAAATTAGGAAATTAAACATTTAAATTAAAAATTATAATATATGTGTGAAAAAAAGTCAAATGTACATATGTCACAAGTGTAAATATTCAAACACTAACCTGAGGGATGACATTTAGCCCTGTCTTAATCATGGACAATCTTTACGTTAAATGCCAGATTCATTTACCAGCACACTGGGCAAACAATGATGTGCAGTCCTAGCCAGAAAGTGATAAAACATTTCCAGCCATTTGTCAGTCTGTTCAAGATGTTTCATTGGTTTGTTTTCTTTTTCTTTGTGTTTTATGGCTTACACGCATTGCGCATTTGCATTATCGTGTCCTGTAGTTGACAGGAGTGTACCCGTTAATTAAAACTTTGCTCCATAGCGCCACTATTGGTCAAAAACTCCCCAGCATACATTTAACTACATGACATTCAGTAGGTGCTTACCTTTACCAATTCTATGCTGTCAGCTCTCCATTTGGGCTTTAGTGTTATTATTATTATTATTTTTTTTTTAATCTGGGAATTTGTGCTTTTTCATCAACCTTGGTGGAATTGATACATCATGGTTGATTTACAGATTCCAACATGGTCATACATAGTATCATAAATTTGACTATTTTTAAGAAAGAACTAGGGCTGGTTATGACCTTTTTTCCATTAAAAAAATGCTGCTCAGTACATCAGTGTTAGATAAAAGGCTAAAGAAAATATAGTCTAAAGTTAGAAAAAATTGCTGATTTAAATGAGGAGATATCCAGTCTCAAAGAGTCAAAAAATAAGAAAACAAGGTTAAGAAAGAATGTGACCAAGCATTCAATACCAGCTTTCCACACATGACCCTTTTTGATACTCATTACTATAGAAATAAGGAGGATCAATATCTAGCCCTATAAAGGTTTCAGCATTACTCCTCCACACTACCAGGAAAGCAATTCTGGAGAATTTTGAAACATCATTTAGAACTTCACTTTGGGAGGGATATTTTACAGAAAGTACAATTGACGAGTTGGCTGAATAAATAAGATATAGGGGGTGTATTGGGGGAACTTGGACTCATGGCCTCAGTATGACCTGGCTATGGCTCTGTTCTACATTTCCTTTTCTATCATTTCTTGTTAGGTTGCCACAACTGCAAATCAACAATTAACACTGTATTTTTTCAGTAAGTTAGTGAGTCAGTAAGTTTTCCATTCTGCCTCAGTAAACAGGAGTAGAAGCACATCAAGTTTCAGACAGATTACAGCAAAACTTATTTTGTTTGATTTGGTCCATTCTGGAGGCTTAGCCTTTTCTTACACAAAGTTGGATGGTGTTACTGGAATCTTTACAGAAATTATATACTTTTTTGAAAAGGAGAAACCTCACCCACTCACTTGTGGAAATCCATGCATAACTGCTAGCAGACATACAACAGATGGAGCGAAGCAGAAACAACATAAATCCAGCTCTGTTGGTGGTGGTAAATATTTAGTTCAGTGATTCTCTTTGGCACAGAAGCACTGCTGCTAAGTCACTTTGGTGTTTTAAGCAAACAAAAATTCTCTCACTCCAACTTTGCAGTTATACAGTATCTTGAACTGAAAGTGATCTTTGTATAAACAGGAGACTGACTGTATAGGATAAGTAAAAGTGAAAAGAGAAGGAACAAACAGCAAACAAAGATAAATGTGTATGGTTTCTCTCTGTCCATGTCTAACTAATGGAATTATAAAATGCCACTACCCTGTTGTGTTTTTTTCATTTTTACTTTGTCCTGTGTTGGTTTTTATTTTCTTTATGAAATGCATTACTTATCATATATCAGAGAATTTTCCTGGTAAAGAGCAACAAGTATTTAGAACAGCAAATGTACAGTATTACCTGTCATGAACTGGCCACCAGGTTGAATTATTACTACACGGTATGAGTTAGCAGGGAGAAGAAGGGAGTGACATTAACTTGCATGAAAATCATGTTAATTGTTTTCACTTTAAAGGTGCCCTTTGGAGTTTCTTTAAATGAGACATATCATGCTTTTCTGGTTTTCTGTTATTACTGTTATGATGACACATGCTAAATATGGTAAAAGTTCCAAAACCTGAGGGGAACGTATGTAGAAATGCTCACTGTAAGTCCAAATTCAATCTGCCCTGAATGCTTTGTTTGCAAAGTCTTTTTCTACCTTGCCAACCAGCTGATGTCAGCACATGCCCATAAACAGCTGTCCATTCAGTAGCCTTGGTTGTTAAAGTTCTTGCTAAGGGTTTTCATGTGTTGGTTGTGTTGTTCACTCATATTTTGGATCGGATTTAGGCTCAAACACATATGGATGAACAGAGTGGGCCCATCGGAAGGGGATCTTAAAGACAAAGGAGCTAAAACGGCCTGTTTCAAAAAGAGGCTGAACTACGGGGCTGTGTAAAGGGTCAGTATGAGATAAAAAAGGAATTTTTTGAAGTACAAATCATGCAAAGATATTCCAGTAGAGGCTCAGAATATAAATATAGACCTGGAAATATACACAATATGTCCCCTTTAAACCAACAAAAGTTATGATTGCATTCAGTGTTACCCACCAAAATACAACACAAATGTGTTAGATGCCTTTCCTTCCTCATAAAATATTTCCAAATCTGATTTTTAAAAATATCGTAAATCCTGCATTGTTTATAGTCATGTTTACTTACTAGCAGTCTTCTTTTTCACTGCCTTTGATGGCATACTTACATTTCTTTGTGCATGATTGCCACCAACTGTTGATCAGCAGACTAGCATGAAACAGCTGTAGACTGTGACTCACGTTGCCCATGTGCGTCCTGGTGTGTGTGTATGATACAAACAAAACCTGGACCCACTCATGAAAACATTCCTCCATGGTGCTAATGTTCACAAAACTTCACTTCACAGATAAGGTTGCATAATGTCACACAAACGTACAGTAGAACAGTGACACAGATGTGTAGACATTATTGCAGTACATTAGATATGAGGCAGCCAACACATCAGTGCCCATCATTTATGTACAAATTGGGTGTATTATATTAACTTTGGTGTTCATTCAAACAGACTCTTAATTACTATATCTCAGTCAACTATAGTTAATTGTCTTTCCATGATTAACATTTTCCTGCCTTGATTTCAGCCCAGCCTTAATTACTTTTGGCAAATAACAGATACTATGAGATAATAAGAAAGACATTTTCTGAAGATGAAAACCAGGCTTTTTGCTGCTGCCTCACTAACTGGACAGTAGCATAGTTTCCATACTGGATCCCAGGAAGTGTTCCTGATAGTAAAAAGGCTGTGTGTGGTCAGATCAATAGGTAGGCTCTTAGGGGACTAATATTACCTAACTGTGAAAATCGAGTAATATTACCAGCTCTGATAGTAGGAAAGCTCTATTGATTGTGTGGTCAATATCAAAGAGCAAATATCAAAGGCTGCACATGAAGCTCCTCAATGATGGACTATCCTGTTTTTACCAACCATTTAAAAGCATAGAAAATTCGATAGCAATCAAAGTCTAGTATCAATTTCCGGCAGTTGATGTGTTTTGTTGCACAAATGTGTCCTTGCTTATGTATAAGGTTTCTGCTGCACTTAATGTAAAAATATAATCATGGACATCTATTTTTGAACTATCTAAGACTTCATATTACATTGAAGGACTATATCATGTTGGTATCACTTCATCTGTCAATTTTTACACTCCTTTATTGGATGTTTGACCGTGTTTGGCCTATACTAACAGCAGGCTGATGTTTAAATTTCAGAACTCACCAAAAGATGTTTTTTTAAAAATTTTTCATTCCTGCAGGAGAAGTGCCCACACCATAGCACTGACTGACAGACTCCAGCATAAATGAACTATGTTTAGAAGCCTGTAGGCAGGAGCGATAAGAGAGGAGGGGGCACTTGAATTCATAGACTATAAACATGCAGTCACTTAGAATACAGGCACAGTCTACTCTATTATCCATCCTGTCCTGTTTCACATCACTGGCTTTTTATTTTTCATATAATCTGATTAAGAAACATAATTGTGAGTGGAATTTCAGTGTCCATTTATTCATGGACATTGCATGTTTTCTACAATAAAATGTACAGTAAAAGTTTGCTGTACTAACCAAATTTTGTTATTGATGCAACTGGTTCTCAGTGGTCCTTTTCTGGCAAAATGTCATTTTATGTAACTGTTAGAATTGAGAAATCACTTGATCCCTCTCAGTAAATGGCTCCCTGCTGCTACTAGAGTGAATTTTTTGCTCCCTTGAGAGTTTAACGGGACTTCATTCATTCCACTGTCAGCTGTAAGTCTATATAGGAAATGGCCCATTGTGAAGACACAATGGTCCTTCAAGGTGCTGTGACTTCTACATCAAGAGTCAGTTTTTCTGGTTCTTCTGTATTTTTCAAGTTTCTTAAAGGGCAAATACACATGCAACAGAAGAGTGGGGAGGTAAGTGGTTGGGGGGCGTTTGTGTGGGGCATGACCTCATGGCTACATGGTGTTCGAGGACATGGTGGACACTGACTCACTATAATCCCTCCAAAAAGCATGTGTGGTCGTGGTACTGGTACTCCGAGGCAACCAGTCATAGTGTGCTTCCTACGAGAGACTCTACCACGGTTTGTTTGTCTGTGGAAAGTACCAGTACATAGTCACAGCCTTGCCTACTGAAGTATTTCTGCTGGCATCTGTAAACACATTGTTAACATTACCAACTATGTTTAGAGCCAGGCTATATTAACTTAGAACTAGAGGTCTCCAATCACAGTTAAAAGCCATGATCTTGGCAAGGTAACAGTACTAAACACCAGATAAGTTATTGGTCATAAGGGTTATTGGTCAATGTTGTTGCAGTCCATACTGGCTACAAAAAGATCCCTTCCTAAAATAATTTCAATGTATGTCATAGGGGAGAAAATTCACAGTGTTCACACTGTGTAAAAATGTATTTTAAAGTTCAGCTCAATGTAATATGAGGCCTCTGTGGTCTGGGTTAGACAAATATCTCTGAAGTTACAATGATTTTAAAATGAAATTCCCACTTTGTGTTTCCTTGACAGTTTCCTTGCTAAGCCACGGCAGAGGCACAGTAACACAAAGGAATATACCCACTTGGTTTGTCAAACACAGATTGCTGTTGAACACCAGAATGCATTTTTACACAGAATGAGGGCCATGGATTTTTTCCCCCCATCGCTTACTTTGAAATTGCTTTAGGAAGGGATCTCCTCACAGTCAGTATGGACAGAAGGAATGATTATGTAGATCAAAAAACCCTTTCATGAACATGTGGGCATGTAAGCACTGTTTTAAGACATACTTGAGGGCGGCTGTGGCTCAGGTGGTAGCGCGGGTCGTCCACTAATCGGATGATCGGCGGTTCAATTCCTGGCTCCTCCAGTCCGCATGTCGATGTGTCCTTGGGCAAGATACTTAACCCCAAATTGCTTCTGATGGCTGTGCCATCAGTGTGTGAATGATTAGATTTCCTCTGATGGGCAGGTTGGGACCTTGCATGGAGCCCCTGTACCCATTCAGCGTATGAATGTGTGCGAATGGGTGAATGTGATTCGTAGCGTAAAAGCGCTTTGAGTGGTGAGAAGACTAGAAAGGCGCTATACAAGTGCAGTCCATTTACCATTTGAAAAATATGAACCTAAACTGTGGGCCACAACTCCTACATCAACTGAAGGTCTGATCACGTTCAGAGTGAAATTTCAAATAGAGAGCGGATCATGATATTGCAAAACCATTGGCCTCGCCCTCACCAATGTGCCTTTATACTGAACATATCATTTTATTCCACTGGCCTGTCTGCTGTCCTTGTACACACAAAAGTTTCGAACTAAACATTTTGTAGCCTCATATTTTTAAAGAAAATACTTCCACTAGCAGATACTACTGACACTATGACATAAATTGCTGACAAAATTACTATAAAAAACAAGCTTTTTGAGGGGGCACAGATTAAGGTATTTGTATTTTCCTTTATTAGATTTCAGTATATTAAGTTACAGTTGGAGTGGGTTTGTTTTTGTCTGAATTTTTTCTCCAGGCACAGATTCAAGCCTAATTTGAGTCATATGGTTTAATATTTGATTTTCTGAGTAGTTTAATGTGCCCTGAATATGCATCCAGCATTTCAATGCAATGTAAAAATGTCTTGCACAATGAAAGTTAAATACCTTACCATGACTTGTAATAACATGAATTTTTAAAAAGCCACAATTTAAAATTCCAAGAGGTTGAATTTGTTTTCAAAGGCAGTCATATTCACCTCAGCATCTACTGTACATCCTGTATTGTGTATACACTGCATACTATTGAATTATCCTTGCTTACATGTTGCAATAGCTTAGAAACACTGGCTGTAATAAAGGTACATATACTCATATCCATGCTTTTCACACCACACATGCTGCATTTTCTGCTCAGTAAATTATTTGAACTTTAAGGACACGCTGCTGGAATTGTCCATGAAAAAATGTGCAGAGACAAAGCCACATAAGTACTTCTGTTTTGAGTCTGTCAATTGGTTGAGATGGTTTCGATTTTTTTTTTCTCTCTCAAAATGACAGCAGTGTCCAGTCACCTGTGAATCCAACAGTCCATTTACACATAGAGTGGCTGATTTCATGCCACCCTGGCCTTGCAGTGCACAGGCATGTTTAGACGCTCTCAAGGGTTAGATGATATGTTGTTTCCTAGCCCACAAGGGGTTGGAAATGACAGTGCATTGCTGCTTTTAAAAGATATATGGATAACCTTTGACATATCCCAGGATCAGCTTTTTCCATTCCATTGTATAACCCTTGATGTTTTACTTTGACACGTATATCTCCTTGCAATAGTTGCTCAAAGACATGTTTTGGCAGCAATAAGCATATTTATTTCTGTGGAGGTGCAACCTTAAGATCTGAGTTATCCTTGGATGTTCACTCTTGGGTACAGCTTTTGCTTTTCAATCTTGCTTGGAAATGTTCAGTAAACAAAAGGGTTTTACAGTCCAGGTCCAGCAAGCTCACCACAGAGAGAGCCACAGTAATGTAGAAGTAATTGTAAGTCATCATACTACACCAGTTGACATAAAAACAAATGCATTAAATATGGTATCTCATTAGTAACTTTTTGAAAACAAAAATTATAACCTTGGCTTCATATTAGCTGAACAACTGTTCATCCAAACGCATGTAACTAAAAATAAAATAGCTGTGTAACATTCAGTGTGTATTTAATATGGTTGCCAATGGGTCATCCTGCAGCCAAAGCAAGACAGAGCCAAAGTAAAGAAGTGTAGACTTTCCAAAATACTGAGGAAGGTCACTGCAGTTAAAGTGTAACTCTGGTTTATTACTACTAGGGTTGTATTTTCAGAATTTTGCCCGTTATTTACATCAGTTATGATAACATTGTACTTACCAAAGGAATTGCTAAGATCTGGAAGCATGGTGACCTTGCTACAACAAAGTGCTCACGTGATCAACCAGGTTTTAAACAAATTGACAGTTTAGCCAGATTATTTAATCCACTTCAGACAGGACAAATATCTGAAGCAAATTTCTGAGGCCTGCAGCAGTGTAGCAGCGAGGACAGAACTCAGCATTATTGTATGCAGACTGAACCTACCTACAGTATAGATGATCTGCCTCTCGTAGATATACATGATTGGTGGGTGTATAGAACATGTGACCATAAAATGACTTCTGTGCCTGCCTGTACTACTGTGAGGCTCCATTTTATTGGGAGATAAAACCCAAAAGTTTGTGCATCCTAAATGTCAGTAATGATGCCTCATCGTAAAGGAAAACATGCTCACACAACTACAGTGAGTACAGTAGGTCAAAGTTTAAACAGGAAGTTGGTCTGTAAACTGCGATGGGTGTTTACAGCAGACAGTTTGGGTCATCAATTCAGTGTTCACCTTCATTTTCTTCTCCGAATAAGTTTTCACTGAGCTGGAGTTTTGTTAATACTGCCCTGGTATCCTACCAGTGAACACACATACCACATAACCCCAACAGCAGTTGCACTTTCAGCTATCGAATGAAAACAAAATATGCCATAAAATAATTTCAGAATAAGAATTAACGAAAATATCCTTTAAAACTGATGAGGCAGAGCACTGAAGTTGCGCCTATATTATCTGATTAGATATTTTTTTCTGAAATGTTTTTGGAAATTTCTATCTCTATTTAAAGACATCTTACTCTACTATTCAGGTGCACATGTTTTTGTCTGGTCTGAATATGATTTTGGATGAAGCAATTTTTGACCTGATTCTGAAAATGATCAGAATAATAGACAGTCATTATTGGCACAAAAGTGTGACTTCAGTATAAAAAACAAAACAAACAAAAAAAAAAAGAAACAGTTCCAACCCATAAAAATAAAATGCAAGAAAACTGTATGACAAAATGATATATTACAAAAGGTCACAAAGAAACCACAGGGTTTTTGAAATAATCTCAGAGGTCACGACCCACAGTCACTACTTCTGATTCGGGGTATCGATCATCTCTCCAAAGCTCTATGTGCTTTTGATGGCAATCTCTGTGAAATAAAGTTTTGCTGTCTTGTTGCCTATTTCCTCCCAGGATAAAAGTGACCCAATTTCACAATGTAATAATACCTCAATTACCTTACAATAGAGAGCTAACATGTCAGCGCTACCAAGCCATTACTGATAGAAATGACATCTCAGAATGTCATCTTTCACTCTGCTATTTATTGCTCTCTGAAGATGGTGAGCATTTTCCAGTTTCTGCTTTCTTTCTTTAAAGGTGATAAAACTTGTGTCTTTGTTTCTCTGGATGAATAAAGGCCAACGCTTCTGAAGCCTTTACAAGCCATTCCACTTTCACTGTGCAGACATCAATCATGTGTTGAGTATTCCTCAGTTGTCAGATGATAAAATGAGAGAGGACATTTGAAAATTATGTATCTACAGACTGATACTGTCCAACAACCACTGAATAGATGATGCATTACTTTACTAAGATTACAAGCTCTAATATAGTCTAACATGATGAAAATATTGAGCTTCCTGGCTCTGGAAACAGAGTGCGGAGCTGCGTCCATGTGCTGTCAGCAGAACCACACTCAGCCTCAGAGATAAAAACCCTAATCGGACCATAATTAGGCACGGCCTTTTCATTGAAGCCATAGGAAAGAAGCATCACCAGCTAATGTCAATAACTGTGTCACTGCGTCCAAGGTTCTGTCTTGCCAAATTACATAACATTAATAATGTGTAATTACAGGGGAAAGATTGAAGTGTCACTGTGCCGAAAGGAGAATTTAAATGCTTCCCAGCAAGAGGGGATGTAATCCTGAGACATGCTCTCGATGAGGGATGGCTTCATCTGCCTTCACTTGCCTACATTACAGAGCTGTTAAGCAACTCCTGAGATTGTTAATATTTTTATATTAACCATGAATCACATGGCTACTTGCATATGAAAGGTGTCACTTGTAGTGACAAACTCAGAGAGATCTATCACCCGACTCTGCAGCTCTACAGAGTTTTTTTAGCACCTTTCAGCTGATTGTTTCTGTTTTACGGCCTTGCAACTGTACTGTTCAGATTCAGTTTCACTGGTCTCTAAAACCTCATTTTCAGCCCAAATGATAGACAGAAAAAAATGGGACTGGCTGGTAAACATAGTGGAGCATTTAGCAGTTAAAGAGGCAGATATTTCCCTCAGGAGTTAGTGGAGACCCAAAACTGAGCTAAAATGAGAGTAAATATTATACTTACATTCATCTGAGTGCCAGAAACACCATTTCAACTAAATACTAAATATTCATGTATTTTCCCTGGTCTAATCAGGGAAGGGCCTTGAGTTCTTAAAATCAACTAACTTAATGTACAATAAATAATACTTAGATGTTACTCTGTTTCTCTTTTATTTTTATATACTTTGGTATTTGTCTTGGGTTCCTTTATTCACTGCTAATGAACTGTATTACACTTATTAGGCTCACTTTCATTTAACCCTTGTATTCAAGATGTACTGTAATCTACCTGATGAATTAGACTACTGCAATGAAATAGGTGTATCACTCCTTTAAACAAAACTGCCACTAATATCCACTGTTAAATACCTCTAGTTAAAGAAATAACCAAACATCACACTGGAATTAGTTTAAGAAATAATGAACTTCTCTTTTTTACTTTTGCAAATTTCCCATATAAAAACAATGAAATAATATTTAGCCTCTTTCAATAACTGAGTTATGGCGATGACTCTCTTCAAATGTAAAACAAGGCACTCAAAGTGAAATTTAGATTAACTCTGGGTTTAAATTTATACCAAAGTTTATGGGCCCACATTCACCAAGCACACACGCCACACACAAGCCAACAGGTATTAAAATAAATAAAATAACCCCGTTGCAGGGCCTGATGCTTGTGAACGGAGAGGCCCAAAGCTATTTGGCCGCTTCACTCAAAGAGCAACAAAATAAAATGTGGTACCTTGGTCATGAAGTCTGACTCCAATCAGCAGTTTATACCAGCCTCGGTCTCCGGGAAGGAACAGGATGCAGTTTACACCAGCCTCGGTCTCCGGGAAGGAACAGGGTGCAGTTTATACCAGCCTCGGTCTCCGGGAAGGAACAGGATACACGCTGAAGTCTCAAGATAGCGGGTCCGGCCCATGTAGTGAAAAGTATCTCTGAGCGATGACTTAATAGCTCATCGCACTGTCCGATAAATCCTCAGGGTTTCCACGTCGAAAACGATTAACTAAAGCCTTTAGCATAAGCTGGGTTAGCTACACAGTGGCTATAAATCCATTCACTGTGCTAATGAATGCTAATAAATCACTCGTGTGTTAGTTATAGTGGCTATGAGTCCATTCACTTTGCTAATGAATGCTAACAAACACACGTTCGGCTAATGAGCTAATAACAAACAAACTTGAACAACTGTACAACAAACTTCGAGTAGAAGTGTCTTCAGTTGCTCGTAGAAAATATGTAGCATGAGTATCCTGACATAAACTGTCGGGTAGATAATCTCAGACACAAGCTACACATTTGTTTGTAAACACTGCGCACACATCGCTACTCAGTTCGTCACGTTTACACAATTTCACCCACACTCTACTTCCTCTCGCTGCCCGTCTCCTCATCAAGCGGCAACCTCTGGGGCTGTAAAATGAAGCCAATGCCGAAGTGCCAAAAATGGCAGTTCCTTGAATGGCCACTTGAGGCTGGTTCCAAAAGCGAGTCAATCCCATAGACTATAAAAATAGGTCAATCCCCATAGACGCCCATGTTAAAATGCCCAACTTTACAGCAGAAATAAACGTGTCTACAGCTTGGTACAAAAAACGGTTTTGATCTCTATAGCTAATTTCTCAGTTCATGACAACTGTCCAGGGGTTAATGTTTTTATAACTCACCCGTTTAAGTTTTATTAAGCCGTAACGTTATGAATAATGAAGGACATGGCTGCTTTGAGTGACAGGTCCGCCAGCCGCTAGGTGGTTTGTTTCAGCCAATCGGCCCGCCTCTTTTCCCATTTTTGATTGACTGGGAGTTAGGCAGCGTCACGCACTGCCAAGATGGCGACGGCCGGAGTGGCGCGCTTTGAGCTTCAAAACCGCTCTTCAGAAACCAACGGGTGACGTCACGGTAACTACATCCATATTTTTATACAGTCTATGCTCTTTACATACACGTGAGTGATCCCACCCGCTTCAACTAATGAATGACCAGTATTAAACTTACTCTGTAATACTACTTCCTTTTACGACCATGAATTCTTCAAAATAAAACAAAATATTTATAACTATACATCTGTATATTTTTAAAACTTATTTATTACACTGAACTTTTTGATCTTTTAGGAATTAGCTGTTCTTAACCATATTTATGATGTATCTTTCAACCTTAATTAACTTTATCTTAACATAAACTTTATTAAAATATGTGGTATTTTTAACCTGGCTACATATTTGTTGGATGTTTAAATTGTAAACTATTTGCTAAGTTCACCCTAACAATTGATAATCTGTCAATGTTTGCATCTTGAAAACACATTGACATATTATACCAGGCGGCCAAAAACTCTATTATTGCAGATTTATTAATTACTCTCTGGTTTGGTACTATAGTTTTGCGTGTTCAAATAATGTCTGTCAGCTTCTCAGTGAGCTTACTGTACAGTAGTTCTTTTTTTGGGCATTATTAAGAAACATGAATAGATATGGCATTTGATAGGGATTTCTGTTCCTCAAGGTGGAAAAATGCTCTAAAACACATATTTAGATAGGGATGATTGGATTATAAATGATGATTAAGAAAGTATAATTAATTTAAGATAACATCACATTCACCTATTTAGACTTTATGTACCAAATCACCTGCTTCGGATGTTATCAGTCCATTAAATGGACATTATTAGTTGTCATTGGGACCCATAGATTTAAAGTAGTATGGCCCTACTCTTCCTCCTAATTGGCTCAGTAGGCTGTTATAATCTATTGGTAAGCTGGAGGTCACCTTTGAGTTACAGACACCATATAGTAGTAGTATTTATGACCCGGAGAAGTGATGTAGTTCATATGACGTCAATATAAGCTCACCTTCTTAAAGTGCAGACACACTGGATCCGTTGATGGATGTCAAGGCGATGGATCCTATTCATTTTCTATGGAGAGCGGGAGATCTGGCCGCACAGTGCATGATGGTTTTCTTAGGAGATTTCACTAAGGATACTTAGGAAAATGGGTAAGTTAAAGCTCCCACTTCCTACACAAAGACTGTAGTTGTTTTTTTACACAGTTCTATGTAGTTTTTACCTGTTGGAGGACTGTGTAGCCGTGCATAGAGAAAAAAAAAATAGACCAGCCGTGTAAAAATAGAGATGAGCAGCATGATGCCCACACGGGTGAGCGCGACATCAATGGTCACTGTAGCAGATTCAGTTAATTAGAATGGACTTGCTCTGATGCAGCAGATGTGTTGCGCCGCATCCATGCCTTTAGGAGGAGGAGGCGTGTTTGGGTGGATGGCTATATAGTTAGTTAGATGTCAAAAAAGTTGCAAAAGCAGCAATAGACAACTGTTTGAGACCACTGCTTGCTTCCCATTTCAATTTCAACATTTTTACCATAATGCCGGGACTTTGTACCGCATTTTACTGCATTCATTACCAACGGTTGCCACGTTTAACCTCGTTTCAAGTGATCATTTTAACCCAAACCATGATCTGTTTCCTAACCTTATGCAAATGATTTCTGTGCCTAAACCTAACCAGATCTTTAACCACAGTGTTGTCACACTATAAAACATAATTATTTTGTAATAGCATAGTGCGTAGTGTAATGTAACGTAGCGGCATATTACAGTCCTATTCCACTGGGTTGATGCAGCTACCAGTAGGTGCAGTCTGCCCTATCTGAAGCATTATCATGGTAGTTAAAACAATTGATAACAACTGCCATTTAATGGGCTGATAACATCCGAAACAGGTGTACCAAATAGGGCTGTATGGTAGTTCAGTGGTTGCCTCACAGCTCTTTTTATGTGAGTTGCAGTCCAGTTCCTTTCCATTGTCCAAAGACATGCCAGTTAGGTGAATTGGAAACTCTAAATTGCCTTTAGGTGTGAACTGGAGTGTAAATGTGTTTTTCTGTCGGTATGTGTGTTAGTCCTGTAATAGACTGGAGATCTGTCCAGGCCTGCCTCTTGCTCACTGCATGCTGGGACAGATTGAAGCCCCTTGTGACCCTGAAACCCTGGGATGGATGAACTAATTACTAGCCAACTTACGGTATCTGATCATATTTGGTGATTGGCTGGTAGATGCATCATAAATTGGCTGATTGTTTGTAAAGTTAGCGAATTTGAAAATCCAAAGACTGCTGCTGCTGCTCAAACTGAATTGAATTGGAGTAGAGTAGGGGCTCAGAAAGATAACAGATGGTTGCTTGTGTCACAGTAATCGATTCTGGAACACACCTGCCTTATCTGCTTACTATTACCTCTAACTTTCCTGAATGGACCCACCACCTTCTCTAGATTAAGTGGTTGCTAGGACATCTGTGTTGCAACTGCAAAGCCTCTGTAGCTCAAACTAAAGTTCTGTCTGTTGTCCTATAAGTGCACAGGTCCCTATATAATTGCCTGCTAGCCTAATTACTTGCAGTGGGTAAAGGCTATGACCTCATGGTCATCATTAAGGCACAGAAAAAGGTGCACAGATTGGTCTAGTACATGCAAGGGCAGCATTACAAACAGAAGACTCACAAAGGTCAAGGGAGAACGAGCTGTGAGGCAAAAACATGTATAATGAATGAATAATACCAAAAAGCCTTTAAATTAGGTAATTTTCAAAACAAGCTGCGCATGGATGGAGCCATGAGTTTAATATCGATACATCTTTTGTTGTGTTTTTAGCTGTAGGTGCAGCTTTCTGCATGCTATTTATACACACACACACACACACACACACCTCTGCTGTTTTCTAGTTATCCATCTCTCATTTTGTGTTTTTGACAATGCTATCAAAGATATAATTCAAAGCCCCTTTGTGGCAAAAGTACACCTGCTCCCTGAGAAAGAGCAGCACAACAGCATCCTCCAAGAGCTCCTCTGCCACAGAGAAAGCTCCTGAGAGGGCCAACACTGATAAATCTCACACATTTCCTCTGTGATGTGAGAGAGACCTAAAGAGGAAGGCACTTCATCACCGGGAAAGGCTCTCTCCGATCTGCTTTAATACGGAAGAGGAAATGGCACTAATAATGTTTTCGGGCATGTTTGGTTTTGGGGAAATGGTTTCATATATCAGTTTCATGGGAGATGGGGGAAGGGGCTGTTGATGTGGATGCCTGGTTACAGCAGGAAGTGCTACATTGAAGAATTCCACTTTTTTTAAAAATAGGGTCTTTGAATTATGCTTGTTGGCCTATTTTATTACACACTGTAATATGGAATTTCACTTGTCTGCTTTGTTTGACCTTTTATGTCTTTTATTTTTGACAATATCATAAAACATTTCAGTGCAATGGGATTTTGAAAGGATTGCCAATATTTGCACTGACATGTCTGCTCCGAAATAGCTATTTTCAAACATCATGTGCCGCACACTGATTTGGAGAATGCTCATGTTAACTTTATTGCACTGTTTATTTTTGTGTCAAACGGCACTCTGGTAAGCTGCTCCTGTACTCATAAGAATTCATCGAATGTATGCGGTGTGATCTTGCTCATTATGTGACTTTGCTGTGGTGCAGAAACTCCGGGAGGAGAAGTCTTTGTCAGGAGTTTTGTTTCTCATTACCCAGAGGGCTTCAGCGCTCCATATTTCTTCTGCAGCAAGTCCCCAGGTTATACCAGTGTTATCTCTTTATTGCCTTCCCCTCCCTCCCAACTAAAAGACACCGTTGGCATTGATTAAGGTGCGCTAAGAACCTGCTTATGTGTTTAAATTATCTGTGCCTAATGCTTGGGGCAAGCGTTTGCAGCAGTGCCCTGGGACCGCATTATTCCTGTGATGGAAATTCTTTGAGGATCACAGCTTTGCATCCTATTTGGTTGCATAGCCGTGAGAGATGCCACAGGGCTTGAAGGCCATTATAAATACATTGATTAATTCTTAAGCTCTGATAGATGGGGTAAAGTTAAGGGAGATGAAGAGCTACAAAAGAACTCATGAAAACATCACTCACATTGTTCAGACCTACGAGCTTTACGCTCTAATTACAGTACAGTCGCTGTCGCATTTGAAAGAACCCTAAACAATAACAGTACACAAGAATTCCATTATTTCATAATGATGAGTCTGTGTCGGGGAAGAGAAGGACAACTTCCCCCGTGGCATTTTACATTTCCATGTCTCCGAATGTATTGCAGTGGGACAGATTTGTCTGTGTCTTTCTGAGTCCCTCTTGTGAGAGTGTTTGCTGTATAGATTTGAGTAAAGCTCTTGGTTTTGGTTTCTTTTGTTTCTCTGTGCACTCTGAACTTTTTGGTCTATTGATTGTGTAGAAAGTGATACTGAACAGAATAGTGAGTGACCTTAGAGGCTGCAGAAATTCTGATGCTTTCTGAATGTAATACTGTATTCCTGACGGGCTTAAGATGTCACGCTCACTTAGTGTTTGGATACAGTTAAAATGTGGTGTAGCTTCCTTCTCTGTGTCTGAGGACACCATGAACTGAAGACTAGAGTGATGGGCTCAGAAGTCAGGGTATTTGCCCTTTAAAACAGGTAAAATACTATCAGAAATTAAAAAAAAAAATCAAATCAAATCAAATTTATCTATAAAGCACATTTAAAAACAACCAGAGTTGACCAAAGTGCTGTCCAATAAAATAACAAAAGTAAATTAAAACCATATAACAAGGTAACAGCAAAAAAGGAGTAGAGATGTCATAACAATACTATCCCATATGCATACACAAATAAACTCAAAGGCACAAGAAAACATGTGAGCCTTAAGGTTAGCCGTAAAAGTGTCTACAGTGGGGGAATACTTAATTGCAAAAGGTAAACTTTGCCAAAGTTTTGGGGCGGCTACGGCAAGCGCGTGATCTCCCTTACCCCAGCCAACAGCTGGTCTGAGAATCTGAGAGATCTGGGGTTGGAAAGGGGGCAGAGGAGCTCAGAGATGTACTGGGGCGCCAGGTCATGTAAAGCTTTAAAAACAAATAAAAGAACCTTAAACTCAGTCTTATATTTGACTGCTAGCCAATGCACGGATGCCAGTACAGGTGTGATGCTCTCTCTGTCCCTGGTACCAGTTAGTAGTCAAATTTAAATACACACCCTAAATTTAGATGTATTCACTTGCAAATACGTCTTTCACATAAAATTAAATTAACATTCTTAAGAAAAAGTATAATTTGTTATTGGTGGTTTTGAGTGGTTCAACATAAGTTTTAATCAGAGGACCCACGCAGCCCACCTGGTCACCGCGGGGTCTACCTGACCTTGAATCCAGTATTGTCTTCAAACACACACTCCTCACTATGGGAAATTAGCATCCCTATTGCCGCTAGCCTGGCTACAAATTGAGTAAATCATGGACTTTAATACTTTCAAACACCCACATATGCAGTAATATGAAACCTAATAAACCCAAATTAGCAAGAAAAATGTGTGACAGAGAACCACAGTGTTTTACTACAGCTACTCAAACTTTCTTCAACTTGTCAGCCACGTGTCTTACCTCTCCTCTTGCTCTCATGTGTCTCCCCCACAAGGCTGGATTACCAATTGGGTAAAAAGTAAAAATTAACCCAGGACCCTCTGGACTCCACACTTACCATGTGTCTGTTGGTTGTGCTAATTTAATTTAAAACTTGTTTGGGAGTCGGCACCACTAAAGCACAATATCAACTGACATAATAAGAGCCTTAAGGTAGATCCTGCTTTATGATCTGATCTTGAGGCCCTATCTTAGAAGAATGTTCCTCTGATAAAACCCAGTTTCAGTACCTCCATTATTTCAGCATATGAAACGATGCAAAGGGAATGCGGGGTCCAGGGAGTTAAAGAGACCTTAAAGGGGCTCCATGGTAGGTTGATTTGGATCCAGTTTCCTGCCCTGCTCTCTGTCTCTTATCACCTACTATCAATCAGAATAGGTACACTGTTACATACTGTTATTTTATGGTATGGAGCTAAGTCATTCAACATAACCACACTGAGGATAAAAAGTAATGTTCCAACAAATCCTCCTCCAAATTAAACAACAGAATGCGTTGGTTAGGGGGTTAAAGGATGATCATAGTTACAATTTTTAAAAAGACTGTTCTGACTCACGGTTGGAAAGAGGAAACAAACAGTATTCTCCTGCGGCAAAGTCCACTGTTGGATTAACCAACCCACCACCTCCTCTGAATGAGGAAAATTGTCAACTTATATAGATGTCATCTGAACTGCACCACTGCTCCAGGTCATAATTACTACGGCCGCTAAATGGCATCTGTCACTCAAACATAACTATATGGTGTTTTTGTGTGACTGATATCATGACATGTTGTGTAGTTTTTCTTGAAAGGACAGTCTCTAAAGTTCATATGGCAACTTTAATTGTCATCTTCATAATATTACAACATAGCCGAGGTGCAGTGTTAACTCCATGTGATTGTTAGAGATTTGACTCAGACCTTGGAATATTTGTGAACGCAATTCCATTATAACTGTGTCATTCATTCTTGTGCAACCGTACTTCTCTCAGTAAAAAAATAAACTGTGCCAATCACATGCCTCCCCTGCTTAGAGGGCCAAACAAGAAATCAGAGCCTGGTAGTTGTATGGGGCACCACATTAAACACAGCAAAACTGATTAATACAAAGAGCATAATATCCAGAGCTGCTGTTTATTAATTAATTTACGTTTTGCATGACATTTAACTAATCTATTCCTTGATAACAAAAAAAAAAGCCTGAGTTGCAGTTATTAAAAATTCTTGCCAGGAGTGAAATAATAGAGGAAATTCATTTACAGGCCCACAGAGCATTGGTCAGGTTTTTGCGGTAATTGTCTAGTTGAATTGCACCTCTCTGTACCACCTGAGCCCTGACTCTGACACTGTGCTGCTGGGAAAAAAAACCCTCAAAATTACTGGACATATGTGGCAAGGATCTGCTCCGTTTCCTTGCCACAGTAATGATTTTATGAAACACCTGTAATGGTCTCATCTCTATCTATTGTGAACAAGAATACCACTGTACCTCAGTGTAACCATAAAGTCTATTTTTTCATCATCAGTGCTTCTTAAACTAGAAAATAAAGGATAACATTTACTTGTCATCTCAGACACTAAATAAAATTATTAAAAGCACTCTAATAAAGAAACCCCAGAGACATGAACTAAATCAATTAGCTGGCCTTGACTTATTTTCACACATCACATCTTAAGACAAGTGAGGTGCGATAATTCACTCTGGGGACTTATCCAGACACACATGCCAACAAGGAGCCTGACATGTACAAAAGCTAAACAGTCAAAGTCAAAAGCACTTTTGAACAGTACAACTGTGCATTCCTAGTGCTTCTTCCATAAGCCAAACATTCAGATCTCATAGGGATGCTGAAGAGATGATTCTACCCACAAGGCGCACTTGATCCCTCCCATCAAACAAGTGTTTGTTCATTGAAGTGAGAGAAAGTCAAATAGCTTCACATTTTTAGCTCTGAGGACTACATAAAGGTGAGCTGTAAAGGCAGTTTTCTCTGATGTTGAACATCGGGGGATTATTGTCTGTATTTGCTCCAACTGATGTGGATCTTAAATTCATTTATTTAGAATGATGCCCAGTTAGGAAATACTTCCAAATAGTACTTACTGCATATGTCATTTTGGTGCTTTATGGGTGCAAAAAGTAAAGACAGCTACTCTTTCATCTGCAACTGACATTTGGCTAAATCCAACCCCCCTCAAACCTGATGCTACGCCTATCAAGCATTATGTTCTTGCATGGCATATGTGGAATCACAGTGGTGGTATAATCAGGGCTGCCAAGTTTGGACTTCAGTTTGGAGTGAGATTTGTTCCCTGGAGGTGGTAGTACTTATTTTTTCTTATTTTTGCTCTTAATAAAATGAGCATTATTTGTGGTCAGTTGACCCACTCGACCTCTCTCTGCCCTTATGAACCAACACCTTTTTCATAAGACTTTTTGTTTTTGCTAATGTGTGTTTATTGTGTAGCATTTTCGATATACACTGCAGATTATTAAACATATTTTACTTCAATTTTCCAAAAAATTGTAATTTAAAACAAATTTCCTGCATTTCCACACTACCTAACCTCTTGGATTAAGTCGAGAAATAGCCATCTGCACTACTCTAGAGTCTAGTCTAGTCAGATTGAAGGTGCTATGAAAACCTAAAATGCGTCAAGAACAGTATATAATTGGGTGGATCAGGACAGGGAATGATTATCAGAAGAACTGCTATTTCATATTTTAAATTATATTTATAAAAACATTATGTCGCCTAAAATAGTAGTAGGTTACCTAAAAACCTGTTTGCCTGTTGGGAAGCCCAAGAAAGTATCAGAGCGACAGAGACACAGAGCGTCCCCGTAACCATAGTTACTCACTCTCATGTCACTCTCTCACCTTTTGAGTTAAAGAGCCCTTCAGATGACATGTAAATACAGAAATAGCATGCAGTACAGAGCTTGTCAGTATTGATTGTATTATCAGGAAAAATGTAAGATCAGACTTGATTCTTTGTTTGGCTGATTAGTTTACATACTTGGAGTAAAACAGAGCAATTTGTGCTTTATCATTTTAATTACATGATGTTTCAAGGACAAACCAATTTTTAATGCTATCCCAGATAACAAGTTTGGCTGGTTGCTGGAGTATAAACTCCCCCAAATCCAAAAAAGAGCAGGACAAAAGCATTAACCTACACTCTGATATAGAGTAGCATCCTGGAGCAGGTCTATAACCTGACAAAATAGGAATGATTTAGTAAATGCTAAGGAAGGTTACTAAGCTAGTGAGCCAGGCACGCTTTTCTCTTGTGTTTTTGATTTTGGAAAGGCTATAAATGAGACAACAGCCTTCAAACTCTTAAGATGCCAAATGTTGCTCTTATTGCCTCATGTGCACTGCTTCAACATGTGGAGAAATTCAATTAATCATTTAAATCTGCTAACAACAAAATGAGAAGGTACAGATATACGCTGAACAGGTGCTCATTAACATTATTGTCATGCCTAAAGGTACAATTTCTAAGAGGCTGCCGTTTGAAATGTTATATTTTATTAGCTGCATAGATGTTTTGTACTGATTGCATGTGCATAATGAAGTATATAATAAGTCATGCATGCTAGTATTATCAAACGTCTCATGTGGTATAAAGCACAGTATCATAGGTTGAAATTGATTGTCTCATGAAATAGCTTGTCAATGTATCATGTTCTGTTACACACTGTACTGTAACACAGACATGGTTTCTGCCAAGGGCATACATTGCGTGCATGAGCCTGCGGGTGAAGAAAATGTTGGCAAGTCCTTGAGACCCAATCTTAATAAGCTATAAAATAAATGAATAAATATACCCCCCTTGCCTTTTGTCCCAGCCCTGCAGTTACTATTAACGTGATTTTCAACCTTTCCCTCTTGGTGATGCCTCAGAAAAATGTGAGTGCAATGTTAAGAGCGATGCGACAGCTACTGCAAAACCAAAGACAAGAAGGGTGGAGTGAGAGACAGAGACACAAAGAGTGGGAGAGAAAGAGAGAAAGAGAGAGAGAGAGAGAGAGAGAGAGAGAGAGAGAGAGAGAGGGATTGTGGGACAGAGACTTCTTCCAGAACATAATTGGTATGCATAGCGGTTGCTGAGGCAGTCAGCAGGCCTCAGCTACAAATTTTCCCACATTTGTCCACATTTATGGTCAAATAGGCTGCATTTGCATTCAGATTAAACAATGAAGATGGTAGAGGGACAATTGTTTAGGGTTGAGTGTTTTTTGCATAAATAAATAACGATCTATATATTACAAGAGGAAGGACAGAAGCCACCCCACCCCCACCCCCCTCCAAATTAAATAGCAAGAGGGACAGAATACTTTATCTGACAACTCCAGAGAGTATTAGAATACAACTAAGGATAGATTACTGACCGGTCAAAGCGGACATCTAACACCACACCATTCATTGTGGTTTTTGATTTAATTAATTGCAATGTTTTTGTTTGGGAACATGTACCAGTGCAGCAAAATTTCAACTTGAATGATTCTGTATTATTTCCTCACCTCTAGGCCCAGTCTTAGTTGCTATGGGGCTTAAATATTAACTAAAACAAACAAACAAACAAAAAATTATTACAAATGACAAAGTTTTCTAAATAGATTCAATTAAATTACCAAAAACTAATTGACATACAGCAGACCTGGGACCAGGTAGAATTCCAGCATAAGATTACTGGTTGGTTCTGGGGCTTTAGGCAAAAATAGAATTAAGCTTCTATGTGTAGTCTGATGTGTGTACTGTACTTGATGACCACTTGGAGGTGTCTGGGTGCATACACAGTGCACAGATTGGCAAGAACGGAGGGTCAACAGGGGCCCACAGCTCATTTTTGCCTCAGGGCCACCTCAAGGGTTAATCTGGCCATGAATACAGCTACCTCTCTGCCACTGAACACAGCACATTACCATATTAATCAGTGGTGCTATTACAGTGAAGTAGCCCCTCCTCTCTGCATGCCCAGTGAGACCTAACGCTTAACATTACCTCAGCACCGTAACCATTGTTGGGCTTTTGAGATATGGTGTTATTTTCTGTCAACACTTCTTCCTCAGCCCCTCCTTTAATGTGAATCAGCCAGTGAAGTGGAACGTGCTATTTTGGTCTTGCTCATGGAATTTGTTTGCACAGCAAATCAATGGCCACACATCCAAACAAACATGATCGCTAAGCAAATATTTGAGCATGCAGGAAGACTGTATGTAGGTCTGCAGCTCTGAGCATACAATCCCTAAAACCCAGGAATAATTAGCTTACTGTGCTGTTTGCCTTTTGATTTATTGCGAGCCCAAAAGTGCCACCTGTCACATCAGTTGAGGGATGAAATGCTTTGAAGCTGCAAATCCTCGCCTGTGATTTAAATAAGAGATATCAAGTCAGTTACTGGTACCCTGCTCTGTTAAATTCGACCCGACCTACTGGTGTGTCTATTTTAACAAAGTCATGTTGTGACACACACCAACCTTCTCGAAGATTTAAGTTAAAATATATGAAATATGTCAGGCTGAATTACGGAGAAATGTACATAAAGTGATAGGTTTGAACGTTTGGTAGGAACAAGCACATACAGGATGTGATATTGTCATAAAGTGAGGAAAAAAAATATATATATATATATATATTTTTTTTTATTTCTTCTTTTGAGTTCAAGAAACTTAAGGGGTAATTTAAGAGGAAAATCAAAAGCATAAGAGGTGAAAGATTCAAAGCGTGTTCATTCTTTAGTTGGTTCAGTCTGGGTCCATTTGCTGATTGTCACTATTCGCCATTCATGACCCTTCATGTGATTGGTACTAAGTGCCGTGGGTTTGTGATAGCGGGCAGCATGTGGTGAATGTGCTCAAAAATATTCAGTCTTCTAGATTGGCTTCTACTGAGTGGACTTGAGGTGGTAAAAGCCTGGGATTGATTACAATTGTTAATCAAGAATCAGTTCGATACACTCAAAAAAAGAGCACTTATAATAGGAGAGGCAATGCTGCATCAGCTCCTGGCCTTCATTCACAAAATAGGGAATAGCTGATCACTCCAAATAAGTTTCTGTTAACTATTTATGTGTTCAGAGATGACAACAAATACAAAATTTACCACTTCTAGTCCTATGATAAATGGGAAGTGAAATATTGCAACTAGGAGCTTTAGTAGCTCACTAATATATAACATATTATTCACGTACTATTATTTACTCAGTGTAATACATTTTAATTCATTTATTTAATGATGTGCTTCAGCCAGACTAAATTATTGCATAATACATAATTATTATGCATAGTAGTACAACTATTTTGCAAATGGGTTTCAGTGAAGAAATCCTTTATCACACACACATACACAATAGTGTAGCTTGCTATATATTAGTGCAACAGTGACTTTGATTGATTCATTCTTTAAGTTCAGCTCTGTAACAGAAGTAGCATATAAGGGAAGAGAATGTAATACTTTGAAATACTTTTAGCTAGCTTAATCCTCCATGCATACATTTAGCAGATAGTGATCTAGCCTATATGAAGCCTATTTAGCTAGAGCACTTTCAAGATATAGATTGACATTTTAGGCAATATATTCACTTTCTTGGCAAGAATTAGATGAGGAGGTTGATACCACTTTAATCTGTAATGTCTATAAATATGAAGCCAAGGTCAGCAGCTGGCTAACTTAGCTTAGCACAAAGACTTAAAACAGGGAAAAAAAGCTAGCCTGTATCTGCCCAAAGGAAACAAAAGTTCACTAATTAACTTGTTATATCTTGTTTGTTTAATCCGTACTGTAACTGTAAAAACTTAACCTTTTTTGTTGGGATGGCAGTGGCTCAAGAGGTAGAGCAGGTCGTCTGCTTACGAGATGGTTGGTGGTTCGATTCCCAGCTCCTCCAGTCCAGAAACATTGTAAAAGCTGCCATGAATGTGTGAATGTGGGTGCATGTGTTGTAAAGTGCTTTGAGCGGTCAGTAGACTAGAAAAGCACTAGAAAAAAATGCAGTCCATTTACCCCCCATGACCTTTTGTTAGGCTAGTTGTTTCCCCATTTATGCTAAGCTATGTGAACCACCTGTAGCCTTATTCATCAGACAGGACAGTTACAAGACTGGTATTGATCTTCTCATGTAGCTCTCAGTAAGAAAGAAAATTGTTGTATTTCCCAAAATACTGAACTATTTCTTTAAGGTATTCTGTCTAACTTCACTAGAGGCAATTTCATCATTTTCAACTTACATTCTTTAGCTGTTATCCTGTGTACTCACACAAGGGCAGACTCCTGTACAGTGGTTTAGGAAACAACTTGTTTCAATAAACAAAATTTGAGTGGCTGACCTTTATTTAATTAACACCTGACAGTAAGTGGCTCCTCCTCTGCCTTCATGAATGTTTAATCAAAATACTGACTCCCCTTCTGTCTCTCAACAACCTGCCTCCTTTCTCTCTCTGTTTCTCCCTCTGCACACACTCACTGTACACTAAATGCAAATCTCTGTAACACATATTCCAGCACAAGTACAGTAACAACCCTGTTCTTTCCTTTGTCAAGCAGGTTTGGACCACTGGAGCAACTGTAACAAGAGTACAATGCCAGCGGTAAAGCCTTACTGGTACATTTACTGATGTTACCAAGCCTCACCCACATCTATTAAGTGTAAAGTCATCTGACACATCTGGCTGCTGAAGCCATATGTGAGACATGCATAAACATGATGCCCACATTGGAGAAAAACAACATGCAACCAGGGAAACAACAGTAATCTACAAGCAGACTCGGATCAATGATTTTCCGGCACCCCTCTAATTTTGTATGGGCATCAATCTGAACTACAGAATACTGTTCAAGCATTTCTGGAAATCAGAGCATCTCTAAAAGTCTCACTGCTTGACCTAAATGTCAATAGAAGCCAAATAACCACCCCCAGTCAAAGGATAAGACAGATTCTGTCCATCAAAGTTAAAGCCTGGAAAACAAGGTAGAAAATCATATAAATTGCACTATACAAAGGAAATATCAAAAGATTTTTAAAAAATCCTTGAGATGTCACGCCAAAACAAAATATAAAGGTCCAGGCTAAAATTAAAAATACATGTATCATTTTGTTGTTACAAGACAATTATTAAGAATTTGCCCAGCTAAAAATTCCATTTGCTATTTAAATACAAACATCTTGTCAGTACATTATAAATATTCCTTTTGTAGCACTGCTCAAAACCACAGATTTGTAGGCAAGTCACCGTTCTCTCAAGGCTTACTAGCTAATCAATACACTTGTCATTTACACAGTAAAGGCAACTGCATTGAAGAGGAGAAAGTCCATCATTGGAAACTTTCCCCATCTGTGTCGTACCATTGAAACTGCTTACAATCGCCTGATATTACTCCATACACAGGATGAAATTATAACGCAGCAGCTTAGTTAGAGGTAAGACAATTTTTTGACAGAATTTTTTTTCACCCCTCTCCCAAATTTCACCTTCTAGTATGGAGTTTCGCCAGTAGGAAAGCTTCCTCAACCAATCAGTGCAGGTCGCTTAGCAACATGGGTTTGATCCCTCACCAGCTTCCCACACGAACACTGACAATGGTTTTTGTTGAAAGATGGAGTCAGCACGACAGGAAATAGAACCCATGTTTTTTGCAGTGGTGGACAAGAATTTAGTCCCTGCTCCATATGCTCCCCGACATTTTCATGGGGTTGGTGGCAAGGCTAACCTCACTGATACAAGCTGTATATGTGCAAATTCTCATATAGATTTATATAATTTAATATGCTGGTGATTCTTGCAGCATTGGTGCTCCAAGTCACCCTGCCCAATTTTATTTCCGTGGAAACATGTCCTTGAACAAACTGTTTTAATGCAGTACCTGACTTAACTGATTAACTGACCATCATGTAAACATGACACTCTACCTAAGAATGTGTGACGTGGAACTGGGATAGAGCTAACCTATCTCAGTATGACTGGATGATAATTCATGCTCTTCCTTCTTCTTTCTCTACCTCCCTCTTATTAGAGCAGCTTTCCTCACTCATGAGGTTCGACCCAGACTACCAGCAAACCAGTCTTTTCTGTTTACAGAGACATTTCTCTCTTAGGATGTAGCAGATTTTCATCTGGATGGGTTTAACATCATACGCTTTGACACAAACGCAAGGAAAACATGGAAGTCGATTGGGAGAGGACTCTGTATGGATATCAGCAATAAGTTGGCAACAAACTTCATGATGAGAGAGACTGAGTGGTGTAAGCACTGCGAATTGATGACTGTGTCCTTTAGACTGCACTACCTTGACAGTTCACTGTCACCCCAGATAACTGTCATTTTAGTGTTTGTACCCGGGCCTGATTTCACACTAGCTGCTGAGCACATGGCGGACAGTTATAACAGAGTTGTCAATTGGACTAGCGAACAACCTGTATTTCTACTGGGGGATTTTAACAGATGCAACATCACCACACATTTACCCAATCTGGAGCAGTAACAACTCCTACCAGAATGCAGAACATAGAATTATGGCAACATTCCTAATGCATTTATCTCAAAACCCTGCCCTCCTCTAGGTCAATCTGACCACAACATCATTTTTGTTAATAGCAAAGTACAGATCACAACTGAAAAGAGGTGTACCTATGACAAAAAAACATTCAAGTTTGGAATAGAGGCCACTGAAACACTAATAGGGTATTTTGAATTGACTGACTGGGATTTGTTTTTTAATGATTGTGGTGGTGATCTTAATTTACTAACCGATGTAATGACCTCTTCATACTGTGAGGACACTATCACTCCTGCCAAACAATTAGCTCTTCATCCAAATAATAAACAATGGGTCACCAAGGACATAAAAATCTGCCTGGTTCAAAAGAAAAAGGCTTTTTTTTTTTTTTTACAGGAGACAAGCCCAGGGTGAAGGAATTGGAGAAAGAGTTCAGAAGGAAGACCAAGTTGGCTGAGATCCACTACAATGACAAGATGGAGCAGAAACTAGTATCTGGAAATGCAAAGGAGGCATAGCAGGTGTTAAACATCATGATGGGTAAAGCCCTCAAACCTGCAGTGATTGAATACCCCGACTCCACCTACTTTGCAGAGCAGCTTAACAGCATCTTCAGCTTGTTTAACAGCTGCAACACACCAACCAATTGGACCCTCCCAAGCCCCGGCCCATGCCACCAAGCTCTCACCATAGATGAACAGTTGGTGACCTCTTTTGAGCAGAGTCAATCCACACAAAGTCTCTGGCCTTGACAGGCTCAGAGGCAGGGTGCTCAAAGACTGCTCCACTCAGCTAAGTGGGGTCTTCACCAAGCTGTTTCAGTGCCTTTCGGATTCAGGCTGTGTTCCATGCCAGTGGAAGGAATCCACCATAATCCCAATCCCTAAAAAATGACACATGTTAAGGACCTGAATGACTACAGTCCAGTTGCCCTGACATTGGTGCTGTGAAAATGTTTGGAGAGAGTAGTGTGTGACCACCTCTCCAGCATGGTGGCAGAGAGACTGTATCCACTCCAGTTTGCCTACAAGGCAAAACACAGTGTAGAGGACGCAAGTCTGACCCTTTTAGACGCTGTGGCCAGACACTTGGAGTCAGCACACCCCCATACTAGGGGTTCGTTCCAATACCCATAATGTTTAGTATGCAAGAAAAAGAATTATTATGTCCCAGTACATAGTATGTCAAATGCAGTATGCCAAAAATGGCTAATGTAAGCAGCATGCTTTTCTGGCTATTCTGACCCACAATCCTCTGCATAGTGGAAGACACATCAACTGAGCCACCAAGAGAGCACATACTGATGACAGCACATTGACAGTGTAATGACGGAAGCCACAATTACAGATGACAGTGCACTGAAGTGTAAGTACTACATATTTTTTGCAACTCGTTTGTATAATTTATACATTAATATACTATTGCTGCAAGAAGCTAAGTGGATAAATGAGTGCAAGTGTCACCCTATATTTTAAGGAAAATTACCTCAGCCTAGAAAGCTTAGAAAACGTTCCAGGTAGCCAGCTTAATTTTACCTCAGTATCTAACTGAAGTTACCTATACTTTTGTGGAGAACTTTGATGGCAATGTCACCTAACTGGACTAGCTAAGTAATGACAAATTTGTCAAAAAAACAAAACATAAGCTAGCTATATTGCTAGCTAGCCTGTATGACATACCAATTCACCTCACAACAAATTAGGGTTGTTGATGATGCATGCGCCTATAAAGGAATATTAGCTAATTAGTTAAGTACTAGTCAGTAATCTCCTGCCTTGTCTCACTGGAAAACATAATTCATTTTAGTAATGCTTTCGATTACAGCCCACAATGTACAGTTGAATTACTCTGGAGTTACCATGTAGTCTTTTTTTATTAATGGTGTGCCAGTACAGTACGTACTGATACATATATGTAGGTACAGTGGAGCAAGATATGAAGTTATGAGATAAGGGGGTAACAATTTGGGAACTTACAAATAACATACTATAGTTATTTTTTAACTACTGGGTAACTTTTCTATTAATACAGGTTACACTATAATCATAACACTGAACAAAAATCTGGATGTTTCAGGGAAGATGGAGTAATGACTTCTGCAGTACTTAATAAACCTGATGTGATTTTATTTCAAAATGACCTTAGTATCAACATATTCCCAACAAACAGGCAAACTACAAAGTGTAAATCAAATAAGTGGCAGATTTGGATAGGACAAACAATATGCTTTTTTTTAAAGTTGTGACCTATAACTTTTCACATCAGTGTCATCAAAGTTCATTTCGATTTGAATGGGTACACTTCATTCATATCAGATCACAATAGGGGACTGACTTTCTATAAAGAAATGGAAAAGGTTTTCCGCTTGCTCACCATTCTGGCATACGCTGGTGAAATGAAGGAACACACCCAATCTGTTCCCTGCTAACCTACTTTACAGCAAACATATGGTGGGTACCTGAATATATTTACTGGCAGAGAGCTGTCTGGTTTGTGGCTCATGTCAAATGTAATGTTAACCGAATAAATGAAAAGTGCTGTTGAAGTGTTAGCTTGATAACAGTTTGTTAGCCGCTGAACGTTCATATCCTAGCTAACGCAAAGAGCAAATCATTACCCTGCAGTTTTTAAAAGATAACATTAATGATTGCTCTAATAGAATTTACTATGCCATTATATTCAATGTAATACAGTATAATGCTTGTGGGTTTGTGTCTTTAAGAAGCTGATACATGTTCAGGTGATTTTATTCACATAGCAACCTACACTAAGCTAATCTGCTACTGCACTGGTTAAACTTTCAGCACTTCTTCACCGGAGCTTACATTAACTTGTGATGACTTTTCAAATAAAAGGGAAAATCGCCCATGCTTCTAAATTCATGCCTTATTTGTTGCAAGCATGTTCCACCAGATAATTGGAAATTAACCTCAACTTTTCCATTATCATTGTGCCACATGTTTGTAATGGTTTGTTGACAAATTAGAAACAAGTGGCTGATTTTAGTTAGCTGTATTTCTTGCATAGCCTTACGTGCACCATTAATATTGTATTTATTCAAATCTAGAATACCAGCGATGATGGCTTTGCAGCTGTGTGGCCAACATTTTGATTCTTATGACTTCTCACCAAGTGGGGAACATCATAGCTGTCAGAAATCCAGATATCTCAGACTATAAATTACTGTTGAGACTGACGCAGTTTTTCGTTATAGGTTCAACATATGGCCTAGGTGTACCATATTCTTTACCCTTGTCTCAACCTCAACCCTGTCATCTTCATGAGAAGTGGAAAGGAAGATGGAAAAAGTTAAGTTTGAAATAAGAAGTATGGTAAATAAAGGTTTGAAGTTAAAGATGTAAGATTTTGTTTTTAATATGATACAAGGTGTACAATGTACACTTAAGATTACAGCCCACATACCCTGCAGTTACCCTGTACCTAAATGTAATAGGGGGGAACTGTCAGTACTTCAGATTACAAGCATGCCCTATACTTACCCTGTAACTAAGTGTAACAAGGGGGGACCTATCAATGCTTTAGATTACAACTTGCATACCCTGTAGTTACCCTGTAATTATATTAACAAAAGCGGAACTACCACTACAGTAACACTTTAAATTACAACCCACTGTAATCTAAAGTGTTGCCTTTATTTTTAATGTTAGAGTTTGATGAATATACTGAAACCTTGATAAGGTGGAGGACTGAGAAGTAAGACCTCTTCACAGGAAAGAGGAATGCTCCTGTTAAATGTTTTGAATGAGTAACGCTTAAGTCTATCTGCCAAAATGTGATAAAAGGAACATTTATCATTGCTGGTCATGTTGGGTTCCCTGTCCCTTTAGGAAGTTTGTGGTGGATAATGGGCAGAAGGGCAAAGTGCAACCACCTGGGTAAAAAAGATGTGGGACAACCTGAAGCAGAAATACAAGGTCAGTTACAGGAGTGTTGTGTTTGCATTTGATTAGCTATTTACTATGCTTTAGTATCATTAACTTCTTGTTATCTAATTTGCAGGATCTGGAGTGTCCTAAAGAGGGGGGTCAGCACAGAGGGAGGGGAGGAAACAGAAGCCTCCTGGAAATGGTATGGGGTGATGGATGCGGCATTGGGCAGCAAGCCATCCATCACCCCACCAGTGCTTATCCCTTCGGCAAGCCAGGAAAATGTTGTAGTCTCAACTCCCTCTGTTGCTGATCCAGTCATTCGGGATGACTGTACACCATTAAAGGACCTGTGTGTAAGATTTAGTGGCATCTAGCAGTGAAGTTGCAGATTTCAACCAACTTTATACCCCCTCCCCTCACCCTTCCCTATCAAGCATATAGGAGAACTTAAAGTGGCCATGAAACTTGTGAAAAACGCGAAAGGCTCTCTGTAGAGCCAGTGTTTGGTTTGTCCATTCTGGGCTACTGTACCAAGAGGATCTGTTGTTGTATCTCCAAGGTAAGAAATGCAGTGCCAACCATTTTTCAACAATATTCAAATGTTGTGCTACGGTCTGTGACAGATGTATGAACAAGAGGGTCAAAGTTCAAGGCGCAATGTTATGAGAAAGTAGTATGTCCCAGTTGTATTCATACTGCATGCAATAGTATTTATTTTGTAGGGGCAGTGGCAGTACATACTAAAAGGAAAAGGAAAAGGATGCGATTTGGAGTAGACTTATCCCTACAACAATTACCAGCTAAAATGGCTCCTTCTTTCCACTAACAATGAATGCCAAGACAACAAGATAGCTCAAGATAGCTCAAGATAGATAATAAATTAATCAGGAGAAAATAAATTAATCAAATTACTCACTCTCATAAACCAAAGCTGTAAGTTCTCTGGACACATTGACCTCTGGTTCTCTGATTTAAAGAAACATTCACAGCAACTTCTCGCTGGATAAATGGAACATTTATTTATAGCTAAATGTTGTTAACAAATAAATAAATGAGGTAGTAACATGAATATATACACTCACTGACCACTTTATTAGGTGCACCTGTGCAATCTAATGCAATTTAATACAACAGCTCTGCCATAACTTCTACTTTTACAAAGTTTATTCATTGTCAGTTTTTGTTGACATTGTCAGAAAGGTGATAATTCTACTTTATGATTATTTTCACTAACAAAGACCACGCTATTTGAATGGTATAAAAAGTAATTTTATTTGGATTGTCAAGAGGGCTCAGGATTGGATGAGGATAGTGTATGGTGGGCTGATTGGGAGTTGAGGAGAGGGATGAAGGGGGGTCGATTGCCGGGGGATGAATGGGAGCCTAGGGTTGGTCGGGGTTGTGTGCGGTGGGATGATGGGGTTGAGGAGAGGGATGAAGGGAGTTGATGGCATGGGGATGACCGGGGACCAAATGGAATCACAATGAAGCTGGAGCATCTAGGAACCAAGGGGTCGAGACTCAGGGTGGCGGGCATGTCTCAATGAGCTTTCGGCTCCGTCATCCCCCTGTGGTTCTTAAAACAGGACAAGAAGAATTACTTATGTGGAAGTATTAACCCTAACAAGCAGGTCTTTGATGGTGGGAGGAAACCGGAGCAACCGGCGGAAACCCACGTGAACACGCAAACTCCACACAGAAAGGACCTGGGACAGCCAGTGTTCATTTAGAGGGGAGAGAGGAGAAAAATTGGGTTTGAGGGGGAGGGCTGTGAGAACTGAGACGAACAGAAGAGAAAGGGGTTAGACACGTCTATATAGGTATGCACAGGTGATTTAATTACTGAGGTGCAGGTAATTGAATTTAGTGAGAGAGAGGGGCGTGGTCTTGTTCCTGAACCTTAGTTATAATAATAACTTCATATCGAGGTCGTAGTGGGTGGTGGTGGTGTACTGGAGTGCATTATATTGAAAAGTGTTCCTAATATTTTGCCCCCATCATGTATGTTAATGGAGTGGACAAAATATTAGGAACACCATTCAATACAGTGCCCAACAGTACATCGCCACCACTCAGTATGACCTGGTTTTTATGTTCTCTTCAGTTTTCATTATGGACCAGTCTGTGTGCTGAAATGTGAAGAAAAGCCTGAAACACTGGAAACCACTCCGATCACTCAAACAGATGCAAAACAAAGGCAAATTGCACTCAGCTGCAAAACTTTTTGTTTTACAGCTGAGTGTTTGCACTCAGCATATCATTAGCACATAATCTTTTCTGAATAGGACCTTAAAACTGGAAAGATTGCGGGTGCAAATGCTGCACAATTCATGGTGCTATAAGCAGGCGCAATCCATTCTTTGTGGATTCAGCCCAAAAAAAGTATGGAAAATAAACAGGAGGAAAAACTCCAAGATGTGACGTGTGTCTCCAGAGACCGGAAAGAAGAAGAAGCGAGCAAGACAATGATCCCAGCTTTTTGTCTGTTTGGCAGGCAGGGGTGTGTTTTGGGGCGGAGGTTCAATACTTCGCACTAAAAATTGTGAAATGCCCCTGGTCCTTTGTCTGAAAGTCTGAAAGTAATTTAATGCAGTTAGTCTATGAATGGCGAACTCAGTCATTTTATATTGCACAGACATCAGAATTGAAACATCTTACATGAACATTTGCGGAGTAATATTAACTGGATTTCTGAATAGCTGGACAGATACTTAACATTAATTCAGACTTCAGACTAGAAAGGGAATATCAGGGTTAATTCAAACTCAGGAATGAGTCTGTAATTTATGACCGGCCTGGTATGTCTTGTCTAGGTGAGGGAGAGAGAGACAGAGGTGTGTGTGTGTGTGTGTGTGTGTGTGTGTGTGTGTGTGTGTGTGTGTATGTGTGTGTGTGTGTGTGTGTGGGTGGACCATGTATTCCTCACATTGTGAGAACATGAATCTGTTTACACAGTCATGTTGTGGGGACTCGCCTCCCTTATGAGGACAAAAAGCAAGTCCCCTTAACGTAAATCATTCATTTTAGGGGGAAGACTTGGGTTTAAGTTAAGGTAAGTTTAGGGTTATGTTAACACTAGGGTAGGGATAGGCAAGTAGTGGTTATGGTTAAGGTTAAGGAAGTCCCCAGGAAATTAATGTAAGTCAGTGTAATGTCCTCTGAAGTGATGAAACCGTGTGTGTGTGTGTGTGTGTGTGTGTGTGTGTGTGTAAGAAGAAGGAGCGGCAGGGAGAGAGAAACAATAGCAGGATTGTTTTAATCTCATTACAGACTTGATGGGACGTTTAATCACATCTAAAACCTAAAGTCTTTTTTCCAGGGAAAGTTTTGTTAATCCTTTGTGTCTGTGTTCCTCCTGAGGTTCTTTTGATTCGGATGAATCAATAGAAAGAATCTGTGAGTGCTGCAGTTGGGTGTCATAAATTCGTTTCATGACACAGCAGGGGTCCCAGAGGTTATTTGAGCCTCAGTGATATGCTATGGAGGGGTAAGATAGGTCAGTTTATCCTGAGAGAGGTTTAAAAAAAAAAAGAAGGAAAAAAAACGTTTTCAATCTCTTCCACAGAAAAGAAAGCATTGATTGTTTTGCTAATACTGTCCCTACTATAGGTATTAAGCTAGTTAGATGGACAAACTAATGATTGCTGCTTATAGCAGATAAACAGATAAACAAACTGTTTTATCCAGTCATTTACACTTTTGCCTTTGTGGTTTTGTGCTTTTGGAATGGCTAAAAAAAAAAGACTCCATCCTCCAAACCGAAACTAAATATTGCTCTTACTACAGTCTTATGCATACACTTCCACATAAAGAGAAAGCTTGACAGGCCTGCCATACCATGGTTGTTCAGTTATGATTGGACAATGAGTATTTAGGGGAGGGGTTTAGAAAATGGTCCATTAGGTGTTGTAATGGCAGAATCACATTACATTTATGTTTCACACTAAGTCGTTCTGTTTCTTGTTGTAATTCCTCACAGAACCTTCTTACCCCCCACACACCACCCCACACAGAGTTATAGCAAGGGCACACCAGGTTGCATTGCAAAAGGAGTAAGTTATCTATGTGGGGGTAAAAGAAACCACCTAGGAAATGAATTTGCATTGTTTGTGAAGTCATTAAATTCCTTTAATTCCTAATGATTCTGAGAGCGCTCTCACCAGTCCAACGGCAGGTGTCTGTATCCCAGCAGTGCCATATGGTTTTCCTGGCACATGGCTCACCTCCTCCGGACTCTCCCAACATGCACTCATAAACAAACCAAAAACTGGTCAAGGTCTCAGATGAGAAGGAATATGGGGAAAAGCCGTAGGGGCTATTCACACACATGCATCTGGTCCATCACACACACACATATCCTGCAGTTTTAGTGAAGATGCGCCAAGGAGAGAATACAAACTGTGAGAAGAGCCTTTTATAGGGTGCAGGTGGGCCTTGGAGTGTCCGAACATCATTAAAAGATGGATTGGGTCATAGGTGATTGAATCGTTCCCCCAGGTGGCAGGGAGGGACAGTGATAGAGAGAAAGAAGGGAGACTGATGGAGGGTTGTGTGGTGCAGTAACAGCTGTGGGGGGCAAGGTCCTGCTGACCTGGTTGAAAAAGGGCACAGCGGAGTCTCGGACTGGAAGCGAATGGAAGGAGCAAGTGGTCAGGAAACTTGGAGATGGGCTCAGCAGGTATCGCATGGTGAGTGAGCAAGACCTCAGATGTGCAGACCACAGATGCTGGCTTATTTTAAGAGGATCTGAGACTGGATTCAATTCTCGTTAGTTTAGTCCAGACAGAATTGTTGAGAACGAGATCCTATAGCTTCTAAACCCCATATTTATACAAATACCATCAAAGCATCACAAATAGACTGTATTTTTAATATATAAATATAGATATTTAAAATTAATATCTTTTGAACTGACATAATCTTACCTCATTTAAATTATGAGTTTGTGTTGTCAGTCAAAGAGAGCAGCTAGTGACTTTTCAAATTCACTCATTAAATCCCCTTTGGAGTAAACTACATGTATTTGCAAAATATGAAACCTGCTTTAGTCCTTGCATCACAAAATAACATAATGAGAGCTCTACCAGACCTCACAACTAAATGTGAAAATAAGATGTATTTGTCAGTGTGTTCCAAAATGACCCTACAGTTCAGGGGCCTCATTTATAAAACTCTGCGCAGAATTCACATCACAAGGTTGCATAGAAATGAAACACAGAAAGTGCTTACACACAAAAATATTCTGATTTATAGCACAGTGTGCACACATGTCCTACACTGGTTTGCCTTTATAAATCACAATCAATTCGAAATTTGGCACACGTGAGAAAGCGTCTTGTCCCACCTTTGTAACGCCCATAGTTGCCCATAAATAGTCAGTGAAACGCCCAAAATAAATATTCATTCATACCAACTACATTATGACAGATATGGTAAATGCTGACAGAAAGGCCAAAAAAAAGAAGTTTCACTCAGTGTGAAATCAAGGTCCTTATTGGGGAGGTTGAACCAAGGAAAAAGGTGCTGCAATAATCAGGAAATCCCTCCTGAGTGGAGCAGTGATAGAGGCAGAGGGGGGACACAGATGTGCACGCACCAAATGAACCAGGTATGTAATTTGTATGCTTTTGTTTGAAATGAGTGGACCTAATGCATTTAAGTCTTGTTTACAGACATTAGTCTTGTTTACCTATGCATAAAAACAATTGAGACATTATTCACAAAAACAATTGACTTTATTTACAATAATCAAGACACTTCTGTATCTTTTAGTTGCTGTGTGTTCCGGCAGGGCCAGTGCTGCTGCAGCTTAGGAGCTGTGTGCACCCAGCGTCTCCACTGCACCCTGTGCATCACCCTTCATAAGCTGTACACTTAAAGAAGTACTCAAAAAATAAGTTTTTGTTTCCAAACCCTATGGTCTTACAAAAGATGCATCACATCAAATGCCTGCGGATAGGGATTGGGGCCAACATGACCATCCATGTTAGGGGGTACAGGCACATTCCGTAGCTGTGCCATGTTATGTAGCACAGCACACGCTCTTAAAATTTGGCACACCTTTTCTGGCTTGCAGGACAGTTTGCCGCCAGTTTGTGGCATCGAGGCAGCGCCATCTGCACTTAAGAAGCCCAATGGTGCGCTCCACAACAGCGCCTGCCTGGCTGTGGCACACATTGCAGTTCCTCTCCTCTGTGGTCTGTGGGTTGGGGAAAGGGGTTAGCAGCCACTGCTTGAGTCCATATCTGCTGTCGCCTGCTTTCTATTAATGAAAGCAAATCCATTCTCACTCAGCACCCTTATAGCAACATGAGTCCAGTAAATAGCTCCATTTACATTAGGGAAACTGGACATTGCTGCAAATTGCGCTTTTTTATTTGCTTGTTCACCCACTGTGGAAAGAAACTTTATGTGCAGATGGGACAAACCAATTATACCTCCTAACACGTCTGGCATAACATGGCTAAAGGTTGGCTGAGGTATCCCTGACCTGTCAGCCATTTCCCTTTGGAACGTGCTGGTTGCCAGAAATCCCAGTATTGTCAGGACTTGAAGTGGGACTGCCACAGCGTGGTTTCTGCGGGTGCGTCTCTTTAACGCTGGCCCAATACAGCGCAGAGATCCAAGAGGACAGCTCATGGAAGCCGGAAATGGCTCATAAGCCACTCATCATCATTGGCCAGCATATCTTGCTGGTCTCTGAAAATTCACTCTCTCCGCAGTCTTCCAATCACCACATCCTAAACAATGCCAAAGCAGCCATTGTGCGTTGTTACACATTGTTACACAACGGTTATAAATGAGGCCCCAGGTCTGCTTAAGTTTAGGTAACTAAAACTCTATAGGGAAAAGTTGTAGGAGACATGAACCACCCAATCTCCTGCTCAAGGCTTTTTGCAGTGGTTAAATTAGATTAGATTATGTTGCATTATATTACATTACATTACATTACATTACATTTTGTGGTCATTACACACAGTAAGTACCAGTACTTAATACAGATTAACCAAACAGTGGAAACAGTAAGTGCATATAGAGATATATAAACAGGGCACAACATATACAGAATGAGCAGTGGTAGTGATGGTGAGAAAGGATGTAATTGTGATATATACAAAAATAAAACCATCATTTTCAAATAAATGTAGTGGAGTATATTCCACTTAAATGTAGCTAAGTGTAAAATAGCATAACATTGAAATATTCAAGTAAGCACAACAGAATTGTACTCTGGTAAATATGTTTAGTTACTTTCTACCACTGATTACAGTATAACATTATTGCCATATCACTATATGTATGTTTACAGTGTATATGAATAGTTCATACATTATTTTTTCTAGTGAAACCTGGGGTTTCTAGACACATACAATACTATCAAACTTAAAGAGTACTTGCATTCCCTTTCCCCCCCTCCTGGTCTTTCTGCCTTGCTGTACTATAATGTAGGCTACTGTAGATTAAAGCAAAAATGCCATGAATTTTAACATTCATAATCCCATCTGTTTATGCCTGTTTAATAAATGAAACAACTGTGAGACCTTTGTAAACATTCATCCATTTAATCCCATTTTTTGGAATTAATGTTCTGCTCACTATTATTTGCAGTTTTTGGGAGTAATGAACTACATGTAATTAAACTATTAGTTTAAAGGCATACTATGCAGGATTTGTCGGTTGGTGTTTTATAAACACAATATTCAAAGTTGGCCCCTCCTCCTTGGCTCAATGACACCGGAGTGAGAGAGAGAGAGAGAGAGAGAGCAGCGGTGGTCAAGCGAGCTAGAGAGTGAATGAAGAGAGGGAGCAACGCATGAGAACAAAGCAGAGAATCAGATAAATAAAACATTATTTTCTGATTGAAAATAAACAGGCTGACACCTCCGTGCAACCCTGTGGGAATGTGCCGCATTGCCAGATTTTGTGTGAATGCAGCCGAAGCACATGTTTCATCTTGTCTGCTGCTAAGTTTACAAGAGCAAGAATTTGTCAGATTTTAAGATGCGTGGCAAACTCAGATAAACAGTTAGGCTACATACAGACAGCTTTTGTGTCATTAGCTTAAACAGCGTGCTGTGGTTGTGTGAAACATACTGTTAGTAGATGGGACACTGTGGGCAAAGCAGTTGAAAATATCGCTTTTCTACATGTTTATGCTTGTTGAACAGGTGGTTTTAAAAAGTACTCATTGGCTTTTTACTTGCAAAGTTTTTGTTGCACTTACAGTAATGAGCATAGTTATTGTCAACTCAAGAAAAACGTTATCTTTCATTTCAACCAACCCCGTCTCCCCCCCACCAAACAAACCTCCCATATTTTGAAACCAGGTATGCTCAGCAAGAACACGTAGCAACAACAACTGATGCATGGTCAACCAAAAAACAAGCTTTTTGGGCGTGACTGTTCATTGGATCGACCAAAACACACTCCAGATTCAGTCTGCTCAGCAAGAACACATGGACATACATGGAGACATACGTTTGATGTTCTAGCTGGTATGTTGGAAGATAAAAATTTTAAGATGGAACACAAGGTTAGTCTCACAACCACAGACAATGGGTCTAACTTTGTAAAGACAAGTGTTTGCCAACATGCAAGACATTGATGAGAGGGAGGAAGAGGTGGTGACAGAGACCTGGTCGAACAACAAAAATCACACCAAAAGCAGGCGTGTAATAGTCTGGGAAGCCACGACAGACCCCAGGGTAACGTCTAGGAAACTAAAGGTCTCTCTTGCAGCGGCTACAGTCGATGTTAATGAGTCCACCATCAGGAGAACGTTGAACACCAATGATGTGCATGGCAGAGTTGCAAGAAAAAAAGTCACTAAGAACCTTATCCCATCTGTAAAATATGGTGGTTTGGGCTGCTTTGCTGCCTCTGAACCAGGACAGCTTGCAATCATTGATGGAGCTATGAGTTCTGAGTTGTACCAGCAAATTCTACAGGAAAATATCAAGGTATTTGTCTGTGAACTGCAGCTCAACAGAAAGTGTGTCATGCAGTAAAACTATGACACTAAACGCACAAGTCTTTCTACGAAAGAATGGTTAGAGCAGAAGAAAGTTAATGTTTTGGAATGGCCAAATCAAAGTCCTGACCTTAATCCTTAAGAAATGCTGTGGAAGGACCTGAAGCATGTAGTTCATGCAAAGAAGCCCACCAACATCCCAGAGTTGAGACTGTTCTGTAAGGAGGAATGGGCTAAAATTCCTCCACCGATGTGAAGAGCTGATAAGCAGTTACTGGAAACGTTTGGTTGAAGTTGTTGCTGCAAACGGGGATCACACCAGTAATTGAAAACAAGGGCTCACATACTTTTGCCTCCCACAAATATGTAAGATTAATTATGATTAATTGTGTTCACTTTATCTAGTTTTAGGACTTGTGTAAATATCTGATCATGTTTTAGGTCATATTTATGCAGAGGGTTCACAAACTTTCAAGCAGCACTGTATTTGTCTTTCACATATCTTGAGAACCATTCATCCGATCTACTTCATACCTGGCAGGTGGTTTGCTGAGAAAACGAAGTGCAATGTCAATGTGTGAAGATGTTTGGATTATTGGTTCTCGAGAAATATATAGAAATACCTTGTAAATAACATTGATGATATTGATTTGCTTCTGCCTGTGGAGTCGAAATAAAGACAGTGTCACTCTTCCATTGCAACCCACACTGTGGTCAGAGGTGGGATTACATCCATAGTGTTAATGACTTGAAACATTTAGATTTAAGCGCTACCATTGAACTGTGTAATGTTAATGTTCAGAAATATATAAAAAATACCTCATAAACAATGTTGCTTGTGCTTCTTCTTCTGCACATGGATTCAATGAGCAGAAATACAGGCAGCGCCAGTCTACCAATTCGACCCACACTGTGGTCAGAGATGGGATTACATCCATAGTGATAAGAACTACCATAGAGAAAGAACTGAAAAAAATTAGAGTTATGCTCTATTCCTGTTCCTCACACATAAGAACTTTGTATGTATGTTCAAGACATAGTGCCCATTTTTTAGACCAGTCAAATGGTCTAAAAAGGTGCAAGTTACTTTTTTTTTCTTTACTGTTTTAGTTGTAGTCGGATAATACAAAATCCAGATTTGTTTACAACTAAAATATAACAGTCCTTGCAATTTTGTCCTTGTGAGAAGCCCAGATGGGATTGTATTAGATTGTTTAGGGCAGGTTTACGTTTCAGGGGTATTCCAGGAAGCTGGATTGTCAGGTCACCTGTGAAAAATATTTGGCTGTAGTTGTTAATGTTTTGAATCTGAATTTGTAAAACTAAACTTGAATATATTAGGTGTCAATTAGTCACAAGTATAGATTATTGCTATCTATTAAATGTTTAGAGAAGTTGTTGCTTGCTATTTTAGAAGTTACCTGGCTAACTGCTCGGTGAAATGCCCCCACCTGGACTCTCACTACTTTCTGGACGGCAGGTGTCTGACTGATGGACATTGTATACAAAAACAAAAACTAACATTCCTTGCACTTTCCCATGAAGGCTGTGGTATTTTATTTTATTTTTGGTTTGTGTCTGACCTGTGAACAACTAGGCACTTTTTGCAATAAACTCAATTGCGTGGCAATTTTTTGCTGGCATGTGACTTTGTTATATTTGGTTATAATTTCGTATCACCTGTATATGTCAATTTGATCATTTTTTTTACAAAGTAATTTGAACTACTTTTTCTTAGTAGATTTAGAGTTAACTAGATTAACTAGATTTCTCCCTAGGGTATATTTGCTGTAGTTCAACTTCTTATATATAGTGTGAAGCTTGCAAAATATGCTTTCAAAGTAGCTTCCCAAACATTGATTATTTGTAGTAATTACAGTGAACTGTAGCTGATCTTGAATTGAAGAGATGGCTCGGAGTGATGATTAAATGAGAAAGCTCTAAAGAACCCTTCTTGTCTTTTGTGCCAAGTGGTGCTGCTCAGGAATTTATGTACAATGTACACATCACAGTCTCCAAAACATCTTGCTGCTGCTGCTGCTTGAAGCAAAAACAAACAAAATGAGCTGCTTGAGGTTCTAGTTGTGAAAGTTTGGATGAAACACTCCATGGTTCACATCCCATGACTAATGTGTTGAGACTGTGTTACTCTGCACCCCGTGAGTGACAGCCAGACAAAGTAAGAGAAAAAACAGACAAATCAAGTGGAGCACACATCAAAGAGGAGAAAAATGAGATGACAAAAGAGGGAAAACATCCATAAAGTTGTTCTCAAACTCTTTATTGAGGTTATATTAGTGCAATCTATCAGTGATGTACTGGAAAATCCATAACCCTACAGTGGAATTTCACCCCTGTGAGCTGTTCCCCTTTATGAAGTGCAATCTCATAGCAGGACTGCATGCCTCTACGGAGCTCATTTTTCAAGCAGTGTGACGTGGAATGGCCATGTCAGAAACATAGAGGCGTTGACTGGAGGGGGGCCCATTCTTATACCATTTATCCATCAGAATGTCTTGTGACACAGTTGAATCGCCCACACACCGTTAAATAAGAATCTGTACCATTGCAAATTCAATTTGTGATTGATTAAGTGCATCTGCTTGGAGGCCAAGCCTGTTTATCACACATATTTACAGTGAGAAAAACCCAACCTAGATTGGGATCTTGTTCTTAAATGCTGTGATTTGATAAAGTAGGTGGGGACATCTATCCTGGCTAGATCTGAAGTTCACTGATTAACATATATCTCATTTACAATACTTTTTTTGTACAGATTAAACAAAGGAGACATTACATATTAATTAGTGAGCTTTAGAGGTGCTGTTGGAAGTCCCCTGACTTTTCCTCTAGCGCCACCATGAGATCCACATCTGTGGTTTTAAGTGAAATGCCTCAACTGTTGAATGTATTGCCATGAAATGTGTTATTTATAATTCATTTTCGCTGAGGATGATCATCATCAAGTCAAAATTTCAATTTGCTTTATGACTAAATACACTTGCAAAACTGATGACATTCCCATCATCCTCAGCTTTTTGTATTAATTAGCAAATATTAGCATATGTACACGCTAAACTAAGATGGTGAACATGGGAAACATTTTATCTACTTAATATTAACATGTTAGCATTGTCACTGTGAGCATGTTAGCATGCTGATGTTAGCATTTAGCTCAAAGCACCAATGTGCCATACAGCCTTACAGAGATGCTAACATGGCTGTATATTTTGTACAGAGCCAGACTAGCTGTTTCCCCTGCTTTCAGTCTTTAAAGGTAGAGTCAGTGATTTTGGAGAAAGATTGTTCAACACACTTTTGTCAAATTCAGCGAATATCTCGAGTGTTCATACACAGCCCTGGCTTTGTAAATGGGAAATAAACAAAGTGGCTCGGATTGAGCCACGCAACACCATTCCAGCCAATCAGCAAGGAGCGTACATGCTCGTGCACAGGACAGGAGGAAGTCATCAGAGCAGCTGTCTGTCAGGACATGAGAGTCTCCCTTATCCAGCATCCACTCAATGGTGAGGGAGGGCTGGCGAACTGGAGAGAGAGAGGTTGTGGTCAATTCACACAGAATTCATGGAGTAGATATGCTTCTGTTTTTGTTTTATTAAATGTGTCAATCCACACTGAATCCGATACAGTATCAGTCAGACCCCCCACATTTTTTTATGCTCCAAGTCTGTTTCTGTTGTGTTTATTGAAGCATAATCTGAGCAGGCAGCTGTATAAATCACACAAATATCCCGCTGTATCTGTGTTTTGAACTTATTAACTACCAGCTAATCAATAAATACAAACACTGTTGATTTCCTCCAGTGGAGTCGACACATATTTTGGTTCAGGAAATTTCTGCTGTCAGTCAGCCTGGTGAAGGCAGTCTGTCCAGTCACTGTCCTCTCAGCTGACTGATGGCTGCTTCTGTGGACGAGACGCTGAACACAGATCGATTAAGAAGTGGGGAGGTTGCAGAGAGGTGGAGAGTGTGGCAGGACTTTTTTATGCTCACATGAAACAATTTTTCCACCCTTTTTTTTTTTTTTAAAGATCTTTATGAATTTTACATAAGTAAAATTTTCTGCTTGTGATAAAATGTGAGAAGAACAGAGGTCACTATCCAGCTGATGCATTGCTCTGGATGCACATCCGTGAATTTGGGGGGCAGAGCTTCTGAAGGTGCATGAAGGGAGGGGTGTATTTCTTTGGGTGTTTAGTTCAAATATCAAAAACAGTTTTTCCCAGAATGACTGACTCTACCTTTAAGCTAATAGTTTCAGCTTAAGAGCTACGTTTACTGTCTCCCAGCTTCAGCTTCATATGAATGAACATGTGAGAATGGCATTGTAATCATCTAACTCTCAGCAACAAAGCAAATAACCTGCTTGGAGAAGCCGATGGTGGGGTTTGCCAGTAAGGAAATTACATTAATGGCAGTAAAATGAAAGGTAACTAAACATCACTATGTATACATTTTAATTAACCCAAACTCCTGACTGTGTGACCTTGACAGTTAGGGGTCGTTCTCCTGCTCTAACACTGTCATCCGGGATGCTGAACAGTGAAAGCTATAACTAATCTGGCTTTAGAGAAAGTTACCTGCCTCTCCCGCCTCATCCCTTCTTCCATGTCGTGTACGTCTTCCCAGCTTCAAAGTCCCACTGTGTGCCTTCTAAACCGTGGCTCATCTTAACAGGGATGTGCTGGCTTTGAAGCCCCCGTACAAGACAAAAAGAGCTTTCTGAAGAAATAATGGCTGTTTATATGGAGTGCGATGTGAGGAGCTGTCAGGCTCTGCCTTTAAGTTGATTTGCAGAAGTATCAGAGAAGAGGGGGGACTCGAGGAGGTGAATCATGGATTGTCAGAAATCAATTCTCTGGGCTGCTCTCTGGGGAGTGCTCCAGTCATCGTCAACAATAGGCGAGATGAATAAACCAAATCTCCTGGAGAGCATGTAATAATCCCCAACATAATGGCATTGCCATATAGGATAATTCAATCTGAGCTTGAAAAAGGCAACTGTTGATCAGTACTAAATTGAATATTTCAGACATGTGCTTTTGTGAAAATCCCAGAGCTCTCCCCCACCTGATACCCCATCTTGTCTCTCAGCTACTGTTCTGCCCCCGTCCAACCCGCTCCACTTGTCAATCAGCTTTTTCATTGCAGCTCAGAGGAGCTGTTAGAAAGCCACGAGGTTGAACAGCTGATGGATCACACAGTCTGTTTCATCTTCCCCTGCTTTACATTTTCTCCAGGCTCATTACTGCGCCAGTATAGGCTCTCAGCTCCTGGTTGGCAGTGGAACTTGTTTGCCTCATATGCATCGCGTGGCACCTCTGTGTCAACAAGCTCAGCAGCTAAACACTTCAAACAATGCAAGTTTAATGAGCAACAAAGCAACAATGTACCTGAGGGTATGGCATTTTTCTCTATTCCCTTCGTCTCAACTGACGCTCTAATACTGTTGTCTGAGAGTTGCTTATCCTCTCCTCTCGCTGCTGAAATATGACATTGTATGTCTTTGCATATTTTGTCAGAGTGATTATTTTAAAATCTATTGACGTGGTGCCTGCCTTCATTTCAAAGGCACTCTATAGAGTCAGGATACTGGGCCAAAATAAAACAAAAAGCTCCCCTGTTAATTTAATTACCCGGGACGATTTTTGTTCAGCTGCTACTGTCACAGAGGAAGTGTCAACCTAATGCACAATGGATTTACAACAAATATGGAACTCTGTTAAATTATAATTAGATTAACAATATAATTGTATAATGATAGATAGTAGTTGCTATTGTGCAAGTAAACTCTTTGAACCTAGGGCTGTTTTTCTCAGTTTTCACTGCCTTTATTTAGTGACATGACATTTACTGTTATTTTCAGAATGGGTAGGCTACTCTGAAATGCAGTCATTTTGCATGGTAGTGATGCTATATATGTTCTGAAACAGTTTATAGGAGAAAAACTTTGACTCAGTTTCACATTGTTTCATTTTTTTGCATTTCTTGTTTGTTTTTACCCACAGCAAATAGGTACATGTATTAATATATACAGTATATATGAGTAAATAAAGCAAGCGTGAATTGATTAAGAAGAGTTTTTCATTACTCAAATTTGCAATGTATGTTTTACAAGTATATTGAAAATACATTTACGGCTCATTAATATGTGGAAAGAGAGGCTTTGTGGCACTACTTCACACTGCCACACCAGAGTGAATGCTGTGACATGATGTAGGCCTGTATGGATGTACAGACAACAAAGAAAAGTCTATATCTGATGATCATGAGGCAAAAAAATAAGGGCATTAGAAGGTTGTTTTTTTTTTTTTTGTATCAAATTTCAAAGTGGATTTGATGGAATAGTTTCAAATTTAGGAAGTATATGCTTAATTTCTGTTTTCCAAAGAGCTATATGAGAAGATTACCAGATACCATTTTCATATTTGTTTGTTTAATTAAATATGAAGCTGGAGCCAGAGGTGGTTATCTTTCTTGGCTGGGAGCAGTGAGTTCTCTGGCCCCGGCCAAGAAATAGTCCCACACACCATCCCTTGTAAAACCACTAATTGTCATTTTAACATTGTGTTGTTTGTATGGATTAAACAGACAAGATGTAATGTATTAATTAGGGAGCTTTACAGGTGCTGGTAGACAGATTTTTCTTTACTTTCACACTGAGCCAGGTTGTCTTTATGCTAAGCTAAGCTCACCATCTCCTGGTTTCAACTTCATATTAATTTTGACAAACAGTGGTATCAATCCTCTCATCTACCTCTCAGCAAAAAAGCAAATAAGCTTTAAGGATGTCACATGGCTTTATATTATTATGTTGTCATACATTTTGAAATATATACCCAGCTTGTCAGCTGATAAGCCATGAATACATTTGGCTTGATCTAGCATTAAATTTGGATGCGGCTGCCGCTCCCAACTGTAGTATTAAGAGAGTAACCATATTTCTTGCCGGGATTCAAAGGAAAAACTCAACCACTTATCACAGGGAAATATCAAAGACCAATTTTTGGGGGCTGCCCAGTGAGGAAGCATCTGAAATTATAGAGACTAGGATGTGAAGGATCCTGCCTGCAACCAACAAGTGCTTCCTCGCTGAGCTGAAGACTCCCACCTTGCTTCTGAGATTATGCTTTCTTCTACCTCTTGAGCTCCCCCGTGGCTGCTTAGCTGAGGGTGGGCTGGGTGGTCTCACTGCTGAACTATCCTGCAGCTTGCACACTCAAAGACAAAATGAGCCTTGTATCATGCCAGACTCACCAGTTTTTACCCTACAAACCATATATAGCAATTATAAATTACTATTATAGATATGTATGTGTATTTGAAAATGTCAGTGATTTATAATAACTTTAATAATATCTTTATTTATATAGCACTTTTCAAAACAACTGTTACAAAGTTCTTCACAAATAAGGAAAATTAAAAGAAAGCAGGAAAATAATCAAATACATATAACATAAAACAGTTAAAAGTAATGATAAAATAATGGATAAAAGTAACATAAAATTAACAGATAAATTAAGTAACAGGTAAAATAATCAAGCAAAAGCTATACAGTAGTAGTAAGTTTTGAGAGACAGTTTAAAAGAAGGCAGTGAATTTTCTAGTCTAAGTTTCTCAGGTAAGCTGTTCCAAGGGGTTGGAGCCCTGACAGCAACAGTCCTGTCACCCTTGGTCTTCAGCCTTGACTGGGCAATAGCTAACAGGGCCTTATCAGAGGATCTCAAGCTACGGGCTGCTGAGTAATGATTTAGAAGCTCAGCCAGGTAGCTCGGTGCCATACCGTTCAGGGCCTTAAAAGTCAAGAGTAAAATTTTAAAATCAATTCTAAAATGGAGAGGCAGCCAGTGAAGGGAAGCTATAATAGGGGAGATATGATCATGCTTTCATGATTTGGTTAAAAGTCTGGCGGCTGCATTTTGGACACCCTGAAGCCATGCAATCATGTTTTGGCTAAGGTGTGTAAACACTACATTACAATAATCCAGACAAGAAGTGATAAAAGCATGAATAGTTCTTTGGAGATCATTAAAAGAAATAAAAGATCTAATTCTAGAGATATTTCTCAAGTGGAAAAACCCCACCTGAGCTCACCTTTTAACATGGGACTCAAGAGTGAGGCTCTGGTCTAAAATAACTCCAAGGTTTTTAACAGTGGATACTGCATGCTGAGCTAGAGAGCCAAGAGCAGGCAGAACATGACCATGAGTGTGCTCAGGGCCTATAATAAGGATTTCTGTTTTAGAGGAGTTAAGCTGAAGTAAATTTACTGCCATCCAATCCTTAACCACAGCTAGGTAATTATGCAGGGAAGATAGCTTAGATGATTCAGATGGTTTGCAGGACAAGTACAGCTGAGTATCATCTGCGGAGAAATTAAATGAAATATCATGCTATTTGATAATGTATTTATTTGTTTATCTAGCCAAAAGGCTGTAGCGAATATGAAGACATGCTAATGAGCTGCATTTCTAATCTCTTATGGAGTTACTTTCCATGTACCAGAAAAAAATAACTTCACTTTGTTGTCTTCAGGTTTCTGGTTACTGGGGAGATTTGAGCTTCAACAGGCATTTCATTAAGTTAACAATAGCAGCTTGGGTTTATGTCCGTTCTCACATCAAACCCACAGCAACAAGTATCTTACAGAAGTTAGAAGCGGCGCTGGAGGCAACATCATTAACAGGTCACTGGCAGTGTTTAAGCAGAATTTAGTCATCTGTTATTAGCAGCGGCGAAATGCAAATGGGCAGGTGTAAACTTCCTCGATTGTACAATTCACACCCTCTATTGTGTGACTCACAGCTCTCAAGTCAACTAAAAGGAATTCATAATTCCTGAATGCATTTTCTATGCTAATATTTTCTCAGAAATCAAATAAAAGGGAAGGAATTCATGTTTGTCAATGTCATATGATAATTGGTCAAGGGATCAGAATATTGATTCGGTGGCAAAATTAGATTCTCAATCTTCCCCAAATGAAAACCTTCTTCAAATTAAATCTCCCTTTTTCTGTCTGTCTGTCTATCTATCTGTCTGTGTCCCTCTTTCACTCTTTCTTTGGGCTTTTTTTCTCCTTTCACATTCTCTGTGGACTTCAGAAATAAATAAAGTTGAAACGAAATAGAGAGAATACTGGTATTCAGAAATAGCACGCACACACACACACACACACATCATCATCATCAGCCCTCAGCAGTGCTGTAGGTGATGAATGACACTCCAGTTGGTGATCAAAGCAGGTGAGTGAAGCCGGGTAACAGAGAGGTGGTTCCTTCTACTGTTACACTGCAATACAATGCTGCTCCTGTAGCCCTCTGGCTCCGGCTCGGCTGCTCCAGGTACAGCACAGTCCTGTCATCTTCCTCTTCTCTGTTATTTATCCATGGCACAGTAGCGTTGCTCACTCAAGCGCAGCAAAACCCTGTGCATTCTTATTACTGCCGTTGCCTCCTCTCCACTGTTGTGTTTAATAAGTAGATAGTGCAAAGAGAATACATTCATATGTTTTCAATACATGTGGGTAGAGGTGGAATTGGAAATTACTCTTTATTGTGTTGTTTCTGCAGGAGGCTTTTTGTGCTCCCGAGCTCCTGATTCTCATCCATTGTAATTGCCTTGGGCTGAGAGAGGGGTCATGACTAGAAGAACTGGAGGCGAGCTGCTTACACGCCTGTACCAGAGCTCAATATTTCAAGCTCTGAGCAGCCGTCCTCTCCTCCCCTGTGGTCTGAGAGTAGCTGTCACACATTCAGGCTGGCTGCAACACAGCCACGGTGCCTTTATTACTTATGGCGTACACGCATGCCTGTACACCTGCACATACTCTTCACACACACACACACACACCTACACAAAAACACACACAAAGAGGTAACAGTCATAAAAGTTCTCTATCACGTATTGATCCAGCCTCTACCAGGCGTTAGTGCTGCACTTTTGTCCCTCAGTTTTTCAAATGTTTCAAAACAATGGTAAAATTGTAAAATAAAGCTAGTTTTTATTAAGAAACATACCGCCACATTCTTCCACCGTCTATGACTTATTTTCAAAAACAATTCCTCTTCAACAAAAAAAAAAAAAAAGCAGCTGAGCTTTTCTTTGTACCACAGTCCCATAGCCAGCCCTTGTCATGGTGCAGCATGCCTGTGTTATAGCTGCATCTGTGCGCATACACTCATAGAATTACAACCATGGTACTGTAGGTAAGTTTGAACACACTCACATGTCTGAAATAACCTTGCTTTGGGTGCCTTTATGTGCATATTTTTAACTGGTCAAACAAAGTCAAACAAAAAAGGGGTAACATAATGTATAATTGTATGTATTGCCATGTTCTCATAGGGTTGCTATCAATAACAAAAAAACAAACTGATTTGTACCATTGTGTGCATACCATTACAGTGTCTTATGGATGAAACTAACAACACATTCTCTAGTATTTTAGATTAACTCACTGGATAAGTGCTGTATCAGAACCTGGCTGTACTAGCTCCAATACTTTTCAGCTTTGAAAAAGAGGGGAAGAAATGAAAAGGAGGGTTAGCTAAGCTAGCAAGAGGAGTGCAGTAAAATGTTGTGTCCATTATTCCACTGCCTGGTATTGTAAAATGGAAAAGGGGACGGCAGCTTGTGGGGTATAATTTTGATGGTGTTCATACTGCTTTATCCAGTCGTTTCCTATGTTGATACACAACTACAGATGCAAACCAAATTCTGTGGTAAAATTGATACAGCTGTCAGAAACCTCTTATCCACACTTAAAGAGACTCTACTATGTCCATTATGTTTGCAGTCTGTAAAAGGTGGGACACTATCATACAACGTGCTGTTGTGACACTGAGTTGATAAAGTTACGTAACATTAGCATTAGCAGCTAACAACACATGACCCTAAAATGAAGCCAAACTGACCAAATCTGCAGTTTTATTTACAAGGACATGTGTCCATATTGCATAGTTGGAAATTCCAAATTTTATATCACTGAGCCATGAACTGAAGTGAACAATACCCAGCACTGTGTAAGGACTGGATACACCCGTACTCATTGAACAATTATAAGGAACCTGATTGTCTTTTCAAGTTTACACTTAACTCCATTTTACTTATATTTATTTTGACTTTGACTAGCTGCTTTGGCATGGAAGCATCTTAATGCTTTGACTTCTGATTTTCATTGTCTGCACAAATTCAGACTTACATGGTGTCTTGGGTGCATTTTGATGCCAAGAAAAAAACGCTGCACATTACTACAGGGATCATCCTTTCTTTTCCATGTATTAGATATAACCTTCTCCTGCTCACTCAGAGAGTGTGGGAAGCTGGTGGGTGTAACGTTTAATACTTGCGGGCAGATGGTTCTAGCTGTGGATAAGAATATTTTGTCAGCTGGTTTAGTCATGTCAATAGGGACCATTAATCACAAGGTATCAAAGAGTCATGTAAACAGCTTAACCTGAATAAGACAACACCGACATTCCAGAAATTGGCTGTTTTAGCCAAATTACCTTTAACATTTTATCCTCTTGTGTCTTGGTTGTGGTACTGTTTGTCCTGTGCACAGTTTATCTTAGAGCACATTAAAGGCTCATGCTGACAGCATTCTATATTTTTCTTAGTGTCAACAAATCTCATGAAAAGACTAAAACCAACAATGAACCAACAAAATCTTGCCCGTGTATATCTTATTCCTCTGTGCAATAGAGCTCTATTGTTGTCCAAAACTGATTAAAAACAGTACAATGAACCACGCTGCACTGTGTGTCATGTTCCTTCATTACTATGAACACACACCGTAGTTTATTTAGTGTCAAACCCACATACATTGTCCTGCTACTGTAAATACTCACTGGTGCGCCAAATGTGTAGCCTATTAATTCAGGGTTGAAAATAGTCCCAAACAAATATACTTATTTACTCCTTTTTGAGTAAAGTGTGGTAAAAACCACAGTGCCCAGTTAGGAAATTATTTAGCCCCCTAAGTCAAACTATATACTTGTGACCAGTTTTGAAAGATTTAAAACTTCAGTGAGAGCGACTGAGCTCTCTTGACCAGCAGGCTAATTTACCATAAAGTGTATGGCCAATAAGAAGGTTATTCTGCATGTAAAAACAATAGTAAGTAAATGTAAAACCCTACACATGCATGAATAATACAGTACCCTAGAGTACTGAAGTACACCATATATTTATGCAGTTACTCTCTTCTTTCATGTAACAGGCTGGGTCCCTCTCATGGGCGAGTTCTGGCTGGGCAGAGTTGGCTTTAGTTAATGGACTAGTAGTGTGCTCTGGTCCGCAGTGCTTTGGCGAGGCTGGAGAGAGCTCTTCCTGAAACACAGGGAGATTAGCTCAGAGTGCAGGTGATAACCCCACTGTCTGAGGCAAGCTGCCTCACTGCTAATACCAATTACCCTGCCTCATGCACTGCCTCATAGGGATACACTTACATATATGCAGGCACATGCACACACCCGCATACATGTTCACAAGTACACACACTCAAGTACTGCACCACCTTGATTTGAATGTTTTCGCTTCAGGCCTGGATGTTTTTCAGGCAGTGTGACCCAGAGCTTCTGCCTGGGGTTTCTTTAATCCCTCAGGTTTCTCCCAAAATACACCAGCCCCCCATCAAAGGAGAGCAGAGGTCTCTAAACAATTACCTCAAAGTCCTCCTCTATCTCCCACCTCTATTTACATATGTCCAAGAAGCAACAACTCTGACGCTCTCTTGCAGTGTTTAAACCAGCTTCTATGAGCTGCCCCTGAAGCCGCCATCTGTCTTCTTTTTCCTCTGCCACTGCGAAACGTGCTCAAATATCTCTTTAAATTTGGACAAACAGTGCACAATTACTATGTTCTCATTTTTCTCTTTGGTCATACGGGGGGTGTTGATCAGAGGGTCTTCAATAGTCTTTTACCTTGCTTGTTACCTACTGCAGCAGGAGTATGGTCAGCAGAGGAAATTTCCCGGTGTAAACCTCAAAGAGGGAAGGAGGTGACCAGAGAAAATGAAAGATGAGCCACTCTGACAGAGTAATTGTGCAGTGGAAAGTATCAGTAACCTAATTAACACTGCACTGTAGCCTTTGCCACATTCAGATCCTACTCTGATATGTTTCGTGATGCGTTCTGACACTGTAGTTAGAGGAATCATTTCCTAGTGCATGGTGGTATGAGCAATGCAATTGCACTTTAGGGCTTAGAGTTATTGCATTATGTAAATGAATTCAGAGTCATGTGGAGGATAACTTAATGATGTCCCTAACCAGTTGGACTTAACATGACAGAAAAGAGTTTTTCAGGTTTTGCCGTTAAATATTATTTTTGTTGTAAACATCGCAAGCAGGAAAAAACATGTTTAAAGAACCTGAATCCTATTTTTCTCAATCATCCTCTTACTCTGACCATTGGGGTCCTACATTTTCTGTCAAAGTTAGAACATTTTTGGTTATTTCACATGAAAGATTTTTGTATTTGTGATTCACACTGGCTTGAAGTGGGATGGGAAGTCATTCCCTGCTGCGATCAGGGCTCATCAATATTCAAATCAAAATCTGACAGCAACTGGTGGCTTGTTTGCTCATGCTACCAGGCAACTGTCAATCAAATCTGACGAAACCACACCCACTCAGTCCTGATGATGCAGATTAGCTGGGTCCTTTAGTTAAACTCATAATGTATAATAACTATAGATGTTTTTTTTTTTGTTTGTTTCCTCAAGAATATTTAATTCTGTAGAGAAATTCATATGATTTGAAACCAAGTGTTAGAGCGCTTTAAGTGTTTGGCACTTTTAAATTGTGAATAAGCATCTACAGACAATTTTGAGAAACATTCAATATTCATGCTTTTGTCATGGGAAAATAAATATGAAAAAGAATTCAACATGGACTGCCTTCATGTATTATACAATATTTGAATCTAACCATTATTTTCATATACTGCATATACTGTACATTTATTTTGTCTGACAAATACCAATACATGTGACATTCTGAAGAAACCTCATACACCCAATTTTAGCTGAATTTTACAAGTGGCTCTGTTCCCTTTAAAAAAAAACAGCATATGACTCTATGAAAACAAGCCCCAGATGTTGCATTGGACGTTGTACAAATTCAGAGGAGTCACAAACAAACTCTCATTTCCTGAAAAGGTGACAGTGAATGTATATCTTTGAAATCTACACCATCCTTTTTTTACTATCCTGATTTCGGTGGACAAGTGAACTCTGCTCTGCAGCCTGATAGAGGTTAGCTTGATGAACTTTGGCATTTCAGACACACATAAGAGGAGTGCCGCATGCCTTCTTCCTAATCTTAGTCCTTGGCTATTACAGCTTCTCTGTGGTGGACCCTCAGTCTGAATTTACATCAGAATCTTTCTGATCAGAGCAGCTGCTCTCAGCAATGGTCAATTCAAGGTTTTGTGTGTCTGCTGGGGTCCTTATGCCGGCTGGCAGATGTTCATTAACCAGCTAGCCTTTCATCTCAGTATGGAGAACAATGGACTGGCACTCTGTCCTGCTCTTTCATGAGCTAATAAGGCATCATATCTGACCTCAAACCAGGCAATAATCCATTCCACACCTGGGATCGAGCCAAAGTTCAGTGCTCAAGTTGCCAAGAACTTGACAAACTTCTGTGGGCAGATACAGTTTTGCCTTCCAAGATTGCTGTTTGTTTATCAGAAGGAATCTAATATATCTCACAATCTAATTTATGTGTGACCCCCCTCTGGCTCGTCATCTGCTTTTGGAGTGGTTTTCTGTTTTGCAGTCTTTGATGGATAGATATAGCATAGAGCCCTGTGTTATACGAGCAAACTGAATAAATAGAAAGCACATATTTTGTAATGCAGCAGACTTATGCAAAAGCACACAAACAACAGACTTTTTTTTCTCACGTGTAGCAGGTAGTGGAGCAGGTGGGTAACCTATGAAACTGAGCTTGTGAGTTGAGAGAGTAAGTTATCACCCTAAATCAACAGCAGCATATGTCAAAACAGAGTAGCAGCAGTGAGCCCGCTTTAAACGCACACACCTCACTGTCCAGTGTTATTTCCACTGCGGCCTCCAGAGCAGCCCAGTTGGCTGAGCTGAGCTAACTGAAGGGTTGCAGGGTAACTGTGGTCATCAGCCTGTCACCAGCAGGGACACATTATGTGACAATGATATGTGGTGTGGAGAATCGACATGTCATCTTTGACTAGAGCATGAGGCGTCTTGGCATGGATGCCTTAGTATCTGCCACAGCTGCCTGTGTCCTCTGGAGGGGAAGAGTAGCCGTTAGCTGGGAATGACTTGTTTACTATAGTCAACCCCTAGGATCTACCCTATTGACTTATACATATGCATGTCCCCTTCATCAGTTTGAGGGGACATGCTATTGTATCTTAACGTTCAGTGTGACCCCAAATCAAGGCTCTTACCTAAAAAAAGCCCTATTTTAAAAACTAAAACGTCCACTATGTGTCATCCAGGTGTTTAAACTCTGGTTGCTGTTCTTGAGCCCTTTTTTATTAGAGCCATGATCCTGGTCTCTTCTGAAAGGTATCTCTCTTGAGTTTATCATCAAAAAATCTGAATTAGTTTAATTGTGAATAAAATTTAGTTGTTTCTTTTTGTTACACCTGTTTGGTGAAATTTTAATCCTTAAATGCATACCTCAGGCCTTTGGAGACCTGGGACTATATTTCACCCTATCTAATTCATTTTTATTCTGTAGTGAATTATTAAATAATTATCTGGCTATTTAAAAAAAAGCTAGCATTCTGCAGTTATAGTAGTATATGTGTAACATAGCACATAGATTAGAATAGACTAGACGTCAGTACATTTTGAAAATAACATTTTTTTGGCATAAAAAAAACAAAACAAAACATCAAAAGAGTGTGGGGCAAATGAATTTGCTTATATTGTGTTCTGAATAGTTTACAAGCAGTGTTATTTTAATTTGTAGGTCAATCTGTCTTACATTAGTAAAAAGTCTAAAAATTCAAGGTATACAGCAGGAAAGTTTGGCAAAACAAACAATTTTTGCATGCACTCCTGTCCCAAAATAGGCTGCTGTTGTTGCCGTGATTTTGGGATCTTAACGTCTTAATGCTCTGTGCTTTCAAACAATGTATAGTTTCTCAAGGTTTGATATCATTAAAATACAGTGTCTCAGGCAATCTCTTTTGTGCTACTTACATCACATGTGTTTGATGCCAACAGGAACTAGAGGTAAACACTTCAAACACAGGATCAATAGTAAACCTGGTTTTATTGCATTTGCTTAGATTTCACAGCCGAATACATCATGCTTTTTCTGCTAAAGATGTTAAGTGTGTGATGCAGAGTAGAACATACATTAGTGAGCTCAATCTATATAGAAAATATGCTGCTCATCTGTTTATTCAGCTGAGTGTAGTGCATCATCATTTAGGCAATTGTGGGTAATCACAGCCAGTTTCAGCTCTTGTCTTCATTTCTGGCCTATTCTTTTCTATTAGCCTGCGTCCATGTCACATGACTGTCAAGTTTCTGTCAGAAAAAAAAAAAAAAAAAAGGCTGACATTCCTTTTATTCTCAGTGGAAAAAGCATTTTAAGATAGTTTCAGCCGTGCATTTTACTTGCATAATCTTCATTCAATAAATGTATATGATGTTTAGGTTGTCAGTTATAGCTCAGGCTTTCTATCGTTGCTATGGTGGTTGCTATGGATGCTGCTATCGCAGAAACCACGTAGTTGCATGTTGTTTGAATCATTGTCGTTGTGTTGTCTCTGTAGTTATCTAAGCTGTTATGATATTTGTGTTATTTTATGTAACTGTTTGATGATGTTCTTTCAATAAAAAAGGGATGAATTGAATTTGAAATCTAGAATTTGAAGCTTTGTGATTGGCTGATCAGAGGACCTGCCTGGAAGTATTTTCGTCCTTGTCACCATGTTAAGTTTCTTTTAATGATATCTTTAACATTTCACAACACAAAAACATGAAAGTGTCCTTGATAACTCAACAATACGATAGATTAATGTTAAGGCCATCAGTCTTTCCATTCTGAGAAATAAATTTATATCTGAAATAAACCAACATCTTTACTTTTTCTTAACATAGATCATCTAGATGCAGTGTAATTACTAGTTCGGCTGTACTAGATATTTGATATGTACAGTAGGTTTTTATGACCCCATTTCCAACCCTACTTTGCAAACCAGAAGAACTACAACTGTGGTGCTGATTTGTATCAAGCTGCATGGTGTGGCTCTAGGGAATTGTAGTTTTTCAAAAAATATTAGTGTTTTCCTAGAATTAGAAGTTGTAAATACTGAATTGAGAGTACATTGAGGAGTTTAAGGAGATGGTAAACACTTTTGGGTAATCAGATTTTAAATATCTAATTGTTAGATGGTGAAAAGTAATTTTAACCATATTTTACCCATATTTGACAGCACCCTCAGTTGTTGATTATACTCACATGATAGCTGAGGTCAAGAGCTCTCTATAACAGTTGCTCCCATGTTTGTAGCCCCTTTTGTTGCTGAATTATAAGCCTTCAAACATGCACCAAGGTCAAGGTTCAAAGGTCAGTATTTCAAAGCCGGAGCCATGTAGAATCTTCATACTGTCATATATGTTACTTTCCAGGTCGAAACCTTTCCAACAATGCATTTGGTTTAGCTCTGTGACAAAGTTTTAATTTTCTCATTTCATGGACACAAGCTGTCCCAGGCCTAGTTTCATAGAGCACTTTGAAGGCCCAATATATAAAATGAAGCTTGTTTGCTTGTTTGTTTGTTTTTTCTTTTTTCCTGGAACTTGTGACCACAATGAGTCACCTTCAGAGATCACAATACTGCTGACAATCTAGGGCATTACCACAGGCTTGGAGGAAGGCCTGAAGTGCTTGGGTTAGGTTAGGGGACAACAAATACCAATAAGCATCTTGAAGGCTCTGGCTCAAGTTATCTTCTCAATGTCAACACACTACCATATTGAGAGGATCTAAGAAAATATATACAAACTAAAGACAGAAAAACTCATAATACAGGAAAGTGAAACTTAAAGTCCTTGATTAAAGTTAAAACACTATTTCAGAGGTAAATTAGATTTTCATCCATTCTGGCTATAGTTAACCTTTAGGCATGTAAGACAGCAGGTTAGGGTTAGAGACAGACCATTGTGTAAAATTATCCACTGGGCTAAATCTCCAGAATATGTGCCTACCAGTAATATTAGGGTTAGGCATACCTCCAAATGATTAGGGTTAGGATAAGTTGATAGGGCTAGGTTCCTAATTAAGTTATGAGTGCAACTATTGAGAGCCAAATCAATGCACACCCTTCGTACAGGGAACTTGGCCAAATCACCAGAGGCATAACAGTATAAGTGTTGTATACACAAAGAGCAAATTACACTACACTATAAATCCAAACAATATAATATTACAAGAGATTACAATACTGCTGACAATCTAGGTCATTACTACAGGCTTGGAGGAAGGCCTTAAGTGCTTGGACCAACCTGTTCACATTCCCAGGTCATCTAATTCCAATGCATGCATAGGCCACTATTTACACAACCCTGGAGATTTTTTGTATCTTTATGATTCTTGGTTTTGGGATTTTATGTCACATGACATGACAACACAGAAGAATAAAAATAGACAAAAGTAGGGTAATAATAATAATAGTAATGAAATAATCAAAATAATATTAAAATTAAATTGAAATTTTAAAATCTATTAACAGAATGGAACAGTCATAGTTTTGAAATGGGACATAAAACTTGAAATGAAATATTGACTGTACAAAGAAATATGGACTGTGCTATGGACAAAGAAATGAAATATATGAAGGTGACAAGAGCAACAATTAAATGTGACATGTGCATAAATAATTAAATTATGTACCAGTGGAGGTTGAATGCAAAGCACAATGTTAAATCCAGTTTGATGAAATATATGAAAGTGACAAGTGCAGGGATTAAATGAGGGATATAAAATGTAAAGTCCAGTTTGATAAACCCGTCTTCAATGTGGCATTGATGCACATGTACACACATCGTAGGAGTGCTTTACTGGATGACGTGGCTCAATAATAACTGAGGAAGACTCTATGTTTTAAGAAAGATGATTTCATATTAAATGTCCTCAGCCACCTGTTCTTGGAAATATAAAATGAAATAAGGCCAATAGAAAAGAATATTCCAAAAAAACAAAAAAACAAACAAAAAAAAAAGTAAAACCTCACAATTTTAGAGCCGTTATTGACATACGTTTTGCGCTGTGGACCAATGTAGCTATTACACATTTTGATGTGAGACTGGGTTGAAATATATCAGTCATAATATCAGCAGAGGAAATTAATTTGAAGAGCACTAAGGTGATTGCCTCCACTTACAGTTAGTGCACTTCACTGTCATTTCTTTTCTGTCATACAGTAAAAAAAAAAAGAAAAAAAAGTAATTTTCCTCAGTTATCAGCTATTTCACATCTCACATTTGTGTCAACATGGTTTTATATGCTGCCCATGCTCTTAAAACAATTTTCCTTTCCTGCAGCAGTTCAATGAAAGAACAATGTGATGGTTTTTAAATGGCAACATCTCCAAGCCTGCATGTTTGTAGCCCGAGGTGATGACACGGTGTGACTGAAAGACCGTGATTGCTCTTAAGAGGACTGAAGGGTGTACTATTGCAAATCCATACTAAGCCATGAGCTGATTGATTCCAAATATTACAGAGGTGGACACCAGGGTCAGATCTAATTGATTTTTCAGAGACAATTTGCTGAACAAAATTTAAACCGCACAGCCAAGCAGCTCTGATGAGAGTTGGGGAAAAAAAAAAGAGAACAATTGCTTGATCAAGGAAGGTATACAAACAACTGTTGCTTTTATGTTGCCTTGATTTGCTTCAAATCATATCTGAATAGATTATTTGATTTATTGTGTCAAGCAAAGCTCATAATTAACATGATTTCCAAAATATCAACATTTATATGTTTTTACACGCAGCAGTAATTATGATTTAGCTGAAAATTGATAGACAGTGTCCATTCATCTCTGTCTTTATAAACCATTGCAATAGTCTTTAATGATAGAGCAGTGCTGCTGAAAACACAATGAAACCAAATGTATTGTGTTGCTTTAGGAGTGCCTGATGTGAATCATAATGTCTGTGCCCCTTCTATATTTAAATTCATATATTTGAAGCTTTTGCTGCATGCCCCTCTGCAACATCCTTTTGACAGACACCTGAAAAAGCTGTATCTGTAAGCGGGCATCCATGGGAATAAGCTTTGAAGCGATTACATTTGATAGCAATCTTCAATGGGACCTTGAATGACAGCTATGCATCTGTTTGGAGACAAATGCAAAACAAAATGCTGCCACTCAACTACAGCTTTCACTTTTCCCCTGCCTATAAGTATCAACATAGAAATTTCACCTAGAAAACAGTGGAACAGAAAGACATCTCAGAGTGCCTGGGCTGTCTCTCAGTGCCCAGTAGACAAAGTGTGAAGTAACAAACATTGCACTGTCACAGAGCTACGTCCTACCACTTACTTTTGACAGACACAATGTGATGCTTTTGAAATCTGTCTGATCAGAGGCAAAATAAAAATACTTGTCCATATAGCAGCGGCCGAGAAATTATGAAATGTCAGGCATAACTCTATTGGATGACGTTGACACGCGCGTTAAACATGCATTCTCGACTGAAACAGTTTTATTGATGTCAAGCTTTGTTGTGCCTTGTCTGTTCTGAACAGGGTGCTGTGCTGTGTGGGGACACAATTGCTTTAGTGTGCCGTCCCTTCCTCCCATCCTTCATGAAAAAAGCATCATGGTTGACACGTCTTTGATACCGTTCATTTTTTTTTCGTCTCTGGACGGTGCATTTCAAAGAGGGCCAAGATGCCGGCATTGCCAAATGTGTCCCAAATAAATGATATCCCAGCCAGAATAGGAGCTCCTTGGAGAGCATTCTAGCCAAAGGCAGTAAATCAATGGGCCTGCGCCAGCATCCCAGCAGCCTCCATGCAGGAACACACAGTAGGGGGACCGTCGGCCTCAGTTGACTTGGCAGCTCAAACGGCCTCTGACCGCGAGCCAGCAGGCTCCTCAGGGAACTAGCAGCACCTCTTGGGCCACTAAGTGAGGGAAGATGGAAACCAAGCGGGGGGAAGAATTACAATGAAGCCTGTGAGAGACAGACAGTGAAAAGAGAGAGGTGGGGGATAGGGGAGTTTTACCATGCTCAATATAAATGGGAGGGCGGTTATGCACTGTATTGATACTTTTTATCAAAAGCACACTGTCAAAAAAAGGTCCCTCAGACACTCCAAAAATGTATAATTCAGAAAAGAATATACCTATCTTTGAAAGAATAACAAACTACCAGAGCATATGAGGATCTGCTTTCATACCTTTACTTTCTTTTGATAGAGTTGTGGAACAAAATGTCCTTGAGACATTTCTTTGTGTGTGTGCACGCTGGACATAATATGCGACTATTTCTCAGCATCAATTAATGTGTGTAGCGCTTTAAAGTAATCTCTATCATTTAAATGAATCTAAAGCCCCTCGGCAGAACGCAGGAAGCCCCATATCAACTCACCAGCTGCTACCTTTAAACTCCCCGATCGTTTGAGTCGGGCTCTGGTGGCTAGTTGGGATATTGATGTGGTGCCGTCTGCCAGTTTGCTTCTTCCCGCTGGCCGCTAGCCAGACTTTAGCAAAGACATTAGTGGGAAAAGTCATAACCCACCGGCAGCTCTGTTATTGTCTGCTCAAACAACGGGATGAGTCGGCCATTTTCAAGGGTTTACACGCCGAGCTGTGTTTGCATACATCAACATCCATCGAGGCAAAGTGTTACATCACACACACACACACACACACACACACACACACACACCTGCACCAACAGCTCTAACCTGCGGTCACGTTAGTCATTTCCTTATGCTAATGTGTTTCTCATCTACATTATTCAGGAGTTTTACCTGCATGTCAAACAAAGGCAAATATTTAGAACTTGCAAATAGCACAGCATTGGTCTAACGAGGAATGAAAATAAGAATGCATGTCTTACTCTAGCTGGCAGTGCTTCATATTGTTGCTGTTGCTACCTTCAAGGGTTAATTCAACCAAATCACCCAAATTTTTCTCACATACCTCTCGTGGTACCTTCTGTAGCCATTCAAATAATTTTGGTTTATTTACCCAGGCTTTAAGATGTCTGTCTCCTTCTGCTTCCATCCAAATATAATGGATGATAATGGAATTTTGGTCCTATCCAGAAACAGTGTCTCAGTCACTCTGGATAATCTACAGGTGGTGTCTTGAATCATGTTCATTGGAATTATGTTCTACTGATCAAAAAGCTCCTATGAAAACTGTTGACAAGGTGTTCTGTGTATTATCCAGAGTAACACAGTCACTGTTCCTGGAAAGAGATGTTGCTGTTGAAATTTTCAGTGCTGTGAACAACACAAACAGTGTGGAAGCAGAGACAAATCAAAACCTGATCAAATTAAACCAAAACTTTTTGCATGGCTAGGTACCAAATATTCTAGTCTTTTGTTTGTTTCCTGTGCAAAAAGACAAGGTTGAAAACTAAGAATTATGAAAAATGCATATAAATGATAAAAAATGAATGTATAAATTATAAATTCTAATTATAAATATATGTAAAACTGTAAATATGTCATTGTGCACAAACATTTGTATCTGCTCCAGTACAAATGTGCAGGGCAATGCAAAGGATTCTCACTTACCTCTAAATATATGTTTTTTTGTTGTTGTTTTTCCTTGTATTTTGTAATTTTGATGAGCTGATCCTTTCTCGATAATTTTACCATCTATGTTCTATATATGTTCAATTCTGTACTAGAAATTCAAATATATTAATTATTTCTCGACGGTCTTTACATTTTACATCAGCGAGTTCACAGTTAGGAATTGAAACTCTTCTTTTCTGTGCTGTAGTTTCTCAACAATTAGTTTTATATTTCAGTGGCTGGCAATGGCTGTCTCACACCTTGGATGACAGTGTTGACCAGGACATAACACTGAGAAATACATTTAATACAAATCTTACTCAATAGACTTTACACAAATGACCAAAATAATACAAGAAAGTGAGCAAAATGGTCAAAAAGTCATCTAAGCAGTGTACTATTGCTACTGCTTGCTACACCGTGTTTGGCTCATTTTATAGTTTGAATGAGTAAGCCTGTAAATCACCCTGTGCCCTGGACAATATCTCAATTGGTTACCAGTGATAAGAGTTATAGGCTTAGCTGCTCAGGCAGTAAGAAGCTCAGCGTATATCGTACACAGCTGAATGCAACATACAGTGCACATTGGTTTTCAAAATGCCTGGAAAATGTCTGACTTCTAAATGAATAGATATGTGGAAGAGATGATCAGATAACCAAAATGGACCATCGTATCTCAGCTTACATAGGTGGCAAACAAATACACTTTCAAAGGAGTATTTCTGGAGACATAAATGAATCCCTTCGACCCTCTTTCATTTCCCAGCACTTTTAGACCACATCGTGTCCTGCAAAGTGCTTGTGTGTGTGTAATTCTGTGTGCAGGCGTGTGTGTGTGTGTGTGTGTGTGTGTGTGTGTGTGTGGTGGTGGTGGGGGGGGTTATTACCGTGTTGCTATTTTAAATGCTATAAAAACCTGCAGAGGAAAATGACTGGGGTTGAATTACTCCAATGAGCACAGCGATCAATCTTCGCTTTTTTACTTCCATCCTCCCACCAAGTTCATCTCACTTTGTTGAAACACGCAGAGAAAACCACATATTGGGTAACATAGACCCATTTAGAAAGCAATTTAAGGTACTACACAGATTCTAGGGCCAGTGATGGAGTGTTGCCTCTTAATTATACTGTATCACCATTGCAGTAAAGCTCTCCAATATGACTTGTTGCTGTGTTACTGTTGGTAGCAGGAGACACTGAAAGAGATGACTAAGACAGTGATATGTCAAAGGGTGATGTTTTTAAGCGAATACTCTCTTAGAGGTCAAATGATACAGAAAATTAGGATACCGTGTTTTATACAAATTTTAAAAGCTACAAGTTTGTTGATGGCAATCACCTTAAAGCCTCAGCCAACTATTGGCTGAGGCTTTCCATGACAACATTTATTACATAATACATACATAATTATTGTCAAGATTTTAATGGAATAGTTTGACATTTTTGGAAATATCTGTATTCACTATCTTACTGGGAGTTAGATGAGAACACCAATACCACTTTCCTGTGTATTTTTTTTTATCTGTACAAAACCCAAAGTAGCAGCAACAGTTTGTGGGTTATGCGCTGGTTTGTGTGTTGGGTAGGCGCAGTAACTTCCTGGAGTTTCGACTGGTTTCCTGGAAATCTCAAATTGATGACAAGACTTCAGGAAATACAGAAGATATAATGCTATAATTAGTGAACTTTAGAGGCAGATTTGGTTACCTTAGGACAGAGACAGACTAGCTGTTTTGTGTCTCCATTTCTGGTCTTTATGCTAAGCCAAGCTAAGCAGCTGCCAGCAGTAGACTCATGTTTAGTGTACAGACATGAGAGTGGTGTCGATCTTCTTGTCTGACTTTCAGCAAAAATGTGAATAACAGTATTCCTCAGTATGTGAACCTACTGCTATAAGTTTGTAAGTGAACTTCATACTCCATTTCCTTCTTCTTGTACAAGAAATGGCCACAAATATACTTTAGGTCTGTGCACTTTATGTCTGTTAAATTTCTCACTTCATATAAACTGAGAACATTTCTACTTGCGACCACACTGTCAGCAAAATTATTTTGGGCAGATATAACATCTCAGCTACTGAAGATGCAACCCCACTGTGATTTAGACTGATGAGACAGGTGTATTGTTATATAACAGTCTTGCTCAGTGCTGCTCTGCAGTTGCCTTCAGAAACACTGGGAATCTGCACAGGGAGTCAGCTAGAAAATGAATTTATGAGCCAGGATTGTCATGTGTGTGGTGTCACAGTTCACACTCATGTTTATACAACTAATTCCAACCAGGTGAAAAAGACACTACTTTACATCCAGGTCATGACTCACCTGCTGTCCACTTGAAGCTTATTTGCACTTGCCGCTGATGAGGATAAACAGACAACACTTCTTGCCAATCTGACTCCTCACCTCAGCCTTTCAAAAACTATTTAGTGTGGCTGTGTTTTATGAATTTTAGTAACTCTTATTTCAGCTCAGGAGCCATATCAAAATCATGTCAGGCATATTGTGGTGAAATGAAAAGCTTCAGAAAATATACTCTGGTCGTAACCTGAATCTGAGCTGTGATCAATCAGCGGTCAGTCCTGGTTTTGACTTTGCCAGCAGTTGTTCCTACATGTCAGCTGTGTGTTGCTACACATCCCCCTTGCATGAAGCATTTCCGAAAATGAGGTGATTCAACAGCCTCCCACCAGGAGGAAATACTCTCAATCTGCTTTAGTCCTAACACAGAATTTAATTTTAATTAAATGGTTAATGAGCCATGGGATTAATGCCAATGACTTTTTAAAGCAAACATCTATAAATCATTAAGGCCCCATTTGAAAGGGAGAGCGAGCAGGGCTAACGAGTGTACGTGCCTCCAGCTGCCCACTGCCAGAAACACCCCCCACATTCCCCACACCCCTCTCTCTCCCTCTCTAGTACTTAGGGGGCCACATCAGTCTTACCACTGGTCAAATACATATATTATATTTGAACTGAATAAACACCATCTTCAACAGTTAAGTTGAAATTGTTCTAATTATAAGTAAGATAAGTGTGGAAAAAAGTATAAACATTAAAACAGCTCACAATTTGCTTTTTTTTTCTGTCACAGAAAACTTCAAGATCTCAAGAAGGGGTATCATTTCTTCCTCAATGTGTTGTTCTTTCACACTGAATGTAAAGCAGTGATCTGCCAATTATGGAGAGCAAGTCAGTTTGATTTGAAAGGAAGAAGGCAGAAAGGAGAAATTGGTAAATTGAGTTAAATTCACAGTTTTCCAGGGAGTCAAAGTGGCCATTTCATTAGATAATTCCAGACTCAAAAACAAAATCATAATTCCACCTAGGAAACTGACCTGGAAACTCCATGTATTACCACATTTTTCAAAGACATCCATTTACTATTATTTGCTTTACTATAGAGCTAATTCTGTCTTGTGTGCTCATTATTAAAAGGACATGCGTCCTTGTTTGTGGGTCACATTCTGACATTGACATTTGGACAATCACATTCAGTCAAGATTAGATTTTGGTTTAAAGCAATTAATTTTTAAGGGAAAAAAAATGTGAAAATGGCCCAGACTGACAATGACTAGGAGATGGCTGCCATAATTGTTTTAGTTTGACTAAATCAACATAAGCACTGATGATGATAAAACACAACAACAAAGTAAGCAGAAGCCAGCTTGACAGTTGTGGAGCCACTTCAAATCAGTCAAAACCCAAAGTCACAATGTGATATGAAGAGTCATTCAAAAGTATCAGATATAAGCAGCGAGTCAAGGCCTGCACTGTGAATTGAGTCCCTGCGTCTGGGATATTAAATCGTCTCTTCACTGGCAGCTGCCTAAATGGATGAGTTTGGAGACCCTTCCAGCAAACTGTGAATGTTCTCATCAGTGCTGAATGAGGGAGTTGCAGCAGCACAGACCTCAGTGTCCTTGTGTCCTGTTGGCACAGGCTGGGTGTATTTACACTTGAATAGAATAGTGCTGAATAGATTCACCACTTACTTTTTTAAGTGTTTGTTACTGAGGGCATGATTTGAGGTGATTCTCATTTTCCTTCACTATATTACATTACTATTAATCCAAGTCCGAATTAATGAAAAACTGTATGACAAATAAAATATCAACAAATGAGGACCTTGCAGACCTTTTGGTTGTTGTTTTTTCAGCCAGTATCTCTAGGAATTACACAAAGTCATACACTTCTGCACCTCATGATTTACTTCCCATTCCCGCACATCAGTGCCATTACAGGAAGTAGTGTGTCTTTCATGTAGCATGGCAGAAAGATAGGAAGTGGAGGTCAGGGTGGTGGATGAATGTGTAAAATGTGTATTATTAACCTGAAAACAACAAGAGTTGAGATTATTTTACAAAATTATTATTAACCCTAACCACAGTCTTTCCCAAACCTTAACCAGGGTTTGCAGTTGCCTAACCCTGACTAATACCTGACTGGACCATAATTTATTTTCTATTACTGCGTTCTTAATTTTGTTGAATTGGAAGGTTTATAAACCTGCTTTTCATTAGATAATTTTTAAACATTATTTGTATGGAAAGAATAGCAGATATTTTACACAAGACTAATTATGGTCTCAGAATGAAGTGTAGTAATCAAGTAAGGAATTTCCTTCCCACATTATGAGGTTGCCTTTAATGGCAATACGATCAATAATGTGAGGTCCTTACCCTAGCCATGTATTTTTTGCCTTTCTTGAGTCTAAACCTGAGGGGATTTTGGAACTTGGTTCTCCCTACAGGTCTGGTTGACCCTATTATCACTAACACAGGAAAAGTTTTTAAATTATGTTTAAAGATATACTATGCAGGAATTATTGGTTGCCGTTTGTAAACACACAGCATTCAAAGTGGGCCCCTCCTCCCTGGCCCAACGAGCGAGTGAGCGAGAGAGAGCAGTGGTTGAGCAAGCTAGAGAGTGAATGAAGAGAGTGAGTGATGCTGGTGAGAAGCAGCACTCTGCATACAGCAAAGGAAGAAGACGGAGAAGCACAGGAAGCACCGAATCAAGTAAAAACACAGCAAGTCCTGACCTCACACCCTGTGTGCTGTTATTGGCTGGAGGCTACACACCCACTGCCCAAAGGTTGACACCCAGAGACATCCCAAAAACAGTAAAATAATAAGAAAACAAGAAAATACAGACAGAGTGCACCGTCTCTGTAGATAAATACACCTCCACACTTCTAGTGGTTCATAAGTGATGATTGAGAGGGATTACTTTTGGAGTGTATACATTGTTTTTTAGTAAAACCCTGCATAGTATACCTTTAATTAGATGGTACAATATCTGTATCTTCAAAATGATGTGTTGTTGTATTCTACAATACGTGTGTATTGTTTGTGTTTTGTAATGTTCTTCAATGTGTAATTCTGTACAAATGCAAACTGTTAAAAAAAAGATAATGATAATAATAACTGCATGCTTTCCCTAACCTTAATTATACTTTAGTTATCAAGTAGTTGAACGTTGGCATTGAACATACTCCAGGATTTGCCGAATGTTCCAATATTGCTGCTCTTGTCTGGTGATAGGGTTATGTTTTCCCCTGATGTCATATTTCGCTGGCACTACAGCCATGTACTGTAGAATTTAATCACAGTAATTCAAAGGAAATAACCCTCACAAAAAAAGTGTGTAAAATGCCCAGTTTGAGCTATAATATCTTTTACAATCATCTTTCATAGACCTGTATCATGACCCACCAATATTATTGGTAGTGGCCACCTGTCTCACATTGTAGAAGTTTCCTTTAATACATCAAAATGACTTATTTTAGTTATGCTATGTGGAGGTGAGCAACTTTTGAATCCTAACTATTTCATTTGACAAAGTCAGTGACCGAGGACCCAACTGGCCACCTGTAGATGATTTATTTGGCTTTCCTCTCCACTCTAACATCTATTGTATTATGAAAAAAGAGAATTGGATGTAAAATCCCCAGTGGCCTGTGCTAAATTTACCTTAAACCAAATCACTAAAGCCTACTGGTGCTTGACAGTCTGTGCAGGTGTGCAGACTCCTCAGCAATATCCAAGGGAGACCCGCTAGCACTGCTCACCTTTTATGCATTCTTATTTATTAATCTGACTCTCTCTCTCCTCTGCTGAAGGCTTGATCCACTGAAAGTCAAACTTTGCACTGCTAAAACGCCCTTTTTTTGACTGTTTGCTATCTGAAAGCCTCTAGTTCCGAGAAATAAACAGAGGGATTACTGGAGCTGTTATAGTTGACTTTGGTTACACCGTGAAACTGATGCTTCTTCCTTAATGGCATGCCACAGTTGCTTCTATCAGTTTAGATTTCAAATACATGCAAGATATGGACTTCATGGCTTTAAAAAGCATGGTGTATTTGGTGTTGACATTGACGCACAACACAATCACTGTGTGAGAACTCTTACCAACAGCGCTGTCTACTGAAGTGTTAACTGCCCTGACACTGCTGGTTTCACTGTGTGTCTTGACATGTCTTCCTGCGAGTCAACACCCCAACGCATATTTTTCTGTTAAATAAATAAAAAGCCTGAGCGCGGGAATAAACACAAATTCTAAATAGGAGCTGACAGCACTACCGGTTTGGAGATGGAAGCTTCAGTATAGTTTGTTTGTCTTTTTTTTTTTTTTCCTTTTTTTGCTGACAATTGCAGGCAGAGGAGGCGACAGATAAGAGGTCTGGTTTTTGGTGTCACAGCGTTCCTGTCTAGCATTGCAAGAGTCAGTAGAAGGCCCAGTCCCTTGAGGTTGAAGAATGCTTATTAAATGGCAGCACAAAGACAGCAGGCCACTCATGTGGACAGGGCATCTCCAGCATGAAAAAGGTGAAGGGGTTTAAGAGCAGAGATGGATGCTTTAAATAATAATGATGTCCTTTTGGAGATGGAGGTTATTGTTGTTTTGTGCTTGTGTGTTACGGTATGTGTGTTTCATGAGGCATAATGACACACTTCCAAGGAAACCTGGAGTAACTGTGTCATATTCTTTAAAAGCTCATAACAGTACTTTTTATTTTTATTTTTTATTTTTGCCAACATCTTCTAGCTGATATGGTAAAAATTTGTATGTATAAACTGAAGTCTTTTTGTCTTTCCAGCACTATGGATTCTGGTGAGGAAGCACACATAAGGAACAACCTGCTGGGCCTAGGGAACAGATGGGTTTTTAGCTCTGATTTTACATCTAAAAGGACAAAACCACAGTGCTGTGGTTTCACTCAGCTGTCAAAAACTGAGTGGCACCGCATTACATGGATGATTACCAATAATTCCCTTGCCGGGAGTCAACTGAAAAGCAGACAACGATGTAATTACAGTCCCCTTTGGCAAACTGCTTTGTCATACAACAGAATAATGATATGCTCTTTTGACACCAAACCAGTGTCTCCGGATTGGTCAGTAATGGCCCTGTAAATCAAAAATGCTACTTTTATAGAATCACACCTGGAGTCTGGACATGCGAGACAGTCAGTCAGGAAGTCATGAAAAATCAGACGAGTATAAAATAATGCTTTGTCTGTGCTTCTGGAGCTTATACTATGGTGCTTGATCTATCAGATCTATGACAGCTGTACTGTAGTGAAGTAGCACACTCAGAAATACACTTAATAACATAAAATGTTACACAGCAGCTGTATAGTCTTTAATTATTATACAGCACACATACTCAAGAGGCAATTAGTAAGATTTTCAATGCCCCATAGCATAAAATCACCATAATATATCTGCGTGTGTGTGTGGGGGGGGGGTTCAACTGTTCTTTGGCCAGTTGCTGGGGTTTCATACTTTGAAAATCACTCATGCCCGACCTGAGGAAGATGTACACACTGCTGAGAAGTTGTAACCCTGTCTTTGACTGTGCATTAGTATTTTATTTCTGCACAGTTCCATTCACCTCAAATGCCTTCATCTAACCGTGCTTATGATGCATATTGTATGAATTTTACACACTTGACAACATGTAGCCTATGTATCTAATTTAAAGCCATTATGTGTCATCAGCATTAACACTAGCACCGCCAGCATTCTAGCACACCTACAGGCGCCGCAACAGTCATATGTGATTTCATTGTTCATGTTCACAAGCACATCAATAATGCATTTGTTTGATGAAGTTACCAGAAATTATGGGAAATAAACAAAATATCACAGAGCACAGAGCAGGATCTGCAACCTTTTCAAAGTCCCATGCCAATTTAAAATTATTTGGGTTTTTTTTTCCTGTGTTTCCTGTGTGTTCGATTTATTTACTACTGCTGCATGTCTCCCATCCAAATGGACCAATTTGCTTTACAATGCTCAAATACAACTACACTAATATATAACTTGTAGCCTACATTATTATGCATTCACAAAATATAGTCTGTCAAGCTTGGCATGGAGCCGATGCCACCTGGCTGTGCTATAACATTAGCACAGACAGGTGCTTTGTTCACACAAAGTGATAAATAAAATTAAATGAAAATTAATAAAAATAAATAAATTAATAAAAGCATATTAAAAAAATAAATAGCCATGCCTACCTGTAGTGGACACATCAACAGATGGGTCAGTTGGCACAAACGCTTTGGTCTTTTGGTGTGGGCTTTTAGGCTCAGAGTCTGACCTCTCCTCCTCACCCCAGTCCACATTATTAAAGTCTGAAACTTCTCCACCTTCAGACTCCCCCTTGCTTAGATCCTTAAACACTGCCAAAGACTCTTGAACAGTATATCTTTGTCTTGTTCTTCCTCTCTACATCTTCTGATCGTTTGCTTTACAAGTGTTAGACTAGTATGTAAATCTTGTGCCTAAAGTGGTGACTTTTCTCTCTCTCCAGATAGATCTTGCATATAAAAAATTGAATATTAAATAAAAACAATAACCAATGAAAAAAAAATCATAGACGTGCAAAAACAAACCGGCAAAGTGTAAAAACTTACGTCATATGGTAATAATGTATAATATGGCAACTGCTGTCTATATGACGGCAGTGGCGGTCAGAGGTATAAATATCTTGTGTGTTTTATTTTAGTACCTTATAGGCTTCAAAAAACATCCAAAAACACATATTTAGGAAAAGTCTTGGGTTGAAAGGCTTGTAGCTTTTATTTAAACAGAGTTATTTACATTATAAGAACCCAGGCAGTGCTAGTGTCAATCCCAGGCCTCATTAATCATCATTTTTATGTGATTATAAAATGCTTTGAATTAATCTGATGGCAGGAGTTTATGTTCACAGAGAAATTAAACAATCCTAGTAAAAGTCAGTGCAGTCTGTGTTGCTTTGAGCTTTTTTTAAGCTTTAGAAAAACTGTCTGTGCATCTGTGCATGAATGTGTATTACTCAATTTTGTAATTTCTAGCAGCAAATTGGAGCAACTTAAGATGCAATGTACCAGAAATAGTGTAATTACTCCAAAACAGCATTGAGTCTGACTGTAATCATTTCCATTGTTCCATTTTTATAAAAAAAAATTCAATTTCATTTAGAATTTTGAGGGAATGTTAACTAATGTTGACAACTATTAGCCTTGTGAACAAATGCTTATTGAGATTCTGAATGATCATTTGAAAATCTCCACTCATCTCATAGGTTGACTCACATTCTAGCTTGATATAAATGTATCATTGCTTGTTCTAATGTCCCTATGTAACACCTAGCTTGTGTTCCAAGCTCCAAGCTATTAGTTGTGCTATGTAGATGACACCTGAGTATACATCAACATTTAAAAATTCTAACCTTGACTGATAAATCATCTCAGTGGACAGCAACATGAAGTTCATTCATGAGGATGTGCCGACACATAATTACCTGGACACAAACCAGCGAACGGCGGATCCTGAGATGCCAATCTCAGTGAGTGTGGGGAGGAGGATTTGGTGGTTAACTGTGTCAAAAGCAGCAGACAGATCTAGCAGCAGTAGAACTGAGGACTGACCAGCAGCTCTAGCCGAATCCAGTGTTCTGTACTAATTGTTAATTATGGGTTTTTGTGAAGCTATGGCTGCTACTTCTGCACGGAGGTGTGTATGGATGCGGAGTCGCAGCCAGGAGTGGTGGGATTGCGATGTGAATGGCTTCACAGAAACAGATTCCATCCAAAATTTCAGGATGTCAAGAGCTACTTTTATCTACATCTGTCAGCGCCTCTCCACACAGACCGATTACGATATGACCCCTCAAGTTTTGCTTGTAAAGAGATGTCACCCCAAATACTTATGAGGTCTAACACATCACTGTCCCTCCACTGACTTAGATATGTGACTTTAGAAAATTAAAGTGTTACAATAAGTGTTCATGAATAAACTACCTTACGAAGGAGGTCCCCACTTCAGGTCTCGACCTGGAGTGTCCCAGATCATAGATGACTGCGCTGACTATTGAGCAAAAACTTTATTCATCACCTCACTGCAGACAGACCTCTACCTATTTATACACCCATAACACAGAGACAGCACACCATGTAACGTGTAGGGAAGAACTTCAGAGGCGATTATTGCTTTGCACTTTTCATTTATTGCCTATTTTTAACAACCTAACTTTGTGGAAAGGAGAAGGGGAACAACAGGTTATGGAGCGTCCCTTTGGGAGCACTTCACTTGTGTTAGTAGCTCAGCTTTATCTCTGGGGAACACCCCCAACTCCAGGAGTGATGTCCAAATTAGGAAATGTGTGTCATGTACCAGGTGGATGTGACTCCCCTCGTTGAGACCTGCTGATAGATGTAACAGCGGAGCAGAGGACAGAGACTGAGATAGCGATGTAGTCGACCTGTGCGCTGGTATTTGACATGTTTTTTTTTTTTCTTCCTGAAAACAAATAATTTTTAAAATATTTGTATGAAACAAATATTGGTAAAAAAAAACAACCCACTATTTGTGCTTTGCGGAATAACGTATTTGTATTCGGGCACACCCCTACTACCCACAGTACTGTCAGAACATTTTCACCCATGTAGCTTGACACCAATTCACACCTTGTTCCAAGACTCTAATGACTCTCACATAAGCATGTCTCTAAAAAATGGATTTTCCAGACCTCAGGGAATCCATACCTTTCAGCCGCCCTGATGAAGCATCTCGGATGTTGAGTATGGAAATGTATTCAATGTCAGTTGCTTTTATACCAAAAAACCTTGATATCAGAATATATACATATGTTACAAATTATTAATTTGAATCTAGTAAGTCACATCCACATAAGAGTACAGTGACTATCTACAGTAATTAGTACTGAATAGGTATATTTCAATTCATGTTTCTTCATTATTATTGTTCTTTTCTTTTCTTTTTTTTTTACAAAGATGTCTTTGTAACTCCTGGATCATTGGTCTCTGAACTGGAGTTAAATCAAACATACAAAAGCATGGTTGTATTTGGTTGACATAAGCTGTCTGTTTATTGAACTGTCTCCCCTTCTGTCTTCTATGTATCATTATTACGATCTAGTCATCAGAACTGATCTAACCCAGTCAACAGAAGTTATGTGTTGTCATTATAATTCACATGCTGTCATGTTTTGCAAAGCACAAATTAGTCAGAGCTGGAGCTCTCTCACCCCGGACTGTCTGGTTCTGACGGTGGTGGGAGGTTCATAAGCTCCCTTTCTTCCTTTCTTTCTTTCTTTTTTTCTTTCTCTCCCTGTCTGCCTCTCTTATATTGTGGACAGCAGCAGCCGAATTGTTCACCAAGGTACCATCTATTGTGTTGAGATAATTGCCCATGAGTAGAAGCTCATCAAGAGGAGAAATTGAAATTATTTCCTCGTACTCAGGGACGGTGAACCGTGGAGTATAAAAGATGATGAATCTCTATATTTCCATGGGGATCTGCATACGACAGAGGTAGAATTGATTAGGTTGAACAGCAACAAAATTACACAGTGGAACTCTTCGTGTGTGCCTTTTCCTTCCTCCTACAGCCATGGACTTTGTCCCTGTTGGTGTTTGCCACGTAAGAGTTAAAGGTTAGGTTATGTATATTGCTGGTACAGCGCAAAGAAACACACATTAGTTCCCTCCAATCAATCACAACCACAGCGTCTTCCCACAAACATGTGACATATTTCTCACTGCCGGTGGATTCAATTTTCCAAACACAAAATTAAACATCTTGTAAATTATGTTTATTGTCCCGTGTATTTCCCTCCTGCAATCAAATGCCAGCAGTCATTGCTCATGTGCTAATTGAAGTTGTTGTTTTTTTCTGTTATGTAAATTTCTAGAATGCTTAATTGGGGCATATATCACAGTTAGCATGCATTATTACAGTGGCTTATTCTATCCTCAATGTAAACATAATGTTTGCACTATGGGCTTGCTCTGACGTATGTTTGCTGTTGGGCACATGATGTAAATTCATTCTGATGAAGAGAAAAAGAAAACCTCTTCCTTCTCTAGCGACACACACACACACACACACACACGCATATATACACATACACTTGCTTGATATTATCCACATAATACATAAACAAAACAGGACAAAGTCACAGATTTCTGCCAAATTAGCACTGGATTATTAATAACAGCAGCAAAAAAAAAAAAAAAAAAAAAATGTAACCCTCAAAGACATGAGCTTTCCAGATTTGCTTTCTATTTTCTTTTCAGTCTCATATCTTTATACTGCTAGCCCCAGAAACAACATGATGAAGAGTTTTCTTATTTCTGTTATTATTGGATAACAAAATTTAAAAACTGGGGGATTCTCCTAGGTATAGTTTGGAATTATGCAAAACTGGAAACACAACCCCAGTTTTACATGGCTTGATGTACTGTGCTTACCCAGACATATTCAGCCAGTAGGCAGATCAGTATTGCTCTATACAAGACATAGAAATGTGATTTATTAAAATCACCTTAATTGTTGGCAACACCTTCCACATCTATGTGGTTTGAGGCATAGACCGTATATAAAGCTGGATGTAGTGCTGTGTGACGTCACTCACAGATTTGCACTGCAGCCAGTTTGAAGCCAGTTCGCTGCTTATGGTTGTTCCATCTTTTCTGTTCGGAGCCAGGAGCTTCCAAATAAGGAGTGCGAGGTGTTGCCTTTCACGTTCTGGGAACACTCCCCACTATGTCAGAATGTTACTTTAGCTGATGCTCAATAGTTTTGTCATAGTTTGGTGCCATTGTGTCTGTAATGATAGACTGATATAAATAAGAATAAAACCACTATCGAAAATACTTTTTTTTTAAGCAGACTTCATGTAAGAGGTGAGGGTGTCAGACTGGGTTGTCAGACATCCTGTCTTTCAAATCATCTGCAGCTGTGTAGCTGCTTATTAAGGGTTTATTTCTCTGGAATCAGTATTTAGTACCAAAGTTCAATGAGAATTCCAGCTTTCAGCTGGCAGAACACAGCCATCAGACAGGTGTGTTTAAAGGGTGCAGCTCTTATCAGTGTTGTCGTGTCGATTACAACACTTCATGTACAACATTTTAAAATCACTCCTTGAATACACACTGAACACAGAGTAATGGCATGTACTGTAAATGTATCTGAGGGCATGCTTCAAGTGCCTTGCTCAAGGGCACAATGATAAGTAGTTATTGAGGGAGTTACTGATTCATGCTCCACATATTCAGAATAATGGTTGGTCTCTGGCCACTAAACACGCAGCTGTGTCAAACACATTTTTTATGTTATTAAAGTTGAAAGTCCAACTCTTTTGCGGCATATAACAGCAAAAAGCTTTCAATGTTGCTGTGGTCATGATATTATCCAGTGATGCTTTCAATTAATACCCAGTGGTAAAAAGCTTGATCTAACTTAAGTAAATATTATACATAGTAAATATTACTGACTATGCTGAGATAGTCAGACCATTACCATACAAAGCCCCCATTTATGGGTGGTCATCACAAGTTGGCTGCTGAAGATAAACTGAGATCATGCAATGTTTTATTGCACCGACAGTAAGTGTGCATAACAGTTCCTAACCTCAGCATTTCAAACCCTCTACTACACTAATTAAAACATATTCATGAATAGCATATTCCATTTCTGCCAAGTCCGTTCCGCTTGATGCCACTGAATTCTACACACTGCACCTTTAAACTAGAACCGCCGAGGGGTCATATATACCCACCTTGTTTTCAAATGCATGTAACTCTGTTCAAATAAAACCCCTACATCTCTTAGTTCTTGACTTTTCCTAAAATGGGTTAATTAATTAATCATCTGGTGAATTATGGGTGGGGGGGGGGGTAAAAAGAAAAAAAAAAAAAAAAAGATCAAATACCTTGAGCTGCAGAGGGGTCATTTCTACCCCTCATAGAAACCACTGTACGATGCCGTGCTCAGCATTTACGGCATGTCCAGTTGCTTAGCAACGCCCATTGTTTAGACGTCTTTTGATCAGCAGGCTGCCATATCACAAGCTAGATTAGATAGATAGATAGATAGATAGATAGATAGATAGATAGATAGAGATATTGATAGATAGATTGAATTGGATTTGGATTTCGAAAAACAAACCAGAGCAGAAGAAAGATAAATGCCCAAGTTCTGGCAAGGCTCCAGGACATGAGTAAGGTAGAATCAGATAGGGGAGAGGTCAGTGACCCGTCATTTGACAGAAAGAGAGAGAGAGCACTCAGTTTCTTTATTCCCAGTATTAAAACAAAATATTATTATCCTAAATTCATTTTCTTCTTCTACAATAATTCAATTATTTAAATGTGTTAATTATTTTGTTTTTTGTTTTTTGTAGCCTGCAGTATATTGATGAATTTTAAAATGTATTTGACCTTTTTGATCTGTAATAAAATAGAGCAATTGTAAAATAAAAAAATAGCGAGTGCTCCATTTCTTTATTCCCAGTAGCGTAATTAAAACAACACATTATCCAAAATTATTTTAACTTTTACTTAATATTCTTCTTCTAAAATAATGAAATTATTTAAATGTGTTAATTATTTTGTTGTGTTTGTTGTAGCTTATAGTTTATTGATGAATTTTAAAATGTATTTCCCCTTTTTGATCTGTAAATAAATAGCATAAAGCAATTGTACAATTAGTAAACCCCATAAACTGAATTTTAAATAGTTATTTTTTCAAGACTTATTATTTAAATAAATAGAGGAAAAAGAACAACTTAACTGCTTCAAGAAATTACATATTTGCGATTGCTGACGCTGTTGCGGCAGGGTGTAAAAATGGGGTAAAAATGACCCCCCCTCTGCGTTTCTAGGTGGTATTGGAATGTTGGCGGCTCTCGTTATATGTTTGTAGGACTTTGTTTCTGGTCTGCAGGACTGGAGAAACATATTTAGGACAAAATGAACTGTCACTTAAAAAAGACCCAGCTGGCTTTACTGAAGTGTTGCAGTTATCATCTCAAATCTGTCCAGATACGGTAAAAGAGTTATTATAATATCAATGGTAGTTGCATTTTATAAATCTGCAGTGAATCTCCTGGACCTGCAATGTACACTTCCACACGACTAGTCCTTCTTTAGAGACTCGGGGCTCATATTTGTGTTCTCACTGTTAGTACCACAATGGGAATTGTATTTTAAGTGAGGCTGAAGATCACTTCCCCGGCCGTTTGAAATATGGCATTTGTGGATGACATCTGTGGAATCTGAGCACCTCTTCACCCAAGGGCATATCCCTGTGCGAGTATGAGAGCAAGAGACACAGCTGAGAAATGAGTTGGCACGACTGGTCCTGCTGACTGCTCAGGATTTCACTGGAGCGCTTTGCCGATTACCTCTCATTAATTTTGCTTTTGTAGCTCGCTTTATATGCTATTGACTGCATTAGTGAAGAGATTAATGTGTTGTTAAGTTATGTTGGCTCATGGTGCTGTCCTGTGTTTAGATATACTGCCTCGTCAGCTGCTCCAAGGATTATTTTCCATGTACAGAAACTCATTGGAATCTAACGCAGGCCACATTCAGCAATCGGATCTATGGACTCAGATGGGCAATCCTCTGCCAAACAAGATGTGAGGAGAATTTTTGCTAGATAAGGCTGCAAACAGATCACTCTCACCTTCTATCTTTTATATTAAATCTTGTAGAAGATAGAGTAGTAGCAGACACAATAAGAAACATAAAGAAACAACATATTTTAATAAAAAGTAAACTTTTACCACAAAGTCGAGCTACGGTAGGGAAGGGAAAATGAGTTTTGATCGACCCTTCAGGAGCTTTCCTCACTAGTCGAGATGCACTGCAGCCAAACTCTCTGTCATCCAAACACTGTGTTGTAATCCTCTAGATTTCATAAGTCCTCCAAATTAAATTACCAAATAGGTAATTTGACCATGCACTCCAGAACGACCCATAAGAGCATTTTCTAAATAGGCGCCTCTATCAGCATTAATCAGCAGGATAATATCATTTGTACTTTCCAAAACCGTTATCACTGTTAAAAAATAATTATGGTTTATGGTGTGACAACGCTGTGATTAAAGTCTGGTTAGGTTTTGGAACAAAAACTACTTGGTTAGGGTTAGGAAAAGATTATAGTTTGGGTTAAAATGATCACTTGAAACATGGTGTGGGTTAAAGTTACTACTTCCTTAAATTAAGCAACCTTGACCATCATGGCAAACTTACCCGGCTTGCGATTGGAAATAAGAAGTGAACAGAGGTATCCTGCAGTGAAGTCTACTAAATCCACTTTTTGCAAGTCATGATCTAACCAGCCACCCACCCCCCACCTCTGAACATGGAACCTTATATAGACGTCATCTGAACTGCGCCACTTCTCTGGCTCATAATTACTACAGCTTCTATATGGTGTCTGTCACTACAACGTAACTATAGGTTGTTCTTGGCAACTGACATTATGACCTATTGCGTTATTTTGCTTTGGAGTACAGGCTCCCTAAGAGATACTGATGGCATACATTGTACAAGTAGAAGACAATCCATTTGAGCAGATTTAGTCACGAGATATCCACGAAAGGTTGCTCCTGTTTAAAACGACAAGAATCTAGATCAATCTAGAACAATCTAGCTTTAGTCTTTGGAACTGCTTCAGTGTCTATACTGGCCCGACATTAAGCACAAACTATTAGTTTGCCAATGCAAATTAGAAGCCCTGTTCATACCCAGTTATCCTTGTTCCTCTCTGCAGTGAGGTTTGCAGGTGTGTGTTTTCCCCAAGAAAGAGATGTTTTGATTGTGATAGGATTCGACTGGTGTGATGCCAAATATAAGGTGCAATCCTTCTGCATCATTTTTTTCCAAGTCACCAAGGCCATTCACAGATGAATCGGAGTGAGTAGCTCCATAATGTGATTTAACCCTTAGCCTTAGCTCTGTCTCCTCTCCCTTCTCTTTTATTGTAAAAAGCAGCTAGAACATTTCTTCCTCCCTGTGCTCTGTCTTTGGTGGCACATCGTCACCTACATAGTCTTCATATAGTGAGACAGAAAGGTGACACAAGCAGAACTGAGAGCAAAACTGCTACCTTGCAAAACTGCTGCCCTGATTTGAAATGACAAGAAACAGATAAGGACAAGATAGTGTAGGTTAAAAGGTTGAACAAAGAAAGAAAGCACTAAAGTTTTGATTCAGTGTTTGGTATTATAAATGTTCATTGCCTTGTACTCTGGTTAACTAATACATGTTGAGATGATGTTTACTGGCTAAAATGATTCTGTTTATTTTCATACAACATGTTTCTTCATAGCTGATTTGTTAACCTTGGATTAAGTTATATCGGATAATAGTGGAGTCTTATCTTGAAATAAAGGCAGCGTGATCAGCTGGCACTGCAGTTCATTTAAAGCTCAAGAACATACAGTATCTTACATCAACCTCATCTCCTAGAAATTACATTTATTCACGACTAATTTGTTTTGTCAATTGGGTTTTGAGGGAGCTGTAATTTCTGCCAGAACTATGATTAACTTCTACATTTTTGTACAGCATGCAAGTCATGAGGAGTAGGTGGGTGGATTCACGTAAAATCACTTTGTTTCAATGTTCTTTTTTCCCTTTCTTTGTCTCTCATTTTGTGTATCTGTGTTAGTTGATCTCTTTCTGGTATGAGTTCTCTGTATTAATCGTTCATATTTAGTTTTAGTGTACTACTGGTCTTTGGAGGAGGAGTTGGATGGGTGGGTTGGTGTGGGTGAAGTTAAGGGGATGATGCATGTATGTGGGTTGGAGTGTACTTTGTGGGTTGGATGTTTATCTTTCATTTTTATGATTCCTTATTTTTCTGTCTATTTATGTTTAAAGAATAAATTATTAAAAAAAATATATATATACCGTATATATACCGTAGCCTACCAGTAAAAATTTTGGACACACTTTCTCATTCAAATGAATGTGAAGGTGTTTCCAAACTTTTGACTGGTACTGTGAAGAAACTTAATTCAGGTGGTATTATGTTTCTCTCAAAACATGTAGTATATACAGTAAACCTAACTTCTAAGAGACAGGTTTTCTTGTATACATATAAATGAACCCTGGAACCCTGAAATTAAACTTTGCTGAAATCTCCAATAAACAGCGGCATTTTAAAATGAGAAGAAGTTGTACAACCAATTTCCAGTCTTCTTAATTGGTGCTGAGTTTAAGCAATAATAACTGCATTTAAACATAATTTGAAGGAGACAGGGTTCAATAACATAATGATAACATTGATACTAATAATCTGGCAATTATGCAAAGAAAATCAAGCAAGACAGGAAGCAAAATTGCAATTTAATTTTTTTTTAAGTGTACATACCTACATTTACTTACTGACTGAAAACTATTTCACCCACATTAGAAATAAATGTATCACAACGACAGATTCAAATCTATTTTTTTCTAGTATAATATACAAACCACACGAGTGAGTTTCATAGGGCCTTGTTCATGCTCATACAGGCTCGTGGCAGTTTGTTCATTGCTTGTAAAGTTTACCATATAGTACACGATCACCTGACATCTCACCAGGATGCTGAGTTTTCTGTGAGAGTGGAAAGCATTTTGACAATCATCAGATCAAGCATTTATCAGAGGAAGCAAACAGCAGTTACACGTGTAAATTACCTGCAGTAATATAGGATATTTTATCATACAAATGTAACCCATTTTGTTTTCTGTCAGCTAATGCCTGTAAACCATCAAGGAAATCCTTGCAAAATAAAATAAAAAACGGCGACATATGTGGAGGCAGCAACCAAATGATTATTTTAAGATGCACAGGGGAGCGAGCTGAAACAACTTTCTGACAGTTTCATCATGCATTACTACACAGCAGTTCCTCCCAAAATTGACATTGTTGGCTTTGATCAAAGCCCAAACAGGGCTGTGACATTCTGAAAGAAGTGTTTCAAATGATTTCTGTGACAGAGAGCATAGTTTCGAAACACTGACAGCGCTTCAAAGGATATAATGTCTAAGTGAGTCTGTGTGTAGGTGCCTGCATACAGTATTGCAAGTGAGCCCGGGCGTGTGCCCACTGACTGTGGCTTGCTTCCATCGACATTTGTAATTCCAAAGCCATACATGAGAAAAATACTCTTTACGATACATGACATTTATTTTCAGATGTTGTCATCGCATTTTTCTCTGCATAATCTACCCTATCACGTCGCACATTAAAATTAAATGACTTGCAGTGCTAATGTGTATATTTCATCATGCCTGTTGTTTAGTTTTTTTCCCCTCTGTGATGAATCTGAGCTGTGCCCTTGTTGAGGCATTGTCTGCGGGTAGCGCAGTGAGTCTGACTGATTGATGGCAGACAGTGGCTGTCACCCCTGGAGAGTAAGCATTTCTGTGTCGTCTCCCCACTGAAGGTCCTGTTGAGCTTGTTAAGGGAGAAAACACTTTTTGTTTATAGCCACTCTGACGGCACTGGCTGACAGCTCCTGCTGAAGAGGAGATAGACTCCCTCTGGCACACTGCTCCTTCACTCTCTCTCTATCTCCTCCCTGTCTGTCTCACCTTCCTGTCTGTCTCTCTCTCTCTCCCCTCATTCCTCTGTCTCTCCTCTTCTTCTCTCTGGCTCTGGTGTCGTGAAATTTGGTGAAATGAGCATGATTTAAAATGCTAATTTTCAATCCCTGCACAAAAACGTCAGAGAAATCAGCTTCACCCATCTGGACAGCATTAGGTGAATGAGACACAAGCAGAAACAAGATTTTCCTTCAACTCCAACAAACTTGGTTCAATTCCCAAGTCAAGGAAATAACAAGTTTTCTCACTGTGAGGTAAGTCTTACTTTTCAGAAAGTATTTCTTATTTCACCATGACAAAAATCTTATCCCATCCAAAATGCCACAGTTTCCTAACTGTCTTTCTTGCGCAGCAAAAAAAAAGAGGCAGCTTTTTGTTTTTATGGATCAAAACTATGGATTTGCTCATTTTTAGTTGACAGGTATATCTACTCAATTTTATTTCTTTAGGCTAAAATCTCAATCTGTACAGGCAACAACCCTCTCTATGCTTAGACCTGTGGTCCTCATAAACAAACAGTACAGGTCACAAATATATATTTTCACGTTCTCAGCAAACATTACTCAAACAGGAGAAAATGGTGTATAGAGACTATTGTCAGCTGCGGATTAATACACATTTAGTGCTCCAGTATGCTTCTATGACAGCAGGATGGTAGGATTGACTCAAAGTAAACATGTTAACCAATATTGTGGCTCTTTGATGTGTTTTGAACAAACTAAACCAAATAATCTGTTAAGACATAAACCTTTTTGAATCATTACATTTAACTTTTTTTTTTTTCATTTGTCATACCAATTATTAAATGTCTTTCCAATTTTTTGATTTCACATGAAGGATGTTTAACAGATTCTTATGTGCAGTTTATACACCACTATAAAAATGAGAAATCGTCACTATCATTAATATAACTATTCTAAATATTATTTGTCTTAATTTCTTGGCAAACTGTTAAAAAAGGGACATGTCAAATTTGCCCTCATGTCACATGATCTAAGTCATGGTGTCTACAGCACATTTGCAAAGTTTGTGGTTATATCTCAAAATGTTATTGCATGGTCATCTTTTCTTATTTTTTTTGTAGAAAAAAAAAGTATCTGGATATCTCTGTGTTGGTGAACGTGGGCATGTTTGTATGTGAGTGTCTAAACACAGAGAACCTTTTTTGCTGTTTTCCAAGTGAGCAAACTCAGATCATGGCATCCAGAATCATAGTCAAATGAAATTATCCAGCAGCAGCTCAGCCACTGGTGAAAAATGGAAATATGTACTGAGGCAATAAGCTCTCTTCTGGGAAAGCTTAAAGGAGGGAAATAAACAACATCTAAAATTAACGAAGGTGAAAGTGCCCAAACGCATTCTCTCCTCCATCTTCTGAAGACCCCCTCCTCCTCCTCCTCCATCTATTTATGTAGTCACCTCGACTGGGAAGCACTTCAAGCGAGGCCTCTTTTCACTCCCAGATGGGCTCACCAGAGAGATCTGTGTGTGTGTGTGTTTGTGCGTGTCTTTATCTGTGTTTGTGCATGAGTGTGTGTGTGTGTATTTCTGAAGGGGGGATGTGGGAGTGCAAGGGAGGTTGGTGTGATCTGCGGCTGTGTGCCATTTGAAGTCGTAAAGCCAAGCGTCTAAACACGGCCCGACACTGAGTCATCTGCGTTTTGATCGCACTGCACCTGATGTGAATTTCATTTGTGCCACTCAAAGAGTGAGAGGGAACCTGCATGCCTCGACCCTCTCTATCTCTGTGCGTCTCTCCTTCTCTCTCCTCCGCCCACACCAGACGCCTCCGTGCGCCCCATCTCGGGCTCATGGGAAGAGGGGTTTGGTGTCCCAGAGCAGCGTGTCAAGGGTGGGCGGAGGGGGAGGTCAGGTGATACGGAGGCTCCCCCAGAAGAGGGGAAGGTTTCGGATTCCTGGTGTTGTACAAACACTGCCATTTAAAATAAAAGAAACATGAAAGCCTGTTTGATGTTCAAGGGGTTCACCTTGCTCTCGACAGCATGAGCATGAGTAACAAGTGCCAAAGCAATGCTTTTGAGCCTTTGTGGATGGGCTTGTGTGGTCAAAGTGGCACAAGGACGCTTTCAAAGGGATGACCTGTTTTAGGATTGTGATTGTCAGGTAATTACACTCATTTCAGTCAAAATGTGCTGCAACTCTTGAAATTTCCTTTTGATACATTTTCCCAGCACTCATCCTGCAATATTGTTTGTCATTGTTTACCCCTGCGTAGCATCATGCAATATTTATCCCGATGGCAGTAGTCTACCCACATACACCCGTCACTGTCATCCAGCTAGCTGTTGAAAGCTTTGCAGTTCACCAGTTTAACAGCTTTGGGAGTATTCACACCCTGCCCTTACTTTGGCGCTCTCAAGGCATCTATCCAAAACTACCCAAATTCTCACTGCGTGGGTGGCGCTGCATGCTTTAGAGGGTTGTAAAAGCAAGTTTTGTGAACAGCAACAGGATATTGCTGGAAAGGTTGTGTAGGTGCTGTATGTCCGCTGCTTGTCTGACAGCTCAAGAGAATGTCGGTTAAAGCCTAACAAACCAAGATCTGAGCGTGTTCAGCTGGGATCTTGGACAGAACAGAACTGAGCAGGAAAATAAAGCATTTCCCCCTCCTTCATTCCTTACTTATCAGATGTCACTACAAAGCGCACATGAGGGAATGTCAGCATGTGCGTGTGGTTGTGCGTGTGTGTGCACGTGTGCATGTGCGTGTGTGTGTATGTGAGAGAGAGACAATGAGGGAGCAGGAGCATGGCGGTAGAGCCAGCATTGTAGCAGACGTGATTACGCGCCTTGATCTTTCCTATGGCAAGAACAAGACCTCAATCTCTCACTATCTCCCCTTTAATCAAATCCCTACCTTTTTTGCTTCCCTGCCACAAAACTGTCACAGGCTGAAAATAAGCCCTTTCCTTATCAAAGAGCCAAGGGTTCAATTGATTTCCAGGCTAGGAGATTTTTTATTCAGAAACTTTGAAGCACAAAAAAAAAAAAGAAAGAAAGAAATGATAGAGAAAACACCTGCATCTCCCCCATCAGGCAAATTACTTCTGACTTTTAATTTATTTCGGCAGGAAATGGAAAGCTACATCCTAACCACAGTCAATAGGGGGACTGGGGAGGAGAGGTGTAATCAGGCGGCTCACCAACTCCAAGGCCTCCATCCTGTCACTTTTAATAGCCACTCAGACCACACAATCTGCTCAACCTGATATGCTCACGCCATTCCCATAGCCAGAACCGCCTCCTCTTCCTCCTCCTCCTCCTCCGTGTCCTTCCTAATAACAACTGAACATTTCCACACTTCCCTGGTGCCTCACATAAAACAAATCACAGCCAAAGTGCTTTCTACCTTCCTTCCAGTGCTGCGGATGGTGGATTTAAAGTAGGGATGGGGAGATTGGCATGTTTCATTTACATTCAGTGTGCCATTGCTGGCTTTGATACAAGAGGAGATTGGATTTAAAGTAGCCAGCTCGACTTCCCGCCCAGCTTTTGGTTTGGGTCTCGTTGGCAATGCAATGGCGTATTAATTTATAGCTTGTTTTTAGCCATGCTAGCAGCATGGCTGTGTGGATTGTGGTGTCTGTCTGTCAGTTGGTTCACCACTTTGGTCGAGACTGAAATGTCTCAACAACTGATTTCCATGAACTTGTGTACAGACATATCTCAACATTTACTTGATGGATTGGCACAGAATTTTGCACAGACATTCATTATTCCCAGATGATGAATTTGGTGGTCCTCTGAGTTTGTGCCACTATGAGGTTCACATTTGTGGATTTGAGTCAAATACCTCAGCAAATTATGGATGGATTGCCATGAAATTTGATACAGGCATTCATGTCCCCTGCAGGAGTTGTAATAACTTTGGTGATCTCTTAACTTTTGGTCCATTTCCAGGAGCAGGTCATAATTTCAGTGTGTCCAAAACAGTAGTCTGGTTTATGACCAGATTCCTGTAAAACTAATGACATTCCCACCATCCTCACCTGTACCCTGTGTTTAGAGGTAATTAGCAAATTTTAGCATGCTAACATGCTAAACTAAGATGGGGAATATTGTTAACATTATACCTGCTAAACATCAGCATGTTAGCATTGTTAGCATGTTATTTTTAGTATTATTGATAGCATGTTAGCAAGCTGATGTTGACAGCACCACTGGTACAGCGTAGCAGAGCTACTAGTGTGGTTGTAGACTCCTATTCTTGTTTTCTGTTTCAATTATGTATTTTTAACATTACATTCTGTAATAATTAATATATCTTGGTGAATGTCTAATCCTGCCTTGTTACAACATGTTAAAGAAAACATGCATCAAGATAAAACAGAATAGAAACCTTAAGATCTGTGGCAGCATACTCATGTGACAGAATATTGGAATGGCACTCATGCCATTTGGGCCAGCAGGTGAATGAAGATTGGTTTGTCCTGAGTGTCCCAGGCTCACAGATCAAGTTTTATCTACAAGCCGTTTGCTCTTGGCGCCTAATGAAGCTCTCTAAAAGGAGATTAAAGGGCAGAGAGGGAAAAAACAATAACCATTACCAGTCACCTTCATTTTGCTTCAGCCGTTAACACACTGGGCAACTGCTGCTACAGTATGCAATACCAGCAGCTCGCAGTGCCTTGCAAACATTCATGTAAAAAAGCAGGAGGTGAACGTGTATTTATGATTGAAACTGTCAAAGAAACCACACATGAAAGATACTCTGGCATGAACCTGTGTGCTCTACTCACATTATTTACTCAATTAAAGACACTGAAGGAAAAGCTGTAAGTAGTTAAGACATGTCATCAGTGGAGCTTACAGTTGCTGCCAATTCAAATGCATAGCATACATGCTGCAAAAGGGTTTAGGCAGTTTTATTAGCTGTTTCTATGAGGGATGTCAAAGCATGATGCATCATCAATCACAGTGCCATACTGGCTGAGGCTCAGAGAAAAACCATACCTTGAGCATTTTAAACAGTTCTGATTTTGTTGTATGAGATGATATAAGGTTCATACTGAAAACATTCATATGATTACGTGGTTTGTCTATACTTTGCTGTTACAGCAGCACATCCTCTTACTTTGTCCCTTGGATCAGCAGAGACTTTTAACCTTGTGTGAAGACAGATTTACATCCAACATCCAAGTGTCATCCCATTTCAATCAATTGGCTCTTTTTACAAAACGAGATCTCAAGCAGCTTTTAACTGGGTTCCAAATAGAGCACACTGATACAGGATCCAGTCTGCTGGCAAAACTTGCACTGAAATATAAGATGTTAAGATCTCTTGAAAATGTGTGAACTCATCAGTCTCTCAATGGTTTTCTTCCTTCCCTTTGAATACGACTGGTTGGGATCGATCATCCATTATTCTTGAATTTCATTATGTGGGAAGAACAGTATCAGTAAACAACACAATACAAAGTTTACGGTACAACGGGGGAATGAATGGAAAAGTCACATGAATGCTCTTTTGTTGTTCATATACATCAGATAACTGTACTCATTATAGCTGCTACTATTTTTCATAAACAAACATTTGCAAGACAAATTTATCTCATTGAGCCGTGATGCAGAGAAAAACATGACAAAGGCCAAAAAAAAAAGATGTAAGACAAATCAAAGTACTAATACTACATAGATGTATTTTAAAATAGCTATTTATCATATTTACTCAGGAAGGTTACTCTGTAGGCATCCAAATTATGCTTTAAATAGTCTAGTGTATTATGTTTTTATCATACATTGATTATTCATGTATCACATCCAAGTTAACTCTCAGTGGTATAAAAAAACTAATCTTAAAGGGGTCTCCTGTGAAATTCATTCAGTTTCTTCAGTTTAGCTCTCAATTCCATGCTATTCCTCTTTTGGTGTCAAAATGTCAAACTTGTCAAAAATGATTGTTTTTCTAAAGTTTTCTCCAAAAGTTTTATGGTCTAGAGATCCAAGGTATATAAGAGTTATCTTTTTTGTCCTTGTATGCAGGTAGCAGGTGATAACAGGTAATGTAAGTCCCTGTTGTGTCACTGATATTATAAAAATCAAAAATATTATAAATGTCATGTTCACTGCAGAGCAGCACTTTCTTTATTGAATGGTTTTGATGACAATAACTTTGAACGTGAATATGCGTCTAAAGCAGCTGATGGTGAAGATTATATATTTGTATCACAGTGGCCACACAAGTTGCAATGACCACACAGAGTCACTGTGATGTGTTATTACTGTGCTGACTAATTTGTGTTAGGTAATTACCAGTCATTAGGCAGTTACAGGAGCCTATGTCTAACACAGTATAATATTTATAATAATAATAATACATTTAGTTTGTACCACACTTTTTGTTCATAGTGAAACTCAAAGTGCTACAGTATTAATGACATAGAACACACAACATAAAGAAAATAGTAATAGGAGTTAAGATGAAAAAGCTTTCCTGAATAGGAATGTTTTTAAGACTTTTTTTAAAAGAGTCTAAGATCTATGCTGCCCTCAGATGGTTAGGAAGGCTGTTCCACAAGCCTGGTGCTGCAGAGCAGAAGGCTCGGTCCCTCATGGTGCGGAGCTTGCTACTGCGGGCCTGGAGGAGCAAGCTGCTGGCACAGCTGAGGGGGCAAGTGGAGGTTTGTTGTATGATACAAGGGTGTAACTTTGGCATGAGAAGGAAAAAAATTGTGATTTGGATCCCATCTCCTGCATTTCTACATATATATATGGGACTACTGTAACATATAACCTACCTGCAACTGAGTGCTGCTTCTCCCTGCCTCACCCTCCCTGTCTTCCATAGAAACCTCCACCTCATCTGATCTCTGATATGAAAGCAGAGTCAAGTTATCCTATTGAGCCTGTGGTGTGTGAGTCAAACGTTAAAGTATGCTAGTAGTGAGAGAGACTTTGCCTTTCATACATTGTTGATGGATACTGCGGTTTAAGGTTGACTCACTTTCAACTTGCATAAGTTAATAGAAAAGTCATGCTGTTTTACAACCATCTTAAATATTTAGCTTGTCAAATCGCTTTTTCCCCCATCTTTTTTTTTAGTGTGTGCAATTTTTTTTTTTTTTTTTTTTTTTAATATAATTGTTGTCAGACTGTAAAAAGTGGAGGGCTCCAATACTGCTTTCTGAAAAAGTGCAGGGGACATGTGACTTCCCTGGTATTATATGAAAACATTGAGCTGTCCAGTCAATTGTCTGCTAGCTTTGCTAAAGTTATGCTATTTACATTTATTTTTAATATTAATGTTTAATATTAGTTGTATTAGTTGTACTTTTGGTGAATAATATTGGACAATGTATGACTATAAGTCATTCATCAGGATAGGGAAATGGTCAACTCACCACTAGGGATGCCACAGTGAGGAAATTTTCCCACCAGTTAATAAACTCGTGACAACATTGGTGTTACTGGTTACCCTGGACATTTTACAAGAATTGAAGTTTCCCTTCTGTTTGTGTCAACATGGACATTTAAAGGGTAAATGCAAATGGACTGCATTTAGATAGTGCTTTTGTAGTCTTCCAACTACTCAAAGTGCTTTACATTATATGCCACATTCACCCATTCACACACACACTCATACACTGATGGCAGAGGCTGCCATGCAAGGTGCCAACCAGCTCATCAGGAGGAGTTCTAATCATTCACACACACACACACACACACACACACACATACACACACACACATACACACACACCGATGGCACAGCCTTCGGGAGCAATTTGGGGTTCAGTATCTTGCCCGAGGACACTTCGACATGTGGACTGGAGGAGCCAGAGATCAAACCACCATTAGTGGACAACCCGCTCTACCTCTTGAGCCACAGCCGCCCACAAGTAAATATACTGAACATTTTGTGGTTGTACTGATTTATGAATTACTTGCAATAAAACACTGATACGTGTAGAGCACTTACTTTGATCTTTATTGTTAGACATTTAGATCTTCCCCCTACTTTTTGAACATGAATGCTTAGAAGGTTGGTTCATTATTATATTTTAATGAAAAACACAACAATAAAACAGTGCAGTTACAAACTTTCTTATATTAAACATAGAAATAGAACTTTTATTAACAAAACGAATAAGACAGATGATAGCTTTGCCTGTATATACCCATCCCATACTGCTGTAATATAAAATAACACAAATAAATTACAGTTTTAAATAATATACATAGTAAAAAAGTGAAATTAGTAAAGACTGTGGAACTAAATAAATAAGAAACAAATAAAAAAAACAACAACAAAGCCTTCCACACTGTGGTGTAATGCTTACGATAAATGGCAAAAGTCAACAGTCTTTTCAAAATAAAAAATAAAAAATTTAAATTAAAATTGGTGACAGTGCTTTACATGTTCTTTACCAGGAAAACCAACATTTTCACTTTCTCGCCATAATGAACACCCTTTCAGATGTACAGCTTGTTGCACACACGCAAAAGTATTTTTAGGACACCTTTGCCAGCAGGGAAAGCCTCATTTGATTCGCTTTCCACCAGATGATAGGATCCTCCTCCACATTGATGGTGGACTCTTGAGCATAGGTGTCAATCTCCATGACTACCTTGGTGTGTCTGTGGCAGTGTTTGCTTTTCTTTTTAATAAACATGCTATAGTTAGTTAGTTCTTTTTGGCTGTGGCTCAGTGGCGGCTCCCTCCTCCTCTTCATCTTCCTCATCTCTCACTGGGTGTGCTGCCTGCCTGAGGATTCTTTCTTTAACATCCTCTTGGTTTCCTCAACATTCAGGTCGTAGTCACCCTGGTAATGCGGGACCATGAATGTTGCCTTGCCTTCTCATCCAAAGTCGATATGATTCAGGTCGACTGTGAGTTGCCTGTATTCATCCGATGGGGCCAATGTTCCCTCTGCCAATGTGCCAATGTGCCCTCTGCCCCCAGTGTGCAGTCATCTGAACTCGATTGATGGCCTGCCTCTGCTCTAGCATCCTCTTGATCATTTTCTGCTTGGAGCCTCAGCAAGTTCTACAGTCCTGTTGGGTGAAGTAAATACACAATTTTAGCAACCTTAATTTAAAAAAATACTTATGGTGTGGTGGTACAATTGTAAATACCATATAAATACCATATTCATACGTCAACGGTAAAGGCATCAGACCCGCATTTCCTTTTTTAGGATTGATTTTGTAAATTATTTTATATCACTTAAATGTGTCAAACAACAACAACAACAACAACAAAAACACACCAAAGTCATCTAAAGTTCTTCTCTTTAGCTGTTCCACAAAGCAGAACCAATACATTTGGTAATGCTGCTTTTTCAGCCATTATTCTCCAAGCAGCTGGAACAGCCTTCCAGAGGAGCTGCTGAATACGTTGATATTTTTAAACATAAACCAAAAACCCATTTATTTAGTCTGGCTTTTATGTTGTGTTTTATAATTTTATGGGATTTATGTAGGCTAATTCTTTTATCTGTTATCATCACAATTTTATTCCATTTGGTTTTATTAACATTCACTGTTTATAATTATTATTTATTTAATTTTATTCTATTTTATTTTATTTTATTAACATTTCCCTGTTTTGTCCCCAAACTACTGGCTATTACCTAATAATAAACTTACTGCCACCAGCAAGTGCTCTGGGAGGCCAAGCTCGACTGGGCTTTCTGCAGCTCCCATCTCCTTCTCCAGCTGTGACAGAACATGCTGCTGCCGTCTGTGTGCACACTCTCTCTGTCTTGTTGACAGTGTTGAACACAGCAAGATTCAGGTTATGCCCAAAGTAGCTCAAACAGGGCCAGACCAAGTTACAAACAGCCACTTTTATGTTGCTTCTGTCAGAGTGGGTCCTTTTCTTTTAAGCTTTCTTTTTCACTTGATCTCAGTAATTTCATGTTTTTACTTTTAGTTTGGGTTTTATCAGCATAATTATACATATTTTTATATTTATTATTTACTATATTTGGTATTCTGTATTGCATGGTTTGACTTTTATATTTTGCATGGTTTTATGGATTTCCTGTTTTTTTATATATATTGCATGTTTGGGACTGAGAATCAGAGAGTGATAACAGAAACAGCTCTGTCTAACTGGACCACACCCCCCACACAGCGCCGGATTGGTGGACACAGGACTGTGTGCTTTTAAGTGCATCAGGGACAGGGAGGAGGAGTGCGGCACGAGTGGACCTAGAGCAGTGGGGAGTTTGAACCAGGAGACGGAGTTTGGATGGTAGAGTTGAGGTGTGTGACTGGAAAATTCTGTGGACGGAATACGGGACGACAGAGCTAGAGCCTGAGACAAAGTACCGTATGGACGGCCGTGGACGAGCCAGACGGGACACGGAGAGACTTGGTTCAACGATCACTATACGATAAGTAAAGGAGTGTGAACCAAGCAAGCTAATCCTGTGTGTGTGTGTGTGTGAGCTGTTGTTGGTGTGAACCCACAACTGAAGGTGCTTGATTCTTCTCCGCAGTGACCGCAGCAACGCCGACGAGGAGGAAGGACAGCGGGACCAGAAACAGAGTGGCCATTATGACAACTACCATAGGAACCCCCTTTTCCTGTGCTGCCCCAGGAACTTAAGTTCACATCTCCCCTTTCTGAACTATATTTCCATTAGTGGTATTGGACTCCTGCATCTCATTTTAAAGGACAGATATTAACTGTGTTCTTTTTTACTTTTGTATCATTTTACCTAGTATTTTACCATGGTATTTTATTAGTTTTTATTAAATTATTTAAAGTGTACCTGTGGTGGTGTATTTCTTAACAGTGGAAACAGTTTTTATTACTGGTAAAAAACAGAACCTCACACTATTGTGTGACACTTCTACTGTCAGTCATGACACAGGACACTTTACCCTCTTCTAATCCCCATTCTTGCAGAGCCTCCTGCAAGGCATTGGCCAAGTTAGCGGCAGTGTGGTCCTCTGGCAAAAAGCTTATTTGCAGGCATTTGGGTACCAGGGTCCATTCAGTGTAAATGAAATGTAACGTCAGTGATAGTGTCATTTTCATGCTGGACCACATGTCTGTGAGGGAAAAGTGCTCAACTGCTGTGATGTCCCATTGTAACTCACTCTGGACACAGGTGTAGGCATGTGGGATGGTCGAGAAATATGTCTGCTCTGCTACCTCGTACTGGTGGTCAAGTGTGGTTTGTGACCTTTGTGTTGTAACTTCACTCCACATTTGTTGGATCACTCGTGGGTTGCTGCTTAGGGGTAAGTTGGCGACACTTGTGTGTAGTTGTTGACTACATTTTGACCACTTTGTATTGTGGTTGTTACAGTCCACTTTAGTTTGGTCTTTTTGGGTGTTACTGCTTTTGTGTATTTAATTGTAGCTGCTTAGTAGTTGTGACCTTTTTGTTTGTGGGATACAGTCACTCCACAGATCAGGATATCTTAGTGTAGTGGCAATGGCCTCCCAGTTCATCAAGTCACCTTGTGTGTTGCTGGCTCCTAACATCAATCACAATCACATCCACCACATGGTGTCCATTTTGTGTTGTGGTGGTGGCAGTTCACTTCTGTTGGGCCTTTGTCTGTTGCTGTTGGTATATGGTAATAACTTTGTAGTTGGCCTACTTGTTTTTGTTTTTTTGGAAGGGAAAAAAAACATGTTAAGTACCAGCACACAGGTCAGTTACATCGCTATTTCAGTCTCTCTCCTGTGCTCTGCTGTTAAGTCTATCAAGAGGTCTCAACAAGGGAAGTCACATCCACCTGCTGCATGATGCACATTTCCTTATTTGGACATCAGTCCCAAGTTGGGGGTGTTCCCCAGAGATAAAGCTGAGCTACTGACACATGCAAAGTACTCCCAAGGGAATCTCCATAACCTGTTGTTCCTCTTCTCCTTTCCACAAAGTTAAGTTGTAAAAAATAGGCAATAAATGAAAAGTGCAAAGCAATAATCGCCTTTGAAGTTCTTCTCTACACGCTGTGCTGTCTCCGTGTTACAAGTGTGTAAATAAGTAGAGGTCTGTCTGCATGATAGCTCAATAGTCGGCGCATTCGTCTATGATCTGGGAGACTTGCATTTTTATGCCTATTTCCACTTTTATTCGAATACAAATACAAATATAAATTATTTGGCTGCCTCAACAAATATAGATACAAATACAAGTACTGGGCTCTCTGCACATTCCTAATTGACAGCCAGCCAAACTCCATTCAATTACGACATGCAAGTCAGGAAGTTAGCATCTTAGCTCTTGAGTTTAATGACTTTCATGTCGCCATCGCATTCTTGTCATTGAAAAAGAGTGAAACTATAAAGAAAAAGAAAATACACAAATTACTGTTTTTTACAGAACCACCATATACAGACCTAACCTACTATGCTTACAAGCGGTGCTATAAACAAATAAATTTAGGTAGAAATAAACAAACCTTTTGATACAGTGAAGCATATAGGGCAAAATAAACAAACAGTATACTTGGACCCAACTAGTGCAGTAGCACTAGCTTTCTTTAGCGTAACAAGCCAGGATTGAAAACAAGTGCTTCTGGTGTTGGTGCATGGCTGACAAACAAAAAAACAAAAGGTTGGGAGACTACTACCTACTTCCTGTTTCCTGTGTGCAACACACCTACATAGAGAAGTCCAATAGACGGTGCCATTGCACATGAATCAAAGCAGAAGACAGACTATTCTATAAAAAACGAAACAAAACAAAACAACGGTGTCAGTGGGGGCAGTGTGCAAAAAGTGTAATTGGCGTATGCTCGAACACTTTGTAACACCGGTAACACCACCTGCAAGCCTACTCACCACTTTGTAGACTCTCCTTCTGCTGACTCTGCTACATGGCCGGTTGAGCTTTTCAAATGTAAACATCGGAGTAAATATCAGGAAAACAGGAAAAGGTGGAAGGGATAAACATCAGCTATGATCCCAACCACATAGACAAGCAAGACCATCTCTGCGTCCACCTCTATATCCATCTCAACATTGGAGGAAACACCCAGATGAATGTGGAGGGATTAAACATCAGCTGTGATCTTGGCCACATGGATCTTCTCTGCCAAAGATTGTGCTAGCCAATGTACAGGCATTTGATAATAAACTGGATGACCTCTGTCCCTGCATCAGCTTCCAGCAGGATATCAGGAACTGTAATGTCCTTTGTTTCCCCATAATTTAGCTAAATCCTGGAATACCGGACAGCACCATTCAACCAGGTGACTCTTTTTCTGTATAACGATCTGACAAAACAGAGGACTCTGGCAAGAAAAAAGGAAGAGGCGTGTGCTTTGTGGTGAATAAGTAGTGGTGTGACAGTGGGAATATTAAAATGCTATCCCGTTCCTGCTCACCTGATCTGGAGTTACTGTCAATCAGATGCAGACCACACTTTCTACCAAGGGAATTTACATTGGCCATTATCACCATGGTCTATGTCCCACCACTAGTGAGTACAGAGGCTGCCCTGTTGGATCTTTGCAAAGACTTGAACTGCTCATAGACCGGTAATCCTGGAGACTTCAATCAGGCTAACCTTAAGAAGGTTATGCCTGACTTCCATCAACCGACTGACTGTGCCACAAGGGGAATAAACGCTCTCGATCTTGAGCGATCTACATGCCATTCAAAAATGGTTACAGAGCGGAATCACTATCCGCATTTGGGAAGAGTGGCCATGCAGCCATATTACGGAGCTCAAACTATGTAAACAAATTACGACTATGCCCCCAGGAAATGGTCAGGCCAATAAGAGGCTGCCCTACTATACAGTCTGCACTACATGACGCAGTCTAGAGCACATTCCAAAACACCACCATCAACATCACCAATGACATCAGTACAGTCAATACAGTTAAATCATTCCACATCTAGAAACCATGGATTATCAGAACCATTTGGGATACCATAAACACACACATTACAGCCTGCAACTTAGGGCTGCAAGGCATTCAATAGAAGAAATATCGGGCATTGGCAGGGAGACAGTTTCAGTTCAGCCTGGTGTATGACTGCTAAACCACCACCACAGCCAGAGCTGTGGGCATTCTCCATGTAACTGTAACCAGGAGGGCAGGCCTCATTAAGCATAGAGTAGACCCCTGGTTTATGCCACGTTTCAGTGAGGCACATGAAAAGTCAAAGTCAAGTCCCATGTCTAAGATGTGGTCACATATGAGGAGGAATTTATTGGTGAGAGACTGTGTATTAAATAGTTCCATGGTGGCAGGAGACAGAGCTGAGGATGGAAGTCTCTACAAACTCCTCATTACACTATCCACTCCATATTTTGCATCTTACCAGGTATAGGGTAGTCTTGCGTTGTTTCCATCGATGATGCCCAAGTTTGTTTTGCTTATATATTCCACACTGAAACCACAGCGCAAGCCTCTATTGATGTAACGAGGTCTGTTTCTTAAAATCCAGAACTCTTGGCAGCAGGTTAACAACCCCTTGTCAGGCGTAATTAAGAAGCTGCGGAAACTCCATTGCTGTGTGGCAGTGTAGGACATCATAAGTAAAGCAGTTGGGCTGAGGCAGCATTGGTAACAGCCACAGTTATAGTTACAGCAAACATAAGGGGCGCTCCAGTTGAAGAAAAACCCCAGTCACTAAAGTCCATCAGTGACAGCACAGCTGTGGGTTCAGCGCTGATAGAGAGTGCAGGGAAGCCGGATAGGGCTTTGTGGCACACCTGAGTTGGCAGGCTGGAGGAGTGGTAAATGGTAAATGGACTACATTTATATAGCGTCTTTATAGTATCCTGACCACTCAAAGCGCTTTTACACTACATGCCACATTCACACACACTGGCGGTCATGAAAGGTGCCTGCTCATCAGGAGGATTCTAATCATTCACACACATTCACACGCACACAGCGATGGCACAGGGTTGGGGTTCAGTGTCTTGGACACTTCGACATGTGGACTCGGGGAGCGGGGGATTGAACCAACAATCTTCCAATTAGTGGATGACCCGCTCCACCTCCTGAGCCACACCTGCCCCTCAAGATCCCAGTACAGCAGGTAGGAAACACTGTATGTTGGATAATCCAAAAATCCACAAATCCCAGTAGAGAAGGTAGGAAGCACTTTATGGTGAATAATCAAAAATCTGTAAATCCAAGTAGAGAAGATAGGCATTACTTTACTTTAGTTAATCCAAAATCCACCAGTTCGATAGAACGTATTCCAACTCAGGGAGCGATCAAAACACACACAGAAAACAGAAAAACATAAAAAGCTTGAGCAAAATGCAGGAAGGCCACGTTAATCACACACGTAGTGCAGTTCACAGTCAATTGTCTATTTAGCAAAAAATCCTTATATACACATACATTATATTATAATTGGCCACATTGAAAGACATAAGTTTTGACAAAGACATTTCTTAGCATCAAGAAGTAGTTCATTTTCAATGCTATGTTCTAAGTTTTTTTTACAGGCAATATGATTTCATTTGTAGCTCAATCTGAGATACTTAAGTAACAGGTCTTTAAAAACCTAATGGTATGTACAAATAGTTTCCCTATCACCTATGCCTTTAACGATTAACAATTATATATATTCATTCCAGGAAATCTATTAAGGTTTGTTTGCAACGTAAGATGTGTGTTTCAAAATGAGTAAAGTTCTGTTCTGTTCTGTTTATGCAAAAATTTGTAAAGCAGCTGCAATGTGATCAAAATTTGAAAGTACAGGGATATTTAAATACCTTCACAAGCTAATGGAGATTTAGTAGTTTAGAGGTGTTAGCATGGTGTGCGTGAGTGTCTGTGTGAGGTCAGAGTGCAGGGCTGCACTTTGTCCGTGTAGAATAGGGCCATTGGAGATGGAACATCAGCAGCCCTAAGAGCTGGACCCTCCAGTCAGTGCCAGTCATCTAACTCGTGCCCCCACCCTGGACACACACATTTTCACCTCTAAAACAAGTAAAAATAACCAATAAAAAACCCTCTTACAAACTCTTGCACAGATACTGCCATGCTCTGACCATTGTAATGGGCAAAAATGAGTAAGGTCTTGTGTAAGCTTCGGATAATTGGGGTTCTCCCACTGATGAATAAGCACCACACATATTAACACAGTGCTGATTTATCATTCTCTCCTTTGTGTTATTTTCTGCTTGTTAGTGTGTGATGGATGAAGCCTTTGCATTTGTGTAAACAGGATATTTGAAAAGGAAAGTATCTATTCAGTTTAATTCAATTCAATTTTATTGTCATTAGACATAGGCATGGCACATGTGTAACAAATCAAGGCACATCTAATATGTCATTTAATGACTCCATACATTTGAAATGGCTCGTTTTCCCTCATTGGCAACATCAGTGAGAAGAACATTTTAGATAATGCAAACATTTCCTCTCACATATTAGGTAAGTAATTATATCATTGCTAGTGATTTTCATGAGAGGGAAGGTTGTTTAAAAACAATTTTTGTTGATGTGGAGCTTAATTTTAAGTATTATGCCACATTAGGATCGTTCATTTGTTGTTGTATTGTCAAATTGCTGCTGTAATTTGGATATAAATGGAATAGTATTACTAAACATCACAGCATTTTCTTTTCAGATTTTACAATGTATATTAATTTCCTAAAGGTTTACAATGGTGGTTATCTAAACAGGCATCTGTACCTTTTCAAAATACAAATTTGTATGCAAAGGTTTGTATTTCTTTCAGAGTCTACTTTCCCTCAACTTAGTGAACAAAAAAATGTAATCAATAAACATAAATCATAAATGTTACATTTATAATGTCACATGATATCTCATGTTAAATGTCTGAAAAGCATGTACTTGTATAATGTGAAGTTTTTAACATTTGAACAATCCAAACACGATGTGCACCTATATGAGAATTAATCATGTGATATGTGATTCACATGTGATGCCTTACATTTTTACATGTGATTTTCATGTATTTCATAAGTATATATCCCACATTATTAACATTTTATGTGTAAATTTACCACATGTGAAATGTGCTTAACATTACAAATATTAAACATGAAAACACGGATATCCAAGTTTGTTCACTTTGAATTTTTGAGTGATTTAAGTGTACCTTTACTTGATGGGTTGAGACAATTATTGTACTCCTAAAGCTAAATAAGCCATTTGATTAGCTAGTTATGTTAATGCCATCTAGTAGCTGTAGTAATTATGATCTGGGGAAGTGACGTAGTTCAGATGTGCTCAATATAAGGCGACCTGATAAGATGATTTTGCCTTGTTAGGAGGATGGAGGCTGGGTGGGTGGACCATGTGGCTAGTGCTGCAGGAGAACACTGTTCTCTTCCCATTTCCCACCATGAGTGTCATGTTGCCAACTGTGAGTTGGGACATCTTTTTAAAAAATGTAACATTGTGGTGTTTACTGTTGCTATGACAACAAAGGTTCCGTAACTTTAAGGAAGTATAAACCATGTTTCAAGTGATCATTTGAACCCCAATCATAATCTTTTCCTAACCCTAACCAGACCTTAACCATAGCGTTGTCACACCATAACACATCATTGTTTTTTTAACAGTGATTTGTAACGGTTTTGAAAAGCTGGAGTGCATTACTATGGCAGCTATATGGCATAAACGTAACTATAGGTCATTTTTGCCGACCTGAATTTAAGACCAATACTGTAATTTTTTTATGAGGATATATATATATATATATATATATATATATATATATATATATATATATTATTCAAATACATGTAATAAATTTATAATCTATCTTATATCTAAAATGCTATTTTACATATAAATCACAGATGCCTATACATTCAATTATGTGATTTTTAGATATTTCACATATAGATATTTCACTGTAACATGTGCCTATATGTAATATAAATGTCAATAGATGTAATATACAGTATATGAATAAAATAAATCTATGCAAAGTCATAATGTCTAAAATGACAGTCTTTCATTGTGCTATTATATAAAATACATGTTAATGTATGTAATATAAGTAAATACAATAAATATATAAATTCATGAATATAAATTCACACATGAAATATGTTATGTTTCACATGTCTTACAAATGCGTTTTATATATTTCACATATCTTATACAATATATTTTATGTCTGAAAACCATGTGTCTTTACTGTGTGCGAATTAATCACATGTAAAAATTTTGGAACCCATTTCACATGTGATCAATTCACATGTGCTTTTTTTTAAGGAAACAAAAAAAATAAAGGCTTACAGTATTTTAAGTTCTGTTTTCCACACAGACGTATGAAAATGTTTTTCCATTTAGAAAACATCCTGTTTTCAGCCCTCCAACCTTCAGCCTGACAGTGAAACTAACCACAATCTGTACATTCCCTGCACTCACACGCCACACTCCAAAACATATTAAACACATTATAGCACTGAAACCAATAGGTTGCCATGTTTTCGTGTATTAATAATAACATCATCTACAGCAGCGCACTACAGAGGAGAGATGACAGAGCTGTCTTGTTTTATATAGAACCAAGGTTTTACCCCCTGTTGAGGTGCCCTATCATCTCTATGTTATCTATTTATTTTTCCTTTCTCTCTCTGTCACTTTTCAACTCTCTCTCTGTCTCTCTCTCTCTCTCTCTTTCCCCTTGTGTGGTTGGTGTGATGTTTCTCTTTTTCTCTGTCAGAAGTGGTCTCTGGAGTTCAGAGATGGAGAGTGTATCAGGAGTTCGCGTCTCATTACTGACGGCGGATGAAAGTAAAAACACCCAGATCAAAACATCTGTTAATTGTGTAAAAGGGAGACAAACAATGGTATTTATTAGAGGCAGTAGCAGGTAGCAGTGCCCTCTTGTATTTACACCCCTACCCCTGCTGTCAACACCATACAAGTAAATGCTGCTCTTCTTTTCTCTTTTGTTTACTTATTTGTCTGTCTCTTTCCTTCTTTCTTGAGAAAATAGCTTGAGTTGATTTTCCTACAGCTCCTCCTCTATCAGGGAAAAGGGAAAATATGGTTATGAAGGTTTATGTGTGTGTGTGTGTGTGTGTGTGTGTGTGTGTGTGTGTGTAAAAATTAATCAAAATAATAATTTAACATAAATTAACCTTAACAGTTATTATCTGATCCTCTGTTATGATACTTCCTGTATGTTTTTTCTGTTTGTGGAGTCAATCTAACTAAGAGGTCCAGAGCAGCTAATAAATCAACCATGTAGTGAGATTATTTCCTACTGTCTCTGCATTCCAAGGCCAGGCATAAACGTACTACTATCTAAAGGACTGTTCAGTTTTGAAAATCCATTTTAAAAATCCAGTTCCATCCTGCATCTTGCTTATTTGTGGTTCTTTGTTCAGTTCATTTTGCCCTCACAGGCAATGCCCTTATTTAGCATTTACAAGCCACCTGTAATCAATTAATAAATTGTTTATAACAGTTGATAACACATAATAATGCAGTTGTAAGCAAATATAGTGAGCCAAAGTGAAATTGGGAAGTAAAAAATACCTCATTCAAAATCCCACTGACATTTGTAGTAACATAAATAAATAAAAATCCAGCCTTGGAACATTGCCTTTCTCAACAGCATGTTGGACGGTAATTCAGAAAAAAAAAAAAGAAGTCCAATAACGTAAGTCAATAAATAATAAAGCTAAAAATAAAGCTAAATAAAGCCGAAAAGTTGGGAAAAAAAGACATCAGGAGATGGTCTTGGTGAATAACTAAGTTTCACTGACATAAGTACCTGTGCTGCTAGTAAATTGATATGGGAGCTACAGTTTTTTGTATGCTCACAAAGTTCTGATAGCATGTGCCGTAGTAGAGCTGAGCTGTCTAAGAATATGGAAAATAAACTCTTTAGGTTTTGCAGAAAGACCAATGAAAGAATTGTTGAATGATGTTGCATGTTGTAAGATTGTTTTTTCAAATACATTATAGTATGTTATAAATATTTAAGTGTTATGATCAGCTTGTAAATGTTAAATAAAAGGTTTAAAAAAGTGCTACCCATGAATTAATTCACTTTTTCATGTATTTATGTAATCTTTATTTTGGTGTCTGTATCTGATTCATACAATCTTAACTTGAGTTTCTGATGCACTAATGGTTAAGTAGCAGTTTAAGAAACATCATTTTATTGCTTGGGTAATAATGGCTGTTCCTGCACAACTACCATTTTGTCATCATCCATTATCATCTACTACTAACATAACTGACATTTCATAGCTGTATGAAATATCCAGCTCTAAGTGACTGTGAGGCATTTACGAGGCTTACCTTTTTTTTTTTTTTCTAGCTTCTGTATTGTATAAATGCGAGGCTGCTGCGAGTCTGTTGGAACGCTCTGATTTAAACTTTGTTTTATTACCGCAGTATTCAACAAGCCATAACCTCTTCATTTTTCTTTGTGATTGAAGTGTGAGATAAACATTTTGCAGATATGACCTTGATTCTTCCATAAAATGTCGGAATCCACAAACCTCTGCATGGACTGGCAAACAATTATTTCCCACTATGTCATATACAATTTTTGCTCAAACTGTTTTTGATATATATATATATTACTTGATTTATACACATATGTGGAGCAGTATATTTAATTGTGCCAATTCTAAATCTAATAGGTTGGATTAACTGTGCTCATATAGCTTGAATACCTACCTACCTTATTAATACCCAAAACATCAGCACTTCAAGAGAACACTAACCTACTTCCTAAAGCAGAGCAGACTCACACATTTGTTGTGCAGAATGTCACCAGTTGTATCTTCTGTTTCCTTTGTTGTTCTGCAAACAGCTCTGAGACCAACGTAGCGCTCTAAAAATAAATGTGATTTGACTTGACCTTAGCTCCAGCTTGTCTCAGGGTCAGTCACAGGTTTTATTTGGCCTGAGTCACTGGCAGCGAGTCCTGATGATGATATGCAGTAAAATGTGTTAATGCATATTCATAACTTGCTCATTTTCTGCTTGGGAACATTTCAGCTGTGCAACAAACACACACAGACAAACCCACAAATATGCACACATGCTCGCACATACGCATACTAACACATACACATGTTCACACCATGCACTCACACACACAAACATTATACACACCCACATACTCATGTACACTGATATTATCACACATGCACTCACATGCATGCTTGTGTTTACTTACAAACATGCACATATGCACCACATGTTAATTCTATGTGCCATCATGCAACAAATGACATGGTCACATCTTGTGTTTTTAGCTCCAGTTTTGATTACAGGGTGTAAAATCACTTCCATTTCAACAAGACAAATGTGACCTGTGTTTAAAGGAACCTCAATCAAATCTCCTCATGTTCAGTGCAGGAGTTATTTCGTAAAAAATGTTGTATTTTACTTAATTTAATTTCTTGGTGCACACATTCCCTCCACCTGAGCCTTCTCTTATAAGTGATTGGTGGTTGTGGCTTCTGAAAATTTCAATTACAGCCTGATAATCAGACTGAATTCTCATTTTGTTTTCACTTCATTTTTTGTGTGTGATTGCATACATTTCGTATTTCAATTTCTGTTTGGTAGTGGTTATTATATCAGTTGCAATTGATGTGTCCATCCCCCCATCATTTTCATGCGAGATAGAAGCAGTAGCAGTTAAACTACAGCAATAGAAATGTGCTTATTTGCTTTCTTGATGACACTTATAAGAAAACTGATTCCACTGTCATGTCTATCAACTACATATCAGGCTACCGCAAGCAACCAGTTAGCTTGGCTTAGCACAAAGACTGTAAATGAGGGGAAACAGCTAGTCTTCCCAAGAATGATAGCATTAGTTGTTTTAGCAAATGCCCCTAAAAAACATATTTCTACATTAGAGTGACAAAGATCTCTAGGGGCGGTAGGAACTATGACTCTTGTCCATTGGAAGCAAAGGAGGAAGGAGTGTTGAGCTGGCAACCTCACGGTGACAACAAGACTTTAGGAAGTCACTGCACTGGGCCAAGAAATAATCTGGCATGTACAGTAAGACCCCGATCAGACAGAGCACTTTTTACAGGTTGCAAAACACGTTTGTTGAAGCCTAGAATTTTAAAAAAGAGCAGCTTGCTCTGGGTATCCAGCGACCGCCACAAGTTTATCCTCCATGATTTTTGTGTCCACTTGTTGTTGTCATCACCACAGAAGGTCTCAATTGGAAATGGGAGAAATGGGAAAAAAACGGAAATGACGTTTGGAGCTTTTCTGCTCTGAGGTTTTTTTAACATGAGTCACATAGAGTGGAAAAAACGAGAGGCACTAAGTAACACAAGAGCAGAGAGCAAAAAGCTTCACTGTCTTTAAAAACAATTACAAATAACCGCCCCAGGTTCCTATAAAGCGGCATCTATTTGGGGCCTAACCCTCCATAAATTGACAACTTTTCATTTTTGCACTTTGGTTTTTATGCAGATGTGTGCAGTGCTGGTTTAGGCTGATTTTGTTACCTTTGGACAGAGCCAGGCTAGCTGTTTCCCCCCTCATTTCCAGTCTTTATGCCAAGCTAAACTGCTTCCTGCTATAGCTTGGTATGAGAGTGGTATCAATATTCTCATCAAACTCTTGGCAAAAAAGCAAATACAAGTATTTCCCAAAATGTCAACACTGTCATGCAGATTCAAGAAATATGTGTATTAAGAGTTGTTATTTCAATAAATCGACTTACTGTAGGGCAGCATTGTAGCTCTTTTGATCTCATCTATGCTTGTTTGGTATGGATTCTGGCTCTGGTGCAGTTGACATCATCATTCTTAATCTCTTCAACAAAGCTCTGATTGACAAGACTGTATTGTTTCTAACTGGGGAAGTAACCGTCAAATGAGCACAACACCAGACCTATTAGAATCACTGAAAAAATTGACATCTCTGCCTCTTTTACAATAGAACAATAGATAATAGATTGTATAATAGCAGAACGAGAGTCCCAAATGGGGAAACTATAAAGACAAACCCTGTCTTTGATTGTGAAGGACTGACAACAAAAAACTTACATTTATCATTGATGATATATTTGTCCCTACGGCCTTCATAGGATTAACAGGTATAGAAAATGGATATAGATATTTAGACCAATCCTTAATTTAATTATACATCCACATGCTTTGGGTACATTTCCCCTTGGGTACATTATTCTGGATTGAACCACGCCAGGAAAAATAAAACGGCAGTCTGTCTAGATGTCAGCAAATGTTGCTTTACTGGTATATTTTCCTGCACTTCTCTAGTGTTATTTACTTATTTCTGTCTAAATCACATCCATCTATTGATGCTACAGGAACCTTTATTACATGACATCTACATCTGGTACTAAACTTGATTTCATTCCCACATTATCCCTATCTACAGAGAAGAAATTCTACTTAAATGTCATCCCTGCTCTCAATGTAATATTTCATGCTCTCAGTTTTACAGGTGTGAATCCTCTCTGCCCACCTGATGACCCCAGTGAAGCGTTTACCCCTAGCCCCACTCAAGGAATGATTGCCGATTATAATATAGGATTGTAAAACCGAGTCCTATGAGCTCAACTGCCAGGCTGAACAGGAGGAATATGCTTAGTGGTATTTAAAGCCGAGGTGCTGGTGTCATTTAGAAACCACACAGCTCTGACTTAGCCAGCCCTCAGAGGAGAGCCACGGTACAGGTGGATCATCTCTGTTCTCTCCTATCTCCACCGAGGCCCCGGCTGTCTGCTCCGTGACTTGCTCTTGCTGTCAAGCCGAACAGAGTAATCCCTGCAGTAAAAGCCTCGTACTAAAGGTTCACGCTTTCCCCTCTGTCTTGAAACCTGCAATATACCCCTGTTGTGTTTCTCCAGTTCATTTTCTGGCTGTGAAAAGGGTTCAGGTGCATTCTGTTTTCATCAACGGCTGTAACCAATGGAAGCAAAAGGAAAAATAAAACAAGACAGTGAAGTAAAAAGGATATGTGCTGTACATATTGATGTGTATTGTTGGCAAAAGGGAGAAACAGATTGGCCCTTTCTTTGGCAATAAAGATAATACTCTAAAAAGGCCCATCTGCCTTATTGAATTCAAACCGCCCCTACACACACACACACACACCCATGCTCCCGATTAAGTACACTCATGTCATACACAATGCACAGGCTCACACACACGCACACATATACACACATATGCTGAAGGGCTACTTCCCAGCTGTGTCTTCCCATTCATAAATGTCATTGACACTGTGCTCAGTATGATGAATATCAAATTTGTTCATCATTTGCATAATGAATGAAGTACAGGCAGGATCAGAGGTAAACAAAAGTGACTTTTTTCCTTTAGAAAGAAGAAGAGGAAGATACAGTGACCAAACTGTAAGTTAAAATATTTGTTGAAGTATTTCATTTAAAGACTTTTATGTGAGAAATGATTTCACTGCAGACTGACTCGACATTGTTGGGTCAGTAAGGAAACACACTACACTCTCAAAATGCATCACACTCAGTACATTATGGATGAGTACTGCCTGGCCTCAGATGCAGGCCTTCCCTCTCTCTCATGGCAACAACACAATTGAAGCTGAGAGGCATGTTGCACATGGTCAGATTTTTGTGTGTGTGGCTATTGATTGTTGGTTGAATTTGCTAAGCATGTTATGCATCATCCATTGATTTCCTCCCTATGATATTCACTGTTATTACAGAGCAACACACAGGGTGCCTTTGGTGTTTACAGTAATATGTGCAAAGCATTTTGTTAATTAATTTTCATGTTCATTTTTACTGGGACAAGTATATTGCAAACAGTACAAAACACAATGATACAATTAAATTACCTTAAAACCTAATGACAATCACCGGATCATTCACGATTACATGACTGATCCCTGTGGGGGGTAAAGACGTCGACGATAAAGAAAGACGTCTGTCAGAAGGAGAATTTAAAATAAGGCACATTAAACCTTTCCCAGCTTGAAAACCCTGAGAGGTACCAGGTCACTGAGCACCTTAGGAGCCTGGTTATTGTGGTATTTATGGGAGAGCTTAATGTTAGCAAATGTATTTATTTACAATTTTAGTTTTTTAAGAATATGGCAGTGGTGAATCTTATTGGCCCCCTCTCCAAAATTATAATTGCATGATTATTTATCATCTTAAGAGGCTTGATTGTTGTAGAAGCTGCTTGAGGGCAAGAAGTTACAATAGTTCTAAAATAGTAAATAGTAAACTTAATGCCAATTCAGCAAGAAAGACCCATATCACAAACTGTGAGTGAATTAACCAATGAGTGGTCTTTGGACTACAGCTTACATCTAAATCAGACATCTATGTAAGTGCCTTTTGAACATTACACTTTGATGCACTAGAGACTGGAATTTTCTGCTGCATAAAATCCAAGGTGCCAACAGCAGTCAGCTTTTCAAGTGAACATGAAGGTGTATATAATGTCTCTTTTCAAATGAATCTATATGTTAACTAGGTTTCTATTTCTTTAGGGTGTGTGGCTTTCAGAATATATCTTAAATATAATAATATAAACCTTTTGTGCTAAAGGGGTGAAAGCTCCCGCCCCGGATTGTAAGTATCATTTTATTTCTTTTTCAAACTTACAACTCAATGGTGAATAGAGACTGATGAGACGAGCCAAATAGAGGAATGTTGGTGTGAGCAGTTTCCTAAGTGTGTGAATGTGTTTCCTTCCCCTTGAACCATTACATCTCATTTTGCTGACTGTTTCAAGGTCCCTGACCACTGAATGATGTCATTTCTGGCTCTGCTGAAATGGACAGCCCAAAGTCAGCCAAGCACGCTGCCACATCTGCTTTTATCCAGCTCGCCAATCCAGCACACCACAATTATTCATAATGTTTTTGCTTATTTCCATAATGAAGGGGTTAATTATGCTCATGAGACGCCCCAACGGTCTTGTCTTGAGTGTCGGGGACACAGCTGTAGGTCTGCGAGCTAAATCATGCGCTAAATGTGTCACCTAGAATTAGACCCATTTGGCCTGGGCTGACAGTGGGCTGTTTGCAGCGTGAGGGGCCCAGGCAGCGGCTTGGCTGTGGTCAAGTCAGATGGGAGGGGGTGGGTGGATATCAGTCACTACCCACTGGCCCGGACAAGATGCAGCAAGTCAAGCAGAGCTCTCACTGTGTCTCGAAGATCAGTTGGACAATAAAATTTTATGCACCCATGAACAACGGGAGTGTATTTCATTTTAAGTACGGCATCAGGGGTGTATCATGTTCTTTTTTTCTCTTTTTACGGAGTGTGTTTGTACTTGTCAGAGGCACACAAAGCATCACATGGACAAAACTGCCAGCTTCAAAAAAGTCAATGTTTTGTTCATCATACCTTTACACAGTTAATTTAACATTTACTGGGAATTCATGCTGTTGGCACAGAAAAATATTTTTTGCAAGAAAAGTCTGTTTAGTTAATAATTGCCAGCTGCAAAATGTATAATTGTGAAGACCTGAATTTAATAGCTAGCTAACTTACTAATCACTATTAACCACCTTAGCAACCATAGCATGCTTTTGAATTAAGATGTAGCACACTCTGTCCAACAAAATTAGATCTTAGATTTGTATTTGTTTAAATTTACAGGCACAGTTAAAGCTCATGTTAAACAACCTGGTCTCACATCAAAATGTATAATAGCTATGTTGGTCCACAGTGCAAAACATATTAGTTTCACAATAACGGCTCTAAAATTGTGAGATGCCTATTTTTTTTGGCCTATTCTTTTCTATTGGCGTGCGTCCACATCATGTGACTGTCAAGTTTCTGTCTGCGAAAAAAAACCCAAAATGGCTGCCATTCCTTTTATTCTCAGTGGAAAAAGCGATATTATAAGATAGTTCCAGCATTAAAATGTGTTTTGATAATATTTCTAGCAAGAAATGTGCATTTCATTTTCATAATCTTCGTTCAGTGAATGTATATGATGTTTAGTTTTTTATAAATTTATTACGAAGATTTTTTCAGGCTTTCTATCGTGGCTATAGTGGTTGCTATGGAAGCTGCTATGACTGAAACCACATAGTTGCATGCTGTTTGGATCATTGTCTTTGTGTTCTGTAGTTATCTGAGCTGTTATGTTATTTGTGTTATTTTATGTAACTGTTTGATGATGTTCTTTCAATAAAAAATGTAGATTTTAGAGTGTTGCCCCAGGGATGAATTGAATTTAAAATCCAGAATCTGAAGCTTTGTGATTGGCTGATCGGAGGACTTACCTGGAAGTATTTTCCTCACTGTCAGTGTGTCAAGTATTCAATTAATGATATCTTTAACATTTCTCAACACAAAAACATGAAAGTGATAACTCAACAATACAATAGATTAATGTTACTAGATACATAGATAGATTAATTGCTAGATACAGTGCTGTTCCTGCCACCACATCAGTTTCCCCCACAGTTAACATAGACTTTTCAAAGTATGTTTGAACTCTGAGACCAGTTCTAATTGCAGGAGGATTCAGGAGGCAGTTTAATACATGCGTGATGTGGCTCTAGAATACTAGCTAAAATATCTGTAATAAACCAACATCTTTACTTTTTCTTAACATAGGTCATCTAGATGCAGTTTAATTACTACTTCATCTTATAATCCTATTTACAACCCTACTTTACAAACCGGAAGAACTACAACTGTGGTACTGATTTGTATTAAGCTGCATGGCATGGCTCTAGGGAACTGTAGTTTTAAAAAAAAAAAAAAAAAAATAGTGTTTTTCCTAGAATTGGTTTAGGGGGATTACACATTTGTGTAATCAGGTTTTAAATATCTAATTGTAAATGGTGAAAAGTAATTTTAACCATATTTTACCCATATTTGACAGCACCCTCAGTTGTTGACTATACTCACACGATAGCTGAGGTCAAGAGCTCTCTATAACAGTTGGTCCCATGTTTGTAGCCCCTTTTGTTGCTGAATTATAAGCCTTCAAACATGCACCAAGGTCAAGATTCAAAGGTCAGTATTTCAAAGCAGAAGCCATGTAGAATCTTCATACTGATATATGTTACTCTCCATGTCGAGACCTTGAAGGTGAAAGCCATTCCAGGCCTAGATTTTAAAAGAGCACGTTGAATATAAAATTAAGGGTTTCGTTTGTTTGTTTATTTCTTTTTTAGAAGAAATAGTGACCACAATGAGTCACCTGCAGACATTATAATACTGCTGACAAGCTAGGGCATTACTACAGGCTTGAAGGAGGACCTGAAGCACTTGGGTTGGGATTAGGGTTAAGGTTAGGATTAGGGCTAAAAAGACCAACTTGTTCTCATTCCCAGGTCGTCAAATACTGACGCATGCATAGGCCACTATTTACACAACCCTGGAGATTTTTTGTGTCTTTATGATTCTTGGTTTTTGGATTTTATGTCACATGAGATACAGTAGCATATTCAATCAGAATCTGTTTTATTAGCCAATGCAAGCATACAAAGAATGTGTCTTGGCATTAACTCCCCCAAAAAACATAACACAGAAGAATAAAAGTAGAAAAAAGTAAGGTATTAATAATAATGGTATGAAATAAACAAAGTAATATTAAAATTAAACTGAAATTTTAAAATCTATTTACAGAATGGAACATTAATAGTTTTGAAATGGGACATAAAACTTGAAATGAAATATTGACTGTACAAAGAAATATGGACTGTGCTATGGACAAAGAAATGAAGTGTATGAAATATATGAAGGTGACAAGAGCAACAATTAAATGTGACATATGCATGAATAATAAAGTTATGTAACAGTGGAGGTTGAATGCAATGCACAATCTAAAGTCCAGTTTGATTAAATATATGAAAGTGACAAGTGCAGGGATTAAATGGGGGATATAAAATGTAAAGTCCAGTTTGATAAACTCGTCTTCAATGTGGCATTGATGCACATGCACACACACTCAACACACACACACACACACACACAATCACACAAATCGTCGAGTGCTTTATTGGATGACATGGCTCAATATTAATTGAGGAAGACTCTGTGTTTTAAGAAAGATGATTTCATATTAAATATCCTCTGCCACATATTCTTGAAAAGATGAAATTAAATGAGCAAAGTCACATTTTACAATCACAGGCTATAAAATGCCTTTTCTTAACAGAGAAAGTGGCGTAAATTTGGATTGCAGAGAACCAGCAGCAATTTGAAATGAAATGAAGCCCACTGATGGCAGACATCCCAAAACAATAATCAAACATGCCAAGTTACCCACAATTCAATGCTCCTCCATAGCTTTCTACTATCAAAAACTGACAAAAAAACATTATTTCTCAGAATAAAGGAAAAATAATTAAAACAAACAGCCTTAACATTAACCTATCTTATCCTATCCTAGTGTTGAGTTATCAAGGACACTTTTGTGTTTTTGTATTGAGAAATGTTAAAGATATCATTAAAAACCCTAACGCGGTGACAGGGAAGAAAATACTTCCTGGTGGGTCCTCCGCTAAGCCAATCACAAAGCTTCAAATGCTGGATATTAAAGTTCAATTCATCCCTGGGGCGTTCTGAAATCTACATTTCTTATTGAAGGAACATTATCAAACAGTTACACAAAATAACACAAATAACATAACAGCTAAGATAACTACAGAACATGCAACTACATGGTTTCAGCAATGGCAGTGTCCATAGCGACCACTACAGCAATGACAGAAAGCCTGAAAAAATCTCCATAATAAGTAACAAACATTCACTGAACAAAGATAATGAAAATAAAATGCACATTTCTTGCTAGAAATGTTATCAAAACGCATTTTAATACTGAAAGTATCTTAAAATATTACATTTTCCACTGTGAATAAAAGGAATGGCCACCATTTTGTTTGTTTGAGCAGACCACATGACGTGGATGCAGGCCAATAGAATAGAATAGGCCAAAAAGACGTAGGCAATACAATTTTACAATTTTAGAGCCTTTATTGTGAAACTATTGTGTTTTGCGCTGTAGACCAACGTAGCTATTACACATTTTGACGTGAGACTTTGTTGTTTGAAAAGGAACTATGTACATTAATGATGCAATTCAGCTATCAACAAGTCAACAAGTTAGCCAACTTAGTTGGCCTCTGTTTATCTGGCAAAAGAGTAAAGTATAGAGTACTTATGTGTGGCTGTTGTGTGCCTTCTTACCTTCTCACCTAGTAACTGAAAATTCTACTAGCAATCCGATTGGAGATAAAAATGTCCAACCAGAAATTACCAACCTTATTTTTTCCCAATTGGTTGGAATTGTGACACACTGGAATCTCAAATGAGTAAACTTGACTAAAAGAGGTTATCAGTGTGAGCTAATGCAGATAATAGAAGACATGCAAGTAAATTTAATGAGGAAAAAAATTAGAATTTTATTTGCTAAAATTTGATTATTCTTTGCCTGGTAATTTCTTAAAAAATAAAATTTATATCCAAAAATATAATTCCATAGATTTAAAGTTGCAATACACAACATTTAGCCAGTAGATGTCACACTATAGCACCAACATGTCAGACCAAAGCAAATGTGTGTTGTTTACTCAATTAAGTTGAAAAAAAAGAAAGAAAGCCGAGAACTCATGAAACTCAGATCAAACTATCAGACTAGGTAGGGCTGATTAAATATGGTTCAAGACTCTGTTAGTGCATTGCCTATTTCTTGCCTCAAATATTTACAGAAGAATATTTTAGTGTACTTTTTAGCTTTGTTTTGAGAAAGTTTGTGATGTGGCTACCATCTTGGAAATGGACATGGCGGACATGGAGGGACTTACATGCACTAACATGCGTGCTCAGCTGGTGCGGCTACCAAAACAAAGAACAGAGAAGCTCAGATAACAACACACACAGAGGGAGTGTGATTTCATTCTCTGCTCAGGTCGCCATTACTCCATTATATCTTTACATAGCAAATAGTTGTTTGCTGACATCCAGTTAGGCTCATTGTCATTTATTGGATTTTTAAATGTTTTTTTTTTTTTTTTTTTTTTTTTTTAGCAATTTCTGAAGGTTAATAAGCAATGTAGTACAATAAATATTGTGATCACAACACTGCATTGGCATTTGTTTGTTAGGCAGAAGTGCATATATCAAATTTAAAGAAAAGCTAAAGCAGCAGCTACAAGCAAACATCTCTAACTCACTGTAGGGCTTTGATTGCATCTCATTTGAATGCGTTATGAGGTACAGTTCAACATTTTATTTTTATTTTCCAGCTGAGTAGACTCGCGGTAAGAATCAGAGAGAATATTGTGATTTAACATCTAGTAAGCTTTGGGCAATGTCTTCCCTGTTTTCATTTGATTTTAATCAGCCTGGGATTTCACTCTGTTTGAATGTTGGCAGGGAACAACAGAGTTAAATGTTCTGGTCTTTGCATTGCAAGTGGGTTTTCGCATATTTATTTAGATCAAAAGTAGGCTATACCTGGAAGCATCCACTGATAAATATGTCATCAACTTGTATCTTGTATGCACATAAATCTCTTGATAGTTTACATGCAGCAACTGTGATACAGAACAACGACACAACCAAATATGAGGCCTTTACTCTGCTGAGTTTGGCTCTAAAACTGCATAGAATTTTCACTTAATCTTTGGCAGTTTCTATCATTTGCAAACATGAAAGGATTTTTTTCCCCCACTCGTCCAAGATGTTAGAAAACAGCAGAATTACTGTATGTTTGTGACTAATTAAAGGAAATTGAAGTGAATGAAGTTATTTCTCCAAGGATATAGCTTAAGCATTTGTCTGATGAAAAACACCAGAGAAATCCTCTGACACTGTGAAGGATCACAGAGGGAGGAATTAATTCACTGCTTTCGTAAAAATCAAAGCACTAAATAGCTGCATGCTATTGTCACAAAAGCATTAAGAGTTTATTACATTTACATTTATTGTTAACAATTTTCCATTCTGTAAAAAAGAAATAAAAAAATAAAATTAAAAACTAAGAGAAGCAGAGCAAAACAAGTCCCTGCAGGAAGGACACAATTAAAGAAAGCAATACTGCTGTTATCTTTTTTTCTCACCATAATGTCATCTTGATGTCATCCCATTTTTGACTAGTTTTAGCTGTTTAGTAATACAGTAATTTATCATAATTGCGGAGGTCATCAGTGACAGTGATGTGGTGCAAATCTGCCTCTAGTTTTTAAAGTTAAAAAATGACATACTTTGTTTTTCAGCAAAGACATCAGTCATTTGAAAATGTTTCTCTTGCATGAATCACATTCTTAGTAACTCATTCCATTCATCCATTTTATATAGCTGCTTAACCCTGTTCAGGGTCATAGCACTGCTGGAGCACATGCAAGGCCTGTAGCGAGTGAAGGAATGTGACGGTATAATCAGTTTTATATGCAAGGACCTTTATTTGGATTTTATTTCTGTATTATGTTATTTCCAACTCTCTCCTGACATGAACCATAGAGCATGGAGACCAACTCATGGATAGTGAGTCTTTGAGAAGAGTGAAATTTAGCAAAATAATGAAGCGCAGACATGGGGTTGGAGTTCTTTATGAGTGTGAGGTCCTGTAGATAATATCAGCCCTGTTGGATCACTGTTATTGCTACAAATGAGTTTAAAAGGGAGTTGTACAGTATGTGAGCTATAATAAACTCAGCACTCAATGCTACCTGTGCACTGTCTTAGTGGTGTCATACTGGGTTGCATAATACTGGAACATGTTAATTTTATTATGTAAGTAGACGGTAGTTAAATAGCATACACTGTGTGCACCTGAGCTTCACAATGCCTCGTTCACCCTTTCCCGCACAAACACGGCAGAGCTGCCATTCAAGGTGCAGGCCAGGGGTTCAGTGTCTTGCTTGAAGACACACAGGGGATCATACAAACAACTCTGTAATTAACTGCAGCCCCACTGCCGTGTATGTGTGATGGGATCAGATTAGATTGTACACTGAAAAAAGTGTAAAAATGCTGCTATTCATTCACTGTACATTTTGTATTTCCAACTGTCTAAAATGATTTATCTTGTATATTATTGTAGTCTAAGACTTAAATTGTTTTGATAAAAGTGTTATTTCTAATTTGAATTAGATTAAGCTGGTGGCTGAGGACAAAAATGAAAATTTCTTATTTGATTCAACCTAAAATGACTAGTTTAGGTGCAGGTAAGCCTCCCAGCATGCACTGGGGTAACAATCATGAATGCCAGTCTAATGCTACGGTATATGTCCCTGCTTTCTCAGTGCTGTTATTGAGTTTTACATTGTGTTCTACTATGTTTCAACTGCTCCCACCATTCCATTGTTGTTATACAATTAATTAGTAAGAGTAAATGTCATTAGACTGCAAATGAGGTTGTGTGCATGATTGGTGATTCTCACTGTGAGGTCTTGTAGTGGACTGTTGTAGGCTGTCGTGGTATAGTAATGTGAAAATGCCTTCAGTCAGAACACGGAACTTCAAGCTGTTCTTGATGTGCAGGCCAAAACACACAAAAAAATGACCTATCATAGTTTTAAAAAAATAGTTTGCACTAATTTAGTTTGATGAATGAATTATGTTTCAACTTGAAAATATTTAGTGTGAACCATTCAATTTTAGTCAATGTTAAAAAAGAGCTGTGTTTTTGTGTCCACCCTGTACATTCAGTCCAGGCACCATAATGCACCACAGACAATGAAGTTAGAGATTTGTTTTTCAACCAAAACACAAATATGTAATAACTCTATTTATGTAAAAAGAAAAGCAAAGAGAAAAAACTAGAGCTACCAAGTCTTCCCATGACAACAGCAGTGATAAATATTTAATTCTGTCAATCAATATCAAGCATTTCATCCATAATAAAAGACTGTGCTCCCAGATTTTAGCTCAGCTTTCTGTTTCAAGATCACTTAAAATCCTGCTCCTGAGTCCAGTAACCTTGTTTCTATTGTTTCTATAAAGCAGCAAAGTTAAGTTCTGAAAAAAGCTCTGCCACCTTCATACAGAGATTCAGTGTCCGGGCCATAGAAGCTAAGACAACATGGGTTTAAATTAAGATAAAGTGTCACGGCTGAGCTCAGTGTTCTAGTTATAACTTCCCTGGATGTCAGAGGTCACACCTGGACCATTCTTTTTCTGCTCCAGCTCTGTGTCACTTCTTCCACTGAGGTCAGTCCCACAAGGGCTCTGTGTCAACACTGGACCTCTCTTTGCCTCACACAGTCACCCTGATCAAGCTTTTTTGGCTCTCACTCTTCAACTTTTAGGTCTTTTTCACAGTGATATACAGTTCAGATGTTGAGCCATCTAATGATACGATAAATTCTTTGGATGGCAGAGTCATTGGAACACAGATATCGGTTCGATATTGACTCAAATAGCTGGATCGGGTATTGGTGACAATTTTAATGAAAATAATTCAGTATATTTATATCTATGTATTTACATTTTGTTTGCTTTGTTGTCAGTTCTCAGTAAACCCAAAGCCCAGGTAGCAGTATTGGTATTGGACTGAAAAAGTCAGATCAGTGCATCCCTAGTAAAACCACTCCTGATTGACTATAATAAAATGTAGGATGTGACAGCTTTTTTGGGGGGGAGGGGTTGCTCATCAAAAGCAGTCCGCCTGCTCAATATTCAGATGATGTTTCCAAATGACACACGCTGACACACTTTTCAAGCAATCCAGGACTTGTCATTCTTCTTCCTATTCTTTTACAAAGATGCGCTTTGTGTCTGAGAGGAAATTGGATGAAAGAATAAGAAAAAGAAAGAATAAAAATAGCTAAACAGAGTCGAAGGCAGTTTCAACAATAAGTCAGAGGCACAGTAAAAGAAGGCGGGGACATCCAGCCTCTGAAATTAGCTCTTTTTCTCTTCCTTTTTTTTTCTTTTTTAAAATAAACTGCTTCCGAACTATAATTAAGAAATTAAGACAAACATAAAAACTTTGTGTTAAACATCACTACCTTTATGAAGCTCTCCTTAATGTTGACAGAGTGGGGTGCTTGTGTTAAAATGAGGGAGGTGAGACACTGGAGAAAGCACAGGAGCTGATAATAAGATATTGTGTGCCTTTGTACAACAATAACCACATTGAAGTAAATCAGAGTATTCAGATGTGATTTGATGGATCTACTGAAAAACGCTACTGACACTGCACAGCAGTTCAGTGTGGGAATATGCGAGGAGAGCCATCAGCCATCAGTGGCTGGAGTATTTTCATACATGAAACATGGGCAGTCATATCAGTCAGTGGGAGGCCTTTTTGCTACAAAGACTCTGTGACTTGAAGGATCGCTCCTTTTACTGTCATGTATGTAGAGCATTGTTTCATAAAGCGGGAAAAATCCATCTCTGCTGCACTGCTGGACCTCTTGTATCTGTGTGCTCACAGGCCCAGTCTACAAAGATGCATGCATTATCTCTGAAGGGAATGGATGAGGTTTTCTCAAGTGAGTCACTGTTGAAAAGAAGAGCATGCTGCATGTCCTTCTGCGTCAATGGTCCCTGCAGCAACACCCCACACCACCAGCACCACCAGCACCACCCCGACTGCACTCTTTCTCTGCTCTGGCAAGCCCGCTGAGAGGGGGCTGTTGCATATGCATAGGAGTCAATATGTTCGAACCTGCCTCCTTGGCGGGTCATCCAGAGTCTAATCTGCAAAAGGATGTTATGGCAGGCAAGGGGAATCCAATTGTATATTACAAAGTCACAGATGAATGACCGGCTGCCAGCCAGACACTGAGGCCAGAGAAAAGAGGATCGCTTCTCTTAGTGGCTTCCATCATTCTGTCCACACTGGCCATTGGAGCATAAGATGTCTCCTCGCTCAGCCCTGTGTCGATGGCGCTCGACTTAAAGCAGGTGGGAGATATTCATGGCCTCTCCTCAGACAAACACGGAGATTGCTTTGCAGGGTGGAAGAGGTCAGGCAGTGAGAGACATTAAGCCAGTCTAGCAAAGTCAACTATCAATAGTTTGCTCTTAGTTATGGGTATCTCTGGTTACAGATATAGCGTCTGTATCAGCATGAGAGCTGGGGGAGAGGGAGCGGGGGTGACAAAGAGATAAGACCGATGAACAGAGCAGGTATTAAATTAATATTATATCATCATGACTACTAACATTTATCTCATTTGTTATACTGCACCTATAGTCTACATATTCATATTCCATTCCTTTAGTTCTTTTAGAAAGTTAGTGACTACAATCACATTGTGTATTACAACACATCCAAGATTCCAGATTACCTAAACTGGTAATTTGTCAGTGCCATTCAAAACAGCCCATGTGAATTTTTTTTAAAAATGACTCTTTAGATTTTCTTTCTTTTAGTTATCAGGGATAGAATATATATTATGGTGCATCGTTGTGATGTAAATGTCCCAGATTTAGCCAAAGGGTTGGTCAAAATATGTAAAACTTACTGTATTGGTTAAAGTTAAAGAGAGAGGTACCCTTAATAACCAGCCTGCTCACATTCCCAGAGCGTCAAATAGTGCCGCTTTGTTATGCCCCTCATCTTTTTAACATACTGGGTACCCCTTAAGGTGCAGACACACTGGATCTGTTGATGGATGTCAAGTTGACGGATCCTAATCATTTTCTATGGAGAGCAGGAGACCCGGCTGCATGGTGCATGATGGGTATGGCACAGCGAGTTGATGGACCAATCGCCATATCCGAATTTGCATAATTATGCCTCAACCTCAACTTTATGCAAATGAGTCCATCCAGCGCAATGCACCCAGCTCACGAATCACAGATCAAACTGTCAAACTAGGCAGTGCTGATCAAATATGAATCAAGATTCTGTTACTGCATTGCCTGTTTCTTGCCTCAAAAGTTCTCAGAAACATATTTTAGTGTACTGTTTAGCTGTAATATGAGAAAGTTTGTGACCTGCCCGCCATGTGGAAAATGGACAAGGCAAAACCAAGCACTGCCCCTCTCGCAGTACGTCACCCATCACGTCATCACCAGCCTGAGTGTTTAGTGGTCCGATGCGTCCAGATGTATCCTAACCAGAGTCTGTGTGTCTGCACCACAAAGGATGCCTTATGTGTCAGTATCAGACATTGAGGGGCATGACAAAGCGGCTCTATTTAATGCCTTGGGAATAAGTACAGGTTGTAATATCCTGTGGTTTCTCACTTTCAGTCTGCAGTTGTATTTGTTAGTAAGTAACTAATCAAGGGTCACACATTTCCCACTTCCTTTTAAGACAGCAGTCTCCATGTTTGGCTTGTGCTCATTTAAAGCAGAATACAATATGTGTATATCATCATAGGTTGCATATGAGATGAGAGCAGTTCAACAAAATAGTGATGTTCCGCTCTCAGATTGTTTCATTTGAATAGCTTTGACAGGCCTGATGGTAAAGTTAGCCAACATCAAAAATCATATGAAAAGTCTGAACAAATAAACATCATTTGAGTAAAATACTTTTTCTGTTAGATAGCTCATGACCCCGTTCATTCGTCTTGCTCCACCTTGGAGAGTCCTAACCCCAAGGTTAGAAATCATTGTATTAAGCCGTCAGTGAAAGTTAGTAAGTCACCAATTTAAAATAATCATAAAGTCACTAATAAAGGATCACAGCTTCTTACTTTGTATTAAGCCAGTGGCTCCCACCATTTCTGGCTTGTGTCTACTCATTACCTCTCGTTACAGGTTGTCAATGAGCTGTGAGCAGTTCAACCAAATAGTGATGAACCCATGTCAGATTGTTTTATTTGGTCTGACTTATTTATGGATCTACATAAAACACACCAATCCAAGGAATAACATGTTAAAGTGAGAATTATGTCCAACATGGTTCCATAAAACATGTAACAATAATTAATTAACATCCACATCAAAACTTTAATTACTTTTTAAAGACCTGAAGAGATAGCACAAGTAAAGGAAAAATATAATTAGTACGACCGAATTTTGTTGTCTTATTTCCTACCTAGTTTCTCATTTATCTTGCAACCCCTTGTGGGGACTCCACCCACAGATTGGGAACCATTGTATTAAGCCATGAGCAAAATTTCATAAGTCATCTGCAATTACAAATGTTAACAAAGTAATTAATAAAGGGTTAAAGGTTTCTTACTTTCTATTAAGCCAGTGGTTCACGTTATTTTTGGTTTGTTACCCTTTAAAGCAAAGCACTCACATCCCTGGTCAAAGGTTGCATAATAATGTAAGTAGTTCCACAAAAAAGTGATGTTTCTTTCTCAGGTTGTATTATTTGAGTAGTTTTTAGAGACTTGAAGAGGTTACTCACTATCCAGCATGTCCTAACCAAGAAGCAAAAAACAGAAAAAAAGACAGATTTATACAGTACCACTCAAAAGCTTGGACACACTTTACCAGAATGGGAAAGTGTGTCCAAGCTTTCTTTTGACTGGTACTATATATACATACATATGTGTGTGTGTGTGTGTGTGTGCGTGTGTGTGTGTGTGTGTGTGTGTGTGTGTATGTATATGTATATACAGGGTGTCCTATTAGCAAACCGTATACTGTTTTTCATGCTGGAAAAAGGTAATTTGAACAAACAGCAGATGCCATTGTTTTCTGTTTGTTTGTTTGTTTGTTTGACAAGTTGCTTTAGTTGTCTAATCTTAAGCGTAACATAACTGGCTCATGATATGATTCATAGTGTAGGAACATAATCTTTCATTCTTGTCCAAAGCATGGCGTTTTAGAGTTCCACAGCTATAAAGCAACCCAGTCTTATAAAGCTGTGTTTCACAAAATTGCATGAGCCTGAGCTGTAAGAAAACCCATTGTAAGCTGCTCTGAATGAGAAATTGGTTTTGGCTGAGGTCCTCTCACCCCTTTAGCTTGTTCGAAATAGTTCAGCCCACGTTTTCTTCAACCTCACAAAATTGTCTTGTGTCAGCCTCCTTCTGCTCTCTCTCTCTCTCTTTCTTTCTCTGCTTGTGTCGAACGTGAAGCCCTGCTGCCGGTGCACAGGGCTGCTGAAGGAGCCACTCCCCTCTCTACCTCCAGGCCACAGCCCTCCACAACAGCTCTGCACTCTCTGCAGCTACAACTGCATGCTTAGCTCCCCCTTCCCTGCGGCTACTTGGTCATTGCTCTACTTTCAACTCCTCTCCCTCCTGGCTCTCTTAACACTGGCATGACCTTCCCACTCCAGTCAGGACAGCAGAGGTAACGCCTGCTCTCCTGGAATAGAGCTGAAAATCCATCTCTTCGAGAAATTCTTCACGTTCTCTTCCACCCTGACTGTATCATATCTCCCCTCATACAGTATGTCTTCCTCTTCTATTGCCTTAAAAATATCTCTTTCTACCTTCTCATCTGTTATCGATCTTATCTTTTCTTACAGCATTTACACTATCTTACATTTACCGGTTGAAGAAATAGTTGAGACACTTTGGTTTTCTTGTTATTTGCTAATGCTGAGATGCAAAAAAAACTTCAAATAATTACTGTTGCACTCAATTAAAGACTTCCTAAATTTTGGGAAATATAATAGAATTACTCTTACAAATGAGTGACTCACAGGTTTTTTCCCTGTCAAAACCTCTCACTAGACCTTATGTTAATGTGAATATACACAGTTCAGCTTTGATGGCTGCAATAGCACCTGTGACAGAGATGTGGCAGACAAATCTCTTCATTGTTGTCTGGAGAGCTTGGAAAGGACGCACACACTGACTGTCCCTATAATATTATGCTGATATCATATGAAAAAAAATAAATCATTAAGCCAATGTTGAGTAGCTACAACAGAAAATAAGTTACTATATGATAGGACAAATAAAACAGGGATAAAGTTGGATAAAGTCCTGAAATAGCAGATTTCCTCCTCCTGTCCCTAAACATCTTCACGTCAAATAAGCTAACTGCATCCACTGATGAAGACCACAAGATGTGGCTGAAAGTTCAGAAATAAAATCTAGTAAGTGGACCTTGAGAATTTATTCATCTATTTATTTTTTAATGTTTTTTTGTCTAAGAACTCTGTATTTCCAAGGTCTAGAATGGACCTTTTTTTGTACATGTATATAAACAGTTAATAAATGTTCTATAACATAAAGTTAGGATTTGTTCATATATAGTTAATTATTATTACAGTTATACTGTGCTTTTAAATCCAAATCTTTTTTAACATTTGACATGTTTATACACCAGTTGGATGCTTCATAACATAATTACAATTTTGTTCATAAATACATTACTTCACACTTAAAAATGTCATTATATTTTGTTATAACTACATTAAGATGTATTATAAACCAGTGTTTATACATATTAAATGTGGTGTTGAAATAAAGTCTTGCCCCAGTACTTTATTATTTAATTCAGTGTTGAATATATTGTTGTATTTTTTTTTTATTGTTCTGATCAAAAATAATCATATAGCTAAAGTGTTACCTGCACCAGCTAGAATCAGCACTATGTTATTACACTCTTCCGCACAGCTGGGCTGCAGAATATGCATAAAAGAGGCTCTCTGGAGTAAATCCTAAGGAATGTATAAGGATTAAATCCTGATATATATTTGGTGAGATTTAATGATATTTCTTGAAAGGCAGGTTTTCAATCTTCAGATGAATCTGTTGTGTCTCCTATGTTCAACAACTCTGTGTAATTTCATCCTGGCAAGAGTTGACAATAATGCATCAGCAGCTTTTGACAAATGATTGATTCTCAACTCAATTAAATTCACGGTAACTGTATGACAGAGGGCATAATTCAATTCTCTTTGCATAGAGAGCTCTTTAGTCATGACTATATGGCCCTGGAATGGCAATGCACTGGGCTACGTTATTATACCTATCAAGCACACTAATGATCTACCTCAGGGGCACAGGTACAGCTGAGTAATTTATGGGAGCTGGCAGAAATCTACAGGTTAATGCCCTCTATCAAATGATCACAGAGAAATATAGAATACGGCGCGCTGTATGCAGACGTCATTTTGCGCTCCGCTCTTAAACAATCTTGTCTCGAGGTATTTTGTTTGATTGCCACTTGTGTTATCTTTTTTTTGCCTTTCTTTAAATACCACATACCACTTGACAGCAAAGCAAATGATATGTTGATGGGGGCTGAGTGTTTCTGTCAGTTCCTTGTGTGAAAAAAAAAAAGATGAGTTTTGGGAGACAGCTTAGGTGTGGTAACTATCACAATAACCTTCCCCCCCCTCTCCCCGACTCTCTCTCTTTGTTGTTAATTCCTCTCGCTGCGGTACGGTTGAACGGACAAAATCCCCCGACAGATTGATACATCGTGCTCGCCAGAGTGACGTGAAGAGCCCCCCGCCCTTCTTATACCGTCACCGCCATTACCTTACCCTCCTTCCTCCTCTCCTCCCTCCCATCCCCACGAGCTGCCGAGGTGACAGGTCATAAATCCCTACAGACATGGGTGTGGGGGTTTCGGAGGGAGGTGGTGGTGGGAGCTGGGAAGGGAGGGTGATGAGGATGAAGGGGGGTCGGTAGCTGCAACACAAACCTGAAGGAGATTTCTCCTCATGCATAGAAAGCTGTTTCCCCCTCACCGACAATGTCTCCCTCAGGGATGCTACTGCCAACTCACTGCATGCAAAGTAGTCTCTCTCTCTCACTGTGTGTCGATCTCTCTCTGTGCAAATGTGGTACGGGTCTTGGGGAACTTTGTGGCGCGGGATAAAAGGCGGGGAGCGGCATCTCACGGAATTCGCCACCCTCCCTATTATCCAGATGATCCTGAATGACAATTACCCTCCCCGGCTCTGCAGGGAGCGGCCTGTCACTCAGGATGCGGCTCGTGTGTGTCGGGCATCGAGGAGCCCGACAGTAAGAGTTTGCCTGCGGAGGAGTCAAAAGCTACAATGCAGTACTGTTCAGTGCTGGACAGCAGCGGGATAACCCATAATGCACTACCTGCACACTCTAAGGCCTGCACATGCACATGGAAAACACACTTACACATATGCACTGTCTAACATGGGCTGGCTACATCAGCAGGTCATTACAGAAGCTTTTGGCTCAAAGTTTGGCTACAGTGGCGACATTACAATCAATAAAACTAGAGAAACCAAAAACTGATTTTTTTATGGTTGACTGTAACAAAATAGTGGATTTGGACAAACACAAGTAAGAGAAGGTACACTCACTGGCCACTTTATTAGGTACCCCTGTACATTCTCATGTAATCCAACACAAAAGCTCTGCCAAAATTTCTACTTTTATACATATTGAGTTTTTGTTGACATTGTCAGAAAGGTGATAATTCTACTTCATGTTTATTATTGAAGTTGAAGTGCATTGTATTGAAATGTGTTCCTAATATTTTGCCTCCCCTCATGTATAAAAATGGGGTGGACAAAATATTAGAAACACCTTTCAATGTGTCAAGAAAAACTGAAAATATATTAGATTCGTAAAAGTAAATGGCAGAGCTGTTGTATTGGATTACATTAGATTGTATAGGTGTACCTACTTAAGTCACCAGTGAGTTTTTATTCATACTCATAGGGAATCAAATGAAATACCTTGTCAGTGAACATTTTCCGCACATGTTCAGTATGAACCTTTTGCATTTGCAGATATGTTTCATGTAACAGTTTCCTTTTAATATTGATGAAAAGCATTGTGTTTTGTGTGTTTGAGTTGTATATTAACATAAGTGTTTTTTTAATGATTCTGTATTATGCATCATTGTCTCCATGTTGTAAAATGTGGAGTTAAGCATATATAATCACTAGGTTTGCCATGTAAGAGATACAGGTTCTAATCCAAAATATGTAAATTTAACACTAAACTGGCTGCAGTTTACTACAAATCACATTATATGCTGATTTGAAGTAAAGCAATCATAATGGTAATCCGGGACTTGTCAAACAGTGAATAAAGCTGCTGTGATCAATATTTTCATATTAACAATGGATCAAATGATGACATGTAATGTGAAAGAGGTCACACACAGTGACAAACACAGCCTGCAACTTTATTTTTTTGGTTCACTCTCGTTTCCCTCATCAACCACTTTTGAAGCTGCAGCAGGAAGCCATTTTTGATCAAAAAGATCTGATGAACCCACTGAACACTCACTGTTCAGCACCAAACAGCAGACTGACAAGCTGGTAGCATAGTGCAACATTTGGCAGCTAAAGAGGCAGATAATTCTCCACTATCTCCAGACCACAGCTAAAAGGAGAGAAATTACAAGACTCAAATTCATCAGGTGGCCAGAAACACAACTTAAAATGAATGCTGATGTTGCTTTGTATCATCTGAATGTGTAAACAACATGTTCACCATATCCATTTCTGAGTTTATCTTGAGTGGTAAAGATACCATCTAACCTTTTTATCCTAATAAAGTAAATTTGCATTATAAATTTAGTTTTACACAAAGCTAAAACAGGCCTTATTATATATCCTGTTTCTTCTTTTACCTCTTTGCTTACTTCTCTGGTCTTTAGCCTTTGTCCTTTCCCACTGACTTTTAACCCAACCAATCAGATTAAATCTTTATCTGTTCTTTATCTGCTCCACAATCAAGATTGATTGTGGAGCTACAACTTTAATATGCCCTTAGAATGAAGAGGGCTAAGATGTTTAAAAACATAAAACAGTACATATACATATTGAGTACATATACAATAACAACCTAAACTACCTTAATCTTTAATTTATAGAGTGTCATGGTTACCTACTGTATAGATAATATCAATGAATGAAAAAAAATCATAAGGAATAAACATCAAAAAGCAATTCATGTTTTTTGACCTGATGGAGCTATTGCACTGACATTTCTTTACCTGAGCCCATATTAGGATGGCTTGTATTATCTCTGCCTCATCATTTTTCAACCACTTTTTGATGATTCAAACAACACTGCGCTATCGGTCATTCTTGTGAGCAGATGCTGCCCAGATCCCTCTATGTTTTGCCATTTCGTCTTTATTGCCGGCTGGCTTATCCGGCACTGATGGAATTGTTAAAAAGCAGATATGAGCAGAATCTAGGAGGACCAGCCTTTGTCAGAGCATGCGTTCCCATCAGATGAGAGCATGGTGATAAGAATCTGAGCAACGCCTGCAGGTCGTGTCACTCTATGCATAACAATCTATGGCTGTGTGGCTGAAAGAAAAACACTTTGAGACAGGCGAGAATGGTGCTGAAAAGGGGTGTTTTGGTGATAAATATGTATAAGGTGTCTTGACTCTCCTTTTTGGCAAACCTGGATGATCAATATTGCACAGCACTCTGTTTCAAACAAAGAGACAAATCAAGGTCTTGTTTGTACTGTCTGGAGCTATTTACAGGTTGATAAGGCATGTCTGTGTGTGTGTGCATATCCTGTTTTCAGGTCACAAAATACATATTCAGAGCTTAGAGCAGGAACTGTAAAGGATGTCCTGTGATGGCTGAACTTCCAGTTAGACTGGAATGTAATACATTAAAATGTGAATTCACATTTTTAAAATTCTTAAATCCTCTCATATACTGTAAGCTTTCTCATTTACAGTGTATGATTACCACAAGGCCAGGTGTGGATCCTCAAACTGGATCTTGTTTTACATTTAAAAGCAGACTTACAGTTGCATAGTCTCTCATTATATTACTACAAACTACAAATCCCTCTCTCAGTGAAAGTAAAATTATGTGGTTTCCTGTGGACTACATCTACTCCCAAAATTGAGTACACTACTTTTAATTTTTCTTAGCAAAAACATTAAAGCAAAATTTCACAATTTCTCATTAAAAACGCTGCTTTACAGATTGCTACATTTAGCAATAACTAGTAAACATTAGAAGGAGTAATTAACAACTACTCATTAGAGGAATTTTTAATGTTGTTAATATTAGTAGCAAAATTATACCTTAAACCTCATAACATTTCTTTTAGACTTTTACAATTCACACATTAAGCACAGCTAACCAATTTAGAAGAAACTCAAGCTAATAAGTCGCTAACTTCATCGGTCTGCTGTTTGGTGCTGGGCGTGTAGTGTACAGTCGTTTTTTAGTTTTTTTCCCACTGAAAACAGCTTCCAGTTGTGGCTGAAATTTACGTTGATGAAAGGAGTGAAAGTGAGCCAAAAGAGTAAAGTTCGGGCCATAAAACCAAAACAATTTGCTAAGCAGCGCTATAAAGCTACATAGAACTGAGGGGAACTGCAGAGTCCCTTTCACATTAAAGTAGTCATGTGATGAATTGTTAAAATAAAAAAAATGTTAAAAACATAAAAATATTGATTTAGCTCCTCAACTTGATTAACTGTTTGGCTCCAATAAGTGTTGGATTTTGTTCTTACTATTTCCAAACCTTTAAGCTTCCTTTCTCTTCCACACTTTCTTAGCCTGGAAGATGATGGTGATGCTGCCAATCTGCCCGTCAATTTTAGGGCATTTTCAAACCTGCCTTTAGTCCGGTTGAATTGGACTCTAATTTGTTTTACCCCTTGGTGCGATTAGTTTGGGCAGATCTGAACACAGCAATCATACTTGGGTATGGACCAAAACAACCATACAGAGACCCTTCAAGGATGTGGTTGTGGTCTGGTCCAACCATAAAAGAATTAGAATGTGATCCAACCTCAATCGGACAGCTCTGACCTAACTTCTAGGCGCACTCTGTAAGTTTAAGCTAAGCAGCTCCCACAGCCAGGTGTGCTTTTCATACTGGGATGTGGATGAGCGATATCAACAGTTGCTAGCAGCTAGCAAGAGAGTGAAACGAGGTCTAGTGCAAAGAAGAACGTCACATTTGGTCAGAAGACCTTCTTCAGGGCCTTCTTCTTGTTTTTATGATCTTAATCCTGCCCCAAACACATCTGATCAATGAGCCATGATTCTCTCATGGCTTGTAGAGATACATTTTGGTTTGCTTGAATTTTCCCCTGTGTGAATTGAAACCTTGAACAAGGGCAAAACACACCAAATTTATCAACTCATCCACTGATTCGGACCTGAGTTAATGAAATATTCTGTAGGTTTGAAAACACTCTTACTAAGAGATTGGACTTGAATATGAGTGGCTTAACTCTGCTGTCTAGTTAGGAAAATATGAGTGTAAACTTAAAACTGAGTCAGTATTCCATTTATTTATTTAGGCCTTTTTGTACCCTGGGTTACACAGGGATACAGTTACCATATAGATTATTTAGGTTTTACAGTGTTATTTTCTGTCAGTGAACGGATGTCTGTAGTGTGTTTGTACAAGAAAAAACATATCAATACTTTAATTTTTCATACGTAAAAAAAAACATCTTGTATTCAAGTATAGTTGAAAAAAAGCATAAAATAAACTTCCCCTACCAAAGGGAACTGATGCCTGTGTTAGTCCTTTGTGACAATAAATAAATAAAACAGCATGACTCTAATCTGAAAAGAGAATATGAAACAGCGATGCTAAAAGCTTCCCCAGTTTTTGGATTCCACTCTACACACCGTTGCTTTTGAACCTTTTGGAACACCTGTAATGTCATTCTGACCTTTGGCTCCAGTCGCCTCAGCATCCGCCTGCACATGGATGCAGAGCCCCGTCTGGGAGGAGAATGCGAGCTGACATGCCAAACACCCCCAAACAAAACAGGGTTTTAACCGTCTGACGGGACGTACGCATATGATCAATACAGACAGTTGCCTGTAAAGGTCAAGCGGGGCTCTGTTGGTAAACACTGAAGTGAAACTTCTGATGAGCCTTGACTTTGCCTCTTGATCAGCACCCAACACTCGCCTGGTGCATTGTGCCTGGGGAGCAGTTTAGGGCGTTGCTGGATAGCTGTTGGCTCCTCTGTGCCGCTTGGTTGGAGCATGACTTCGGGGCAAACAGAGGCAATGCCAGGAAATAAAGACAAGATTGATTAGTTTTACTCTGACACACCTCCAGCAACCCCCCCACACCATACACACCCCCACTGCAAGGAAAGCAACCATACTGAGTGGACACACACACATACATTAGATCTGTCTGTCTGCTGAATTACACTGTTGTGTGGTTTATGACAGACAGGGAAGTGTGTGAACTGGATATGGTGTAATTATAATGTCTTTAATAATACAGTTGTACTCTAGGAGGATGTGGTTATGCTTGTGTGTGTGTGTGTGTGTGTGTGTGTGTGTCTTTGTGAAAGCGTTGAGGAGGAGATTAAAGTTTTTCACATTTTAGCACAACCTGAGATAAATCTAAGGGGTGACAAAATAATTAGCAAGCTATCAAATAAGAAAAAGACATACTGTACAGTATTTCTGTGACACAAATTTTTTCTGACTTTCTTTCTCTAGTCTTTAGTGTGTCTTTATTGTGGAATACTGGATTGTTTTACGTCTTCAGTCCCCTAAAAATCCTGCAATTAAATCTGAAAAAGGAACGTCATTCTTTGGTTGAATCACTCGCAACTCATACATATAACAACCAGTGACATAGTTCATGAGTATACGTTGTCTCGCTTTGAAGAGTCTTCACATCACAGCTAATTGTTTTAGTTTTCCTACCGTTCCAGGCATCTACTGGCCTTCATTCATTTCCATATTGTATGAAAATCAGTTAACAGACTCCTGTGTAAGTTGTTAGTTCTGTTACCTATCACCCAGAATATCACTACACATCACTACAAATGAAACTAGTCATAACAACAGTAGACACTGTACTACCCAAAAGTCTCCTTAGTTAGTCAGAGTCGGCTAACTGATTTTCATATAGTGCCAAAATATATGGAAACCAGTGATTGAACTAGCATTCCTCTATGGCTACAGTACAACCTTGGATTGGGTTTGGTTTGTATCTCAGACAAACAGCTCCTAACTGCAAATGAGAAGGCATACAAAAGGGCGCAGCTGTACTGTAAACACTGGAAGGAGAACATGCATCATCAGGCTTATACACTTCATCCACACCTCAGAGACTGCAGCCTGACAGCCTGTAGCACACACGTTAGTGGGACAGTAACAGCCAACCTGTCCATGTAAACACATGAATGCATGTGGCAATGAGCATTTTGTCAAGCTGTTTATTCTTTTGCTGCCTTGTCACAGCGCCGTGTGCCGTGAGGCGGCTTGCTGCAGGCAAGGCAGGCGTGCAGGAGCTGGTCCTATGTGCTTTTCAACATGGCAGTGCCACACGCAGGTTAATATGATAGTCCCCTGCCTTATCTAATGTGACGAGGGGTCTTTCTTGGCTGTGCCACAAAGCTGCTTTGAAGCATCTGTCAATGCCCTCCCCTGAATAAATGTCATGTGTGGAATATCTCAGGTGGCAGCTGCGCCATTGCAATGGCAACGGCAGGAAGCCAGAAAACAGCCCAAAGCCTTATACTCCCACACTTGGGACAAGGGAGGAGGTTTCTTTATTTTTCTCTCATTTTTTTATATAACATTCTGCAAGGTCACACATCAGTAAAGTAACAAAAGACAGGAGAATGTTTATTTGAATCCTGTATCTCTTGGAAACAAAAACTGTTTTCCTACTTCTCCATTTTTTCTGCCATTTATTGCTTTTTATTATTGTCTGAAAAAATGGATGTTTGTGTCTGCAAAACAATTTGCCATGTACATATATTATTTTAAAATCATGGAAAACCAAGCATCTGTCTCTCAGAGGCTTTTTTATTGATTTTGACCCCTCATGATACCATTGGCTGGTAAGACTCTTGTGGCATTGAAGCTCATTGAACCTTGTAAGCTCAATGTAATCTTTGTTACCTGCCATTAGACTGAGGTAGGGAAATGAAGAAAGCCTTGATATTCCAATCTGATTGCTTGCTGTTTATTCCAAGGAGAGGCTTTTGCCGTTTGGCAATGTTCACTTGAGAGAACTTACAATTCTGCTCTCTTCACATACTTCAATGAAGTATATCATTCATATCCTGAGCCCTGAATGATACAATTTGCCACACCAAAAGGAAAGCAGCATTCCTTGTATTAATGTCAAGGCTATATAAGCCACTCATGGCTTATGTAGCCATCAATGTGGCCATGGCTAAAATAAAATTATCATGAATGGCTACTTATTGGTAATAATGGCCTCCTTTGAAGACACGAAGGTCATTATTCACTACACTCAGTTTCACTACATCTCATGTCTTCTTGAAGAGGCTGAGGGTATCAGATCAAACCTTTCAAGAGAGAATACTCCACTGCAATCTCATGCGTAATGCAGAATTTTCTTAAGTTTTCCATGTTACTTTCTTCTGAATAGTGTATTGAGTAATGTCCAAGAACACCCAATATCATGATGCAAACTCCTAACATGATTACTTCCATTTACATAGAAAATGAGATAAATACAGTTATTATCATCATGTACAGTGATTTTTGTTGTGATTTCAATAATTACGATAATGTTAACCATCACAGTCGTAATCAGACCTTTGCAGTGTTGTATGTCTGCAGCTCAGGGTACACATGATTAAAGAGAGAAAGAAAAGAGGAACACACACACAAATCTTTCCAGAGTCTAACAGTCCCACTGCCAAAATGAATTTGACAAGCGCCAACTGATCATTCCTGAGGCAAGGAGACACCATCTTCCATGGATGAGGGAAGTAGATGGATTTGGACTCACACTGTCCAAAACTATTTTTGCACCGCACCAAATTTGAGCTGTATTCTCCACTAATAACAATTTCAGAAATCAGCATTAATCTGGACAGATTAAGGGATATAGTATATGACAATTTCATACAAAAGGCTGCTGCTGTAGCAAAGAAGACCAATTTCAGTGTAGCAGGTAGAGAGCAGACAAACGATTTCAACTCAGTGTGAATGTAGATTGGTGTTGTTCTACTTATCCAGTGAGGATGGAGGAACCAATTCTTTCCACTCCAGTAAAGACTTAGATAATTGGAGTTTTGTATTAAGATTGACACCAGATGAAAGTTGGTTATTAACACAGGGTGAAGCGTGGCAGATTGTTTATTAGAATCCTGTCACTATTTACAACCCAAAACGGCAGTGCCTTGACATTGAGAGTTCAATTGAAAGTGAGGTATCAAATTGACATTCAAAGGCGAATTTCAGCTGCAGACTTTGTTAACCTGCTGCTTTTGAGCCAACTGATTTAAACTCAAAGTGTACAGTAACAATTGCTATTATTTACCACAACATAAGCTGTTGTATTATAGATTTGTGAAAGAAAAATATTTTGCATTGTGGATACTTGCATTTTGGCCTTCTCTTGTTTGAAATTCAATCAAGGACGTGGAACTGAGTTGAATCATCTGCCATCACAAACAAACAGCAATGACATTTAGAGATAAAGGAAGCTAAAATCTGCACCAAAACTGGAACTGATACCATCATATAGATAACCAAGCAACATATATATTTTAGTTTTACCTTTACTTTTACTTGACACCATTACAAATATGTTAGAATTTGAAGAGGAGTGTTTTATTTAAGATAATAAAAAAGATGCCACCTGTTCTTTCTTTTAGGGAGTACTGTTCCTTACGATTCATCCTGTCCTTTTATAGATTATGGTTAAGGTCAATAGAAATATACAACTTTTTTTTTTGCAATTTTATACCTTTAATTCAACCTTTCATGTATTCATAAGGGTAAAAAGATACTTGTTCATGAGTTTAAAAGCAGATTTTCTTTTCAGCGTGACATTTGATGGCTTTGACTGCACCATAAGGGAAGGTGAAGCATCATCATCAGTTCTTAGACTTTTACAGAATTTATCTTTGGATCTTTTTTGACCCAACATTTATGCAGCCGTATACAGATTGAATTAAGTCTTCATAAATAATTTATAGTTTAAAGCATAGTAAAGAACACACACACAGTGAGGAAGGAATGTGTGTGTTTATGCTTAAGAAAAGAAAAGCCTCTGCAGGACATGTGAAAGGTGGCAGCGATGCAACATTACACATCTGTTAGCAAAAAACAATTATCATGTCTTTTGTTGTAAAAAGCGGTCTACACTGAGTTAATATTAGTCTCTGCACAATGAGGAGAAAATCACAGTTATTCCCCAGCTTGTTGAGTGAAAGGCTGTGGGTGTGGCGAGGGTGAGTTCTGTTTGACCCTGTGGGTAAGGGGAGCATATAGAATTTAAGACATCATCTTTTCACTGAATGATTCAGTATGAAAAGGAAGGACAGAGGAAGTTTGAAAGACATACTGTACACAGACTTTTGTGCTGTAGGGAGGTAGCACACAGGTTATTTATATGTGTGCATGTACATGCATATCTGTACAGTATGTGCACCTTATGCAGGCGTATATGCTTGTATGCGGTGCCTTGTTTGAAACTTTATCCAGTGTTACTTCTCAGCACTCTCTCCCCCAACTCCTTGGGATTCTTGGCAAAGCACAAAGCTGTCCTTGGTGTGGGGGGTTTGTGGAATGAGTTGGTGGTGGCGTGTGTGTGTGTGTGTGTGTGTGTGAGGTAGGTGGTGTCTGGCTTAGTGGCTGAACGTTGCTGCTTTACCCTTCCAGTAAGTCAATGTGCGGTGATCTGCCATAGGTAAGCCAAATCTGACTCAATCTCTTTCACTTGCACTAGTACTGACTCCTTTTCTCACTCTTAATCTCTTTCTCACACACACACACATGCACACACATAACATGTTAGAACAACCTTATCTGAAGCATGCCAGCCTCCTAAAAACACCAAGACATGCCTAATGAATCTCCATGGATTTCGGGATGCAAAATCTGCGCCTACAGTATGAAATCTCTTGATGTGTTTTGTATTTGCCCTGTTAATCTTGCAGCATCCTGACTTCAGCCCAGCAGCTTCAGTTTTGAGTAACCGATGATGACATGAAGCTTGAGGCTATGGCACAGCGAACATACCACCAGAACTGGCTTATCTATCATGCTATACAATGGATATGTACAAAAAATTGGCAATGTTCTACACACCTCCACCCTCCAAACCCCCTGTCTCTCCCTCCCCCTCCCTCACAATGTACAGACTGATTCCCTCTGACGACTGATGAATAGAAATGGGAGCAGCACTAAATTATGCACAATGGGGATATCTACTTTCCTGTTTTCTCACAAGATAACGGCTTGTTGTTCCATCCTTTGTTATGGACGATGCGTGCCCATGGGATGATTAGTAGAACAAAGGATGGGAGAAAGCAAACCTGCTTGTAGTTCAAAACAAGTTCTCCATGCCTTTGAAGATGTGCACTTACTCCAGGCAAAAGTGGGTTTGGAAAAGGAGATGTGTATGCTGTCGGACGAGCACACACATTTACACACACACACTCTCAGCAAAGTGATAACCAAGACCTTTGACCAGTTTGATCCCCAACCTGCTGCCTGGCGACATGCACATGTAATTAAGCAAGTGCTTGAAAGGGAACAGATAGTGTGCACCCTCAAAGTGAAGGTTATGAGTGCTGTTTAGCAAAGATATTTGATCCATTATACATTGTTTGTGTCTACAGCTGGTACAACGAGAATAATAAATATTGTATCAGCCGTGGGACCTTCATCTCCGTCTCCTAGACAAGTTCATAACATTCTCGGCAGGGAAGGGCGGGACCTCCTGTGGCTTTTTTCCAATCCTCTTCTGTTCTTTTCCCTCCTGCTCACCGAGATCAGTTGCAGAAAAGACTCCTTACAACATGCAACATGTGCACGTCGGGTAGGCAATCCTTGCATTTTTCATATGGCCAATGAGCAACCGGAACACCAGCATCAGCGCTTGTTAAAAATGGTGATCACTTTGTCACAAATCAAACTGCTGTTGCTCCAGTTGTCTCTGAGTCCCACTGAGACAGTTTAGACATTTAGACTGTTGGCTGAGTTGTACTCTACTCTCATACAACTCTACTATGTTAACAATGAATTCTATAGTACAAAAAGTAAAGTTTATTGTAGTAACTCTTTTAGTGTATTCCATTAAAATGTAGAAGGGTTCTTATTTCTTCTGCTTACTCAGTGGGGAACGCGTATATTATAAGAGTTTATTTTGTTTAACTTGTTAAAAACCTTCACAACAGGTTGTGAAAAAACCCCTGAGGGCTGTGCTGCAGTGTCATCTTTCAGAATAACTTTCTTTGTCTTTTTATCTTTCTCTTTAGTACAGTTTCCAAAAATATAATGTTCCTAGCAGTAACAAGCAAGCATGAATACAGCATGTGGATAACTAACTAAATATTAAATAAAACACATTAGAACCATATTCCAAGTTTAATATATTTTAGCACAGTGTTGCAGTAGTAGTACTACTACAGTAGTAGTAGTGTCGGATCCAAAATTGACCTGTGAAAAACATACCTGAACCTGATGTGCATACATTTTCAGAGAACCCAAAAGGGAGCCAAGGACAGTTAGACCCATCATAGTAATATGACCCAAGACTGTTAAATCAGATCCATAAAGACAGACCCAAAGAGTGAAATAACACCAATAGAGCTAAAGTGATTAATTGATTGCTCAACCGACAGAGAAATTTCAACTATTTTGATACTAAATATTTTAAAACTAAATGTTTAAATAATTTTTAAAGCAGACATTCTATCTTCTCCAATATTAAGATGTGCAAGTTTTCTCTTTTTTGAGAGAACTAAATAATTAATCGAGAAAATATTTGGCAAATTAATTGATAATCGAAATAATTGTTAGTTGCAGCCACAAACATCAACACTGGCTGCAGCATAATGTGCCACAAAGTAATGAGCTGCTGTGTTCAAAAAGAGAAGCAAAACAGATACAGTTTTCCCTCAACGCCACTGTTCACACTCCATTTCCTGAAAACTACCATCTGAACAGAGCTGAAAGCAAGTCCACTTGAAATTACACATTTATACATGCAGACCCAAATTCAAATTGAAATTCAAGTTTTATTTAATTTACAGTTTGATGTACAGTGAAATGCTTTGTTATCGGCTCCAGTAGACTGCAATTAAATATTTAATAGGGAGCAAATGTAAAATCAGGAGCAAATATGAAATGCCTAATTAGTAACAATAAGTGTAAGGGTACATTTTAATCTAATAATTAGTATAAACAAACAAACAAACCACAGTGCTACAATTTGACTTGATTTATTGATTGGGACAGTGTGCAGTTTTAAATTAAGTACATTAAAGATGCACTGCACTGGAGTTAGCTCAAAGCTAATTTGCATCTGTAGTCCCCCACAATCAAAACATACAACAGCACAACAAACAGTACAAAGCAGAAAAACAAAACAAAACAAAAAACAAAAAAACACAAAACAAAACAAAACAAAACAAAAACACACAGAACACACCATACAAAATACAAAATGCAAAGCTACACACAACAGCACATCACATACACCCACAATGTCAATTAGAAATTAGTTTGGCCTTGAATGTATTGATAGAACTACAGTTCTTCATATCATCAGGTGGGGCATTCCACTGAGTTGTGGCTTTCATAGAGAAAGCTGACTTCCCAAATGCAGTGCGACGAAATAGTATGGTACAATCTTGTATAGAGGATATTCTGGAGGATCTAATAGAACTTACTGAGCGAATGTACACAAAGTCACATAGTGGACGAGGGGCCAAACCATCTAAAATTTTATAAACTAGGCACAAATTTGAGAATAATCTAAAATTGTCAAAGCTCAGTAAATTGTATTTCTCCAGTACCCTACAGTGATGGAAATGCATTGGCTTTTTGTCCAGAGTTTAGAGTTTGTTTGTATAAGGACTCAAGAGGTTTTATGGCTGTTTCTCCAGCCTGCCCCCAACATTTGATGCAATAAGACATACGGGAAAGAATCATAGCATGCATAAATATCTTGGCTGCATCCAAAGAGAGATAGTCTCTAATATGTCTAAAATTTGCTGAGTTGTACTTTATGGTTTTAACCATTTTTTTAACATGTTTCCTAAAGTTCAAATTTGGATCCAGTGACACACCAAGATATTTAAAATCAGTATCTATGTCAATTTTTTCACCTTTGATGAAAATATCAGCGTTAGGAGGTTGTACCATAGTTTTAGAGAAAAACATACCTTTTGTGTTGTTTACATTTAGACTCAGACATGATTAATCAAGCCAATGTGTGATCCTTTCCAATGCAATTGTTAGCTTAGCAGCAGCTAACTCAGCTGTTTTTGCATGTGTGTACACAACGGTGTCATCTGCATACATTTGTAGTTCTATGTCATGACACTGTTGAGGGAGATCATTAATATATAGGCTAAATAATAGGGGACCTAACACTGACCCTTGTGGAACACCCATTGTGCACTTCATGTTACTGGACAGAGTGTCACCAACTTTAACACATTGTATCCTATTAGATAAATATGATGATTGATATGATGACTTTGTTTACTTGTAACTCATTAGTCTCTACCAGCTCGAAAACCTGACCTGTAGCATCTATAGGAATAATATCCAGTTTCTTTTTTGTACATTTTTTTCCTAACTTGTATACAGACTCAAGAAAAAAATTATTAAAAACAGAATCAACAGTAAAATGATCTTCAATTAACTTCCCTTTTACTCTGAGTTTAAAATCTCCTAAAAATTTTGGGTCCCTCCTTGTGAGATTATCGATGTTTTTCCAGATCAATTTACTGCCTCATTCAAAATATTGAGATAAAAACAAGATTTAGATTCTCTTAGCTCTTGGATAACTTTGTGCCTTAAACCTTTATAAATCAGAATGTCAGTGTCTCTTCTAGTTTTAATTGCCTTCCTTAGTGCAGCATCTCTAAATTTCATTAGTTTCCACAATTTTTCATTAAACCCCTGTAAATTGTTTTTATTTTTAGACTTTATCTGTATCCTCACATTAAATCTTTCCCTCACAGAGTTGACTCTGTGAGTAAAAGTATCACAGCCATAGTCCAGATCATCAGAGAACAGTACATCATCCCAGTTCAAGCTGTTAATTTCATTGATAAATTCTTCTTGCTTAGCTCTGGGTATGCATTGAAGGATCATTGTCTCAGTTGCCGTGGTCTTAAATCTACTTTTAGTCAGTTTTCCTCGAACATAGGGTTAGGTTATGATCTGATAAGCCAGTGATTAAATTATAACTTTTAGTTATTCTTTCTGGTTTGTTAGTAAATATCAGATCAATTTGTGTACTGGAGCATTTTGCAGTCCTAGTTGGGCCTTTTACTGATTGTTCTAGTTGGAATTTCTCTGTGATTATTTTTAGTTTTTTTCTCTTCACCCATAAGTAATAATTCTTTGTTAAGATTGCACTCTTTCAAGACTTCTGTGAGTTGATCATAGAAAGTGTCATCTACAGAAGGGGGCCTATGATGTTAAAAGACATTTGCTGGGATAACATTATTTTTATCCCCACATATTCTAACGTGTTACCCGCATTATAAACCACACGTTCACATTTGATGTTGTCTCTCACATAATAAAGCACCCCTCCTCCTCTTCCATCAGGTCTGTCTCTTCTGAAGCATTGGTATCTGGGCACCGTGAACACACTCGCAAGAGTTGTTTGTTTCAACCATGTTTCAGTCAGACAGAGAAAGTCCAGATTTGAGTCAGTAACAAATGTAACAGTATCAAACTGATGCTGTTACATTAGGAACAAGTATTTCTAAGCCTCTGAAGGTAGGTTTTATAAGTCAGTGTTAATTCCATTGACGAATAATTTTCGTCAGTTTTCTTCAACAACATTTTTTCACTGATGAAAACAAGACCATAACTAAATAAAAACTAATTTATGATGACAAAAAATATGAAAAAGTCTATTGATACTTTTATCAACGAATAATAAGACGAAGATGTTAGGGAGAGATGAGTTGGGTAGAGATCAGACATATGGATAAATTTTACATTTCATGTCAAGGAAAACAAGACCCTTTGTAAACTACATGGAGCGATAATCACCCGTAAAAACATAATGAACTTGACTCCAATGACAAAGATGGGCCACTGCGTGCAAATAAAGGGGCGAGTGGGCCTAATTTTAAGATAAATAGACATGTTCCATATCACAACAGTTAAATCTGTGTCTGTATTCCACGTTCAAACCTTAATACATTTCCTTCAGGAGTCTTAATGAGTTTGTAGAGCAATCTGTGTATAAACAGAAAATTAATTGGAAATTCTGGAGAAACATTTAAATAACACATTACACTTTAACTAAACCTGTTAGATATCTTATGATATTTACTCAGCTAAAACTAGTCTAAAACTAAAGCAATTCAGATGACTGAAATATGACTAAAACTAAATGGCATTTTGAAGTCAAAATTCTATGACTAAAACCAAATCAAAATTTGCTGTCAAAATTAACATTGTTATAAGTTGACGTTTAGTTTGAATTTAGCAAAAGTAATCTCTACAATGGGTGAACAGATGAATGAGTCAGAGCATGAAAACCTCAGTGCTATTGACTGGTCTCAAGGTAAATTTTGTGGCTCGGGCATCTGACAAAAACTCTGGAGAGAGACGGCTTCACCACAAGCTGTCAGTCAGTCTGCACTCTAACTACTATTGGTTGGAGATGGGGGAAGAGAGAGAGAGATGGATTACACCACTGCTGTCCTTCAAATTCACTCTCTGTGACTTTAGGGGGGAAGCATCAGGTAAAGCTTTTATGTAATTGAATTTTATTCACAATGATGATCAACACAGTTTTACTGTTCTTACCACTACAGCAATTATCATACATCATTAATGCAGTAGTTGGTATGCATATATTCTGCTGTCGGCCTGCATCTGTTGTTAGGCTCAGTTCCTACAGTACATATGGTGGATGATATTCACTATGTTTGTCGTGCCTCCTGCCTTGTTTACGGTGGACTGCTACACCATGACAAAGGTTTTGACTACGGTCTGTGTTGTGTTCTCACATATAAATGCCTTGTCATCAAGAAGCAATTTCATATTTTAGCCCCTGAATAAGTGGTCTGGTGTTATTAGGGCAGGCCTCACAAAGGTCCCAGTGGATAGCAAAAGAGAAGATTCTACTCCAACCAGTTGTCATGCTTTTACAGTATGAACAACGGCAGTAAAAGAGGTGTGAAGAGTGGTTAAAGAAAATCTTGTCACTTTTTAAGGAAATCTCTGCTTTGAGAACAACACAATGGAATAACTTTTTCAAACCTTTAAAAACCAAAACACCAAGCATCTACTAAACATTTTCATATGAAGGTATTATGTATGCTCAGTGGCAGCGTTCAGTAGTTCAATGTGTGGAGGTCAGGGTTGTGATAGGCAACCCTTCCTCCCCAAAACATGTTTACATATTTGATAACTACTTGCATTTTGCATGTAGTTAGCTTTTAGAATACAAAAACATCCTCTTGGTTGTGTGAATGATGTCGGTCAGAGACAAAGGTGGAAGTAGCATTGCTTCTTAGTGAGGTGTCAAGTGAAGTCAAGTCAATTTTATTTATATAGTGCCAAATCAAAACAGAACTTATCTCAGGGCACTTTTCACATAGAGCAGGTCTAGACCGTACTCTTTAATTTATTTAATTTAGACCCAACATACCACCATGAACAAACACTTGGCGACAGCTACAAGGAAAAACTCACCTTTAACGGTAAGAAACCTCAAACAGAACCAAGCTCTAGGGGGCTGCCATCTGCCTCGACTGGTTGGGTTGAGAGAGAAAGAGAGAGGGTGAGAGGGGAGAGAGAGACACAAGAGTCCACCATTAATATCCAGTCTCCTGCAGTAAATACTGGCTTCTTTTAACTATGACAATAGTTTTAGTTGCCTTAACTTGGGGGCAGCAGAAATCATCTGTAAACACAACACTGACATGGAGCAACATTAGCATTTAGCATTTGGTGTTACAGTATGTTTCAAACCACCTGACAAATGTAAGTCCAATATTCATTCTATGTTTAGATATATTTTTGGTCTCCACCAACTCCTAAGGGTAATATCTGTCCCCTTAGCTGCTAAATGCTCCACCATGTTATATATTCGCTAGTTAGTCGCTGACCTTTTCTGTCTGCTGTTTGGTGCTGGGCAATTAACGTTCAGTCAGTTTATCAGAACCTGTTCTCCAAAAACACACAGCAACACTAATGAGAGTGGTGACAGTGAATGAAAACAGTAAAGTTGTGGGCCGTAACACCAAAACAATGAGCTGAGAGTCACTATAAAGCTCGTTTAAGCTGAGGAGAATAGAATAGTTTGATGATAATTTTCTGTGGATTAATCACTAACCCTTTCACATTGCACATATTCCTGTTATCTAATGTTTATATAAAAATATTTATATAGCAACTTTAAGTATAGAGGTGTCAGATCAGGAAACAGTCATTTGGACTCTTTTTGAGGGTAATGACAAGTGACCTACTATATTTTGTTCTTGAAGTTGGAGGGCTTGTTCAAGAGAAGAATATCCTATTGAACATTGGCAGAATGCATTAAATATCATCACTTTGTGTGGTGTGCTGAAGAAAAACAAAATAAAGGCAACGTAACAATTCCTCCAAAAAAGTATTTGGCCAATGCAGTAGGTTGTATATGAATGTAATAAAGGGGCTAGTTTTGTTTTGTTTCTCTCTTTAACTAAAATACTGTTCGTGTCTCTGTGAGCAATGGACCTGTGAAAAGGATAGAGGCAGAAAATGTCCTAGGTCATGTTCATGTTTCGATATCCGAGAGAAAATCCAGGAATATGGTATTTACCTGTCGCCCTCGACTATATAAGATAAGTAAAATGTAATTTCCCTGTGCAAATGTGTGTGAAATTAAATACACAAAAAACATATTTACGAGACCATAGGACCATATTTACTTACGTATTTTATTGCATGTTCAATTTAAGTGAGAGAAATATCACAAATGAATTTATGACATTTCATGTCTGGGTGGTTCCACATTTCTGTGTGGAGGCAGCTAGGAAGGAGATATGGTGTAAGTAGTTCTCTATTGGCAGTGATATACCACTCTATCAACAGGCTGAGGGAAGGTTGTGATCGAAACAAGCCACAAATCCCCTTAAAATACATTTTTAGATCAATGATAAGTTGTAGGTGATAAACAGGTTGGTTGCACTGTATTTAAATCCCATCACAGCCTGAGCACAAAGTTTTCAGGGGAGCTTGCAGTCCCCCCAAATGCATCACAAGTCGAGCCACTTACATGCCAACTTCTCCTGGTTTCCAATCCATTTTGTGAGTTAGTCACATTTCCGAGTCTGGATTGCCTCGTTCTGCCCTGAGACATTGCCAACTACAATCAAACTGCCTTGAACTTTAACCAGTCCAACTATTTTCATAAGCTCCATTTCCTATATGAGGTGGAGAGAGCACTCATCGGTTGAACCTTCTGGGGGTGTGTTTTTCATGTTTTTAACAATGCCTTTGAGCTTTCATAGCCAATTCAACATCTTGAGTGTAACTGGCACCCGATTTTCAACCCTCATACGCTGAAGTCATCCTGTGGGTGGTTCAACATGAGGAAATGTAAATCACTGGCTGCAATGAATACAAGTAGTCAAACACTGCATAAATGGCACATGGTGCTAGGCAAGCCTTAACAAGTAACTCAAACAGTTGCCTGGAGTGTTGGATAAAATCAATACACTCTGAAGAATCTTCCACTTTACAAGTCTCTCAGCCTTTTTCTGCCAATGGAATGGTGTCCAAAGGTTGAAAGAATGCTTTTAAGATATGTCCATTTCCATCTCCTAAAGTCGTTCTTGGTAGGACAAAACCTTAAAGGACAAACAAGCAAAAAAGCCCCATGAAAAATAGAATAAGTGACACTGAAGGAGAGGCAAACAGGGAGACGGCTCAATAAGTATTTCATTGGCAGCTATGTATCTCCTCTCCAACAAAACTAAATTTCAAAATCATACATCTGCACTTCCTAGATTAATGCTGTGCAATAAACAGTGATTATAGGCCCAATTTCCTCCGGGAGCCCCATGTAGTACTGTGAATATACAATTCACTTGATTGATCAGTCTGAATAAAAGGAAGAACTAATCAAACTGAGACTAATGTAGAATAACTCCCTAATGGAGCCATCAATTCAATCATTTTGTGTACTTCCTAACATGCTCGCCTTTATAGCATAATGTACTTCTTCATAGGGTGGTGAGCAGAGGATCTGATGCAATGAATTTATTCAGCTACAAACTTCCTATTACTGCATACAATAGCTGTTTGAATATCAATTTCAAACAACTTAATTATAAAAAGTAACTTGCCACAAATAATACCACAGCATCTGAGCAAACCCAACAACTGGGCATGCCAAGATGAGTTACCTCTGTATAAATGTATATGTTAATATGCTGTGTATAAACTACTACTTCTACTACTACATACAGATGGGTGATAAATAAAAGCAGCAGTAAGAGAGGAGAAACATAACTTACTTATGCAGATGCTTCCATAGAGGGCACAAGGGGTCAATGAATAGTTCAAGTGTGAAAATGATGTGAATCATATGTCATGGCCTTCACAGTCACCAGATCTACAGCTTAACCAGGAGGTCAAGCTGTAAACTGTCATGGGTGTTTACAGCAGACAGTTTGGGTAATAATTTTACAATTCCCCTTGGTTGGTATTGATATTAACATCAGAAAGATCAATATCAAAACAATAAATAATAATTAGATCTGTCTTACTTCATATGAATCTCTGGGCACATGAGCACTCTTCTTACTGCAGTACTCTTTGATCATTTATTATACACTGAATTCATAAAAAAAATTTGGATATTGATTGATATCAATTGTAGATCTGATTGGTAACCTGTGGGTCTGATTGCTCGTTTGTTGCCCCATTGGACCTATTTTTAATGATGTCACCATGTTCCCATGTCACAGCAATTAATTTGGTGAGTAAGTTATCATAATGTATACAACCAAATCTGTGAAAATATGTTGTTAAGCTGTTGTTTTCCTTTAAGTTCATTTGTATACTGAGCAAATACCAACTGTTTTAACTACCTGTGTTTTGATGTTTTGTCTTCCAAACCATCACCCTGTCATTTCTGCCCATTGTACATGCTAAAACTTTGGGACGTGGTATGTTAAATAATCATTTGTGATAATATTAAGAGCATGAAGAAACATCAGAGATGGTAATCCTAAGCTCATACTGTGGAGTAGACAAAATCTCAACATTGCATCAATAACGAAAAACTTATTGGATGGCTTTTCTCAGCAAAGACAACTAGTTGTCCAAAAGTGCAGGCAAAAGAGAGATCTTCTGCCTTTTAAATGATTACATGCATTTGTGCTGTTGCAGTTTTTCTCTCTTATTCCAGAAACATTACTAGACACAAAGTCACTGTTTCTCACATCCTCATGTTTCACAGTGTCTGTACACTGCACTGTATGCGCACAGAGTAGTATTTACTGGAGATACAGTGAAGATGTTGGGGCCAATCCTTTCCACATTTCAGTATAAAGATCAATGAGACAAACTCTTCATAAATTGGAAGGTGCCCTTTGAGGCAGACCTATACTCATAAAGCTGTTAAGTAAAATCCACCTAATCCTCCCACAACAATAACAATAAAAACAAACTCACTTGCTGGACATCATGAGCACACTAATATTGAGAGAAAAATGACTCTCAGAGAAAATGTGAAGTAATCCATATGTGTGTGTGTATGTATGAGTGAGTGAGAGAGAGTGAAAGGAAGAGAGACAGAGTGAGAGAATGGAAGGGGAAAAGGAGAAGGAAAGAGCAATTTGTACATCTCCGCCCACAGCGCTGCCAGCTCTGTGATGTGAGGGTCAGAGTGTGACTAACCTACTAGCTCTGGCTGGGCTGCCCTTTCTGTCTCGCTGCACCTGTTTCACCACATTAAACACTTCACATGTTCCTCGGGGTCCCAGCTCCACACTGTTCTTTGCAATCATACACACAGTCTAGGAAAAAACAAAATGCCCACGAACACATACGCCAATACACAAGCACGCATCCGTAAACACACACACACACAACGTAGGGCTACTATAGAACTGAGTGCGAATGAAGGTCGAGAATAATAAAGATGATGTATTGTAGTAAAGGTTATCCTGTCTCTAAGATGCTAATTGTTCTGTCAACAGTATTCATTTGGCAGGACTCCCAAAGGGCATGCATCCATTTTGTTGGTTCCAAGCAGATGGGTTCTCTCTCTTTCTTTCTTTGTAGGTGTCTGTGTGTGTTTGTGTGTAACAGTGATAGTTCCATGTTGATATGTGATTTTATTAATACACATGTGTGTTTATGGTGTGCACACATTAGCGTGTGTCTCTGTATACCAAAGAGTGCAAGTTTAGATTAATGGTCTCCACATCTGCATATGTTTGTATGTGTGGATCCATTTGCATGATGCAAAAAGAGTGATGCTGCACTCAAGACTGAGGAGGATCTGAACAATATGTTATGATGGATGAGATGTTTTCAGCAGGTGCATGGCTAGGATTTAAAGACACAGGAAGATCGTAACTACCTGACAGGGTACAAGCCAATACAAACACCCAATATGGCCTCAGAAAGTTATTACTGAGTTGACACAGTCAAAATTTGAACATTATTAACTTCACAAAGATAAGATTCACTGAAGGGAAACTGTTTTGCATTGTTCAGGTGTAATATCCATAATATCTAAATCCAGCTGACATCATACCTTTTGTTAAGGATGAGATCACAATAATGAAGGCCTGTGATCAAAGAATTAAATACACTCTACTATTCAATCAAATTTGGTACAGAATATATTTGGATGGAGCTAGAAAGATATTGTTTCTTATATTCTTCACCACTGGCTCCCAGTTTTAGTGATAGCTAAAGCTGGCTCATCAGCAACATCATTACTTTAAATGGCAATGACTAAGTGGTAATCAGTATGACTAACTAAAAAGTTTGAATCAGCATGATTGTCTTTAAGCATATCTTAGTTGATGATCCACAATCAAATTTTCTTAAAGATCTCCTCCAGACATATTTTAGGATGTAAATAAAATACTCTGCTTTGAATAATCATCTATGTCTGTGATTTTTCCACACAAAAAGTTCAATTATCTTGTTAAAATCCTTAAAATGGTATGTATTCATTTTCCCTCATTAAATCCAGATTCTATGAATATGTAATTTTTTTTTTTTTTTAAATTTCTCCTACTTCACTGGAAAGTCCATTCTCAGCGTATATGCACTAGAGACTGTAAACTAGTTGTGATGTCACAAATCCCTCTCAAAGGTACACACCTTAAACTCAGACTTTCAGTGACAACAGAGAAACGTTCCACTTTCGACAGATGAAAGGGAAAACAGCCTTCTAGGGTCAAACTCTGCACATACATTATTCTGCACAATGAAGTTCAAATATCAAAGTGTAGTAACAAAAAGCAAAACGCATTTTTGAGTGGAGGAGGACTTTAACATTTTCTGTTTTTATTAACAAATTTAGAGGTTTGTGGGAATGTTTTTTTATTGACATGTCTTTGTCTTAATAAACCTTGCTGTGGTCTTTGTCTCTACGAATGGCAATGACACTTACATTTGATGAGACTGTAGACTGAAGCCTCATTGCTCAAGCCATTAACCATCTTATTTTCATTTTTTTGTAGGACATTTCCATTGAATGTCACCTGTTTGTTTGTGGAGCTTCCATGTTGCCTCAGCTACAGATTTTTGTGATTATTTGTTATTTGAACAATGCTGACAGCCTTGACTGAACTGGCGACTTGGAGGTAACTGCAAATGACTGTGTAAAAGCACTGAAATACAGGGGTTGGGTTTGGAAGTAAATCCTTAAAATGAAAAATACTTTTGAAAACTGGCTGTACTAAATTAGAATGCTAGATTTACTTTACGTTTTGCTACATTAGGGGCTAGATGTATAAACAGACTAGTGTAATATAGTGAAGTGGAAATAAAACATATGTAAGGGACAAAATATTATAATTTCAGTATGATTTCACCCATGTGTTTGAACAGTGTTATAGATCTGATGAAAATAGTGTTTATTAGGGATGTGCAGAGGGCTCAGTATTTGTATTTGTATCTGTATTTGTTGAGGCAGCAAAATTGTTTAATTTTGTATTTGAATAAAAGTGGAAAGAGGCTGGAAAGAGAGAAAAATTAAAGTGTTACAATAAGCGTTCATGAATAAACTACCTTATGAAGGAGGTCCCCACAGCGGGTCTTGAACTGGAGTCTCCCAGATCATAGATGACTGCGCTGACTACTGAGGTAAAACTTCATTCATCGCCTCATTGCAGACAGACCTCTACCTATTTATACACTAATAACACAGAGACAGCACACCGTGTAACATGTAGGGAAGAACATCAAAGGTGATTATTGCTTTGCATTTTTCATTTATTTCCTATTTTTTACAACCTAACTTTGTGGAAAGGAGAAGGGGAACAACTGGTTATGGAGAGTCCCTTGTTAGCACTTCGTGTGTGATAGTAGCTCAGCTTTATTGGTGGGGAACACCCCCAACTCCAGGAGTGTTATCCATATCCAGGGGAACAACCCCAACTCCAAATAAGCAAATGTGCATCATGTAGCAGCTGGATTTGACTCCCCTCTTTGAGACCTGCTGACAGACGTAACAGCAGAGCAGAGGAGAGAGACTGAGATGGCCGAAAACAAATAATTTTTAAAATATTTGTATGACACAAATATTTGTAAAAAAAACCCCACTATTTGTGCTTTGCAGAATAACATATTTGTATCCGGGCACATCCTTAGTGTGTATGCATACTTTTGTTGTGAGTTTAGAGTTTTAAGCATCTGGCCCCTGGAATGATGTGTTCCATCCAACTTCCTTACTTAAATAAATACCTTGCAACTAAAAGAACTTAACTTACTTTTAGTGCTTACTTTCACACGTTATTTGCCTGCTGTTACATGAGTTCTAGAGAGATCTGTCCTGGGTGTTAGACTGTAACAGCTGTACAACAAACTGATTATCGACTGAATTAGTCAAACCATTATTATTTATCTTCATCTGTATAGCTGCTCTATCCATTTCTCTCTTGTTAATTCTAAGCCTGCCATCATTGCTGTAGCTTTTTTTTTTACACTGTATTTCCCAAAGATCACCCGTCAATCAAACGGTTGAGTGTGATGTCTTATTTCCTCGATTCTCTGCTGAGTTTCTGTGGGTGGCAACCACATTGACTGTTGTTGTTCATTTTTATCAACCATTTATTCCTCTGTTTATTCAAAATAAATACAAAAGAAGAAAGAAAAACACTTCACTGTGAGGGCATGCAAGTGCTGGATGTGCTCTGTAGTGCTCATGCATACTTAAAAGACATGGTTCAGATGAATGACAAATAAGACATAAGGTTGAGTCCTCAATTTGGCCACTGGATGTTCAGAGGCAGGGATGGAATAAATGGCTCTCAGTGGGAACGGTAGGTTAGTCCCTTTGCCACAGGCTTGCTTTCAGTTAAAGAGACCACTCTGTCAGAGTGTGGCCGGTAATGAGGGGCACACAGCGACACAGCTCGCACACTGTACAGTCTTAAGGTTAAATGATATGACAGTCTCTAACTAAGTCTTTTTTGCCTTAAAGGTCAGCTGAATATTTTATTGCCAGCCAGGCCTGACAGTGTATTGAAATGGTAATGTAAATACCACTACAGGACAGCTTCAGTGAGCGAGGTCCCCTGAAAGGTCAGCCAGTCTCCCCACTGCTCCCTTATATTCATACACAGAAAGCAGCGTGCACACTCACACAGAAACACTCACAAACATTCACTACATGTAGATGCAGCGCAAAGGCAAATACTCACTCAGAGGCATGCAGTATGAGACTACAGACAAACACAGGGACCCGTGCTTTAGTATCTGTGTACACTTTTATTAATTCCTCTCTTTTCATTTCCATTACCATGTGTGTTAAACTTCATTGCACAGTTTCATTTCGGAGCATCATTAGAGCACAAGACAATTTCCTGCTTGGAGTCCAGTCATGGACATGAAATGAAAATGAAAATGACTCTGATTGGCTGCTGTAAAAGATGTGAGCTTAAGGGCAATATCTGAGGTTGTGACTGGTGAGACACATATCTCCTTAATGCAGGAGGTGGGGGGGTGGGCGGGGGGCAGAAAGTAATCTTAAAAGCCACATTTCATCACAGTGGGAAGGTTTCAGTGGAAGGCACAGCGAGCAGAACGTAATGCAAATATAGGCTCAAATTACTAAGATGTAGGCGTTTCTGTACCATTACGTTACCTCTAATTGGTGGAGCTGCTTGATCTTACTGGTGAATTGATTCTGACAGGTGGAAACGACGACAAGTTCTTAATATTGGAAGAACAAGCTACAGTGAAATGGTTGCTAAAAGTCTTCAGTATACATTTAATCAGTGTATTTACTCTTTTTTGAAAAGAAAAGAAAACATTTGGCTGCTAACTTTTACAAGTTTGACAGTGACTTTGAGTGTAAAGGAAATTGCTGTTATACTTAGTATAACAATAAACTCACTTTCACCACCTTTACTTATGCTATTAATATATATTAATATTGTCTTAAAACACAACAGCATCAACAAAAGTCATTGCAAAACTTCCATATAGTGTAAAAGACAAAGTCAAAGTCAACACCTACCAAGTAACCACGTGGTGTCAGTGGTAAATCCCATTGCAAGTGAATAAATCACACTTGTGCCCTCAACTATTCCAAATAATCATAAATGTGATGGTATGTAGTCACTGAAAATGTGCTTGTAGTGCAAATATCAAATCACAACAAACTAACAAAACACAACACTATAACAACAGTTAACAAGTGACTTCTTAAGTCATATCTTAACTCTCCATTGCACAGTAACAAACTTGTACGGTGCAACATGTTTTTATTAAATTCTACAGTAACTTCCACACTACATTCAAACTAAGAGATATGTTTGAGCTTGCATATAGCTGGTGTAACAGTCAGCTGGTGCTGTGCATACTGGCTCACTGACTTTACTGGTCACCCAAATGTAATGGAGCCACTGCTGACAACACTGACATATCTTTTCCTTTTATGATATGACGTACTCATTAGCAAATCAGCTGCTTATTAACAGTTATGGAGCAACATTGTTATTCATTTGGAGTTGTGTTTCTAGCCAACTGGTGAAGTCCAATATTCACTCTCTTTTAGTTCTGTTTTTTTGGTCTCTATCAACTCCTGAGGGAAATATCTGACTCTTTAGCTGCTAAATGCGTGACTATGTTCACCAGCTACTCACTAACTGTGTCTGTTTGCCGTTTGGTGCTGAGCAGGTAGTGTAAAGTGAGTTTTTTGAGCTTGTGAAAACAGCTGCACTGCTGCAGCTGAAAACGATGGTATGAGAGAGCTGACAGTGAACCAAAATAGTAAAGTTGTTAAACATTCAGCTAAAACTTGCTATAAAGCTCTGTAAAAATGAGGGGAGCTGCAAAGTCTGGTGATTATTTCATCACTATGAGCGACACCTCACTTTACACATTGTCATTTACAATACATTGATACTATAAAAATATTGATTAAAGATGTTTTAATGTCATTAGTTAATCAATGTGGCTACATATATAGCAAATTTGACACACTCTACGTTAACTGGACCCTTACAATGCTTGAATTGTTTTTTTGAGAGAATGAGTATCAAATAAAACTGAAAATGTACCATTTTTTTACATTTGAACATGATGTTTACTGTTATTAATATTCTGTTTTCTGAAAATATGTGTAGACTATAACTCTGCCACATATCAATTACTACTATGTGTATTTGCAACATCACATTTTTCATTCTCATTCTCATTAATCACATAATAGCCAAAAATGTGTTTTTATTAAAAATGCAGTTCTGTAATTCAGAAATTATTCTAATGTGTGCCTGCACTGATTGTGATATAAGGCTAAATGATACCAAAATATTCCTTCTTAATCAGTGTTGAGTACAAGCCAAATAACAAATGAGGCAGCTGTACTTTAAGTGCAGTGATGGCAGATTTTTTTTCTCAAATTATGAAGGTCTACACAAGTGTAGGAAGCTTAATATATTAGACTTAATATACTGTACTGTATTTGATTAGTCTCAATGTATTAGCTGTTTAGGCTGTCACTTTTTGTTGCACACAGTTGTATACAACACTACAGTCAGTGGCTGATGTTAGCTTTTCTCCAGAGCAGAGAATTATAAAAGGACATGTACCGCAGGCCAGAACTCCTGATGTGTTGGGGAGCTCTTCTTTTTTAATTAAACTCTTTCTTAAGTAAACTCCTTGCTGTACATGTGTCTTTTTAACAGCTATTTAACAGCTACAGAGAAGGAAAATGAGCACTTGGCAGACATTCAGCCTTGTACATAAATCTCAACTTGGAGATTTTTATGGATAAATTGCTACTATACATGGCATATCCCATGGCATTGGACAGATTGATGTCTTTGTTTGGGTGGTGTTTGAATTGGCGCAGTAATGTCTGATTGTAGAAAGAGTACAGATGTACACATTTGTGATGAGACAGTCAAGACTGTTAATAACAACAGTTCAAAATATCCTCCAGGTTAATTCATATACTTATATGCAGATCAGTTGGACTCTTTCAAGGTTCCAATGCTTTTCATTCATTATATCATTCATTCATTTATATGACCATTACGCATCATGTTCAATTTGCAAATACAACACAAAGAAGTTTCCCATGAAGTATTAGTGGTTAATATAATTTTCTCTTTAACTGGACTGCTGCACAATATGCAACTCGACTGTGTGTGATATGTGGAGAGTGGATAAGTAGTAGACAGTAACGTGGTCGTTTTGTCAATAGACAGGGAATCATTAATGTTTTACAGCCACATTTTAATCCTCTCAAAATGGATGCCCTCACCCCTCTCTGTACACACACACGCACACACACACACACACACACACACACACACACACACACACACACACACACACACACACAGTGCTCTCCATCCTCCATCCCTCTCTTCATCCCTCACCTCCCTCCATTTGATTTTGTCTGGGGTCAGCAAAGCTTCCTTTGCTCTCTTTCTCATGGATGCATTCCAGGCTGAGTTTCCACATATGCTAGGTGGTGGTGAAAGTTGCTGACGCTGGTGTAACAATGTGGAGCCCTGTTGAGCACATCTGTGATTTCAGCCCTCACTGAGACCATGCAGCGCAGCAGAAATTAACCTACTCTTGTACACACTGGTGAGGCTAGAATAAGAAGTCCATTTTATACAGTTGCCACCTTTATTATTGATCCTTAAAGCTACATTAATATATTGCTGTAAAAAAATAAAAGGCATCCCCCCCTTTCATCCCTCTAACAATGAGCATTTCGTTTGCTATAATTATAATATATAATATATTTAACTGTGAATCACTCAATATGATTCGAAGCAGGAATTTAAGGAAATGCAGTGTTAATGGGTTTGTCTACATAGGTCTGAAAAGTGTATGTTGTTGTATGTTCTAAAAATGAAATTTAATATTTTTTATTAAGATAAACAACATAATATGTTTGCAATCACATATTAGCAAGGACATTGTCAGACATTTTTGATTAAAAAAAACAGAATAATATAAACAATTCAAGTTTATACCCTTGCATTCGTTTTGACCCACAATGAAAACTAGTTTCTGACTGTAACTTTATCTTTTAAAATGATGTTGAAAGCTGGGGAGGTAAATATGAGTGTGCTTGTGTATTTTACTGATTTCACATTAAACATCCCCTGTTATTACATGAAAATTCTGGTTTTGGGAACCAAAAGTGAGCATAGCCAATGTTGATCTCATCCTTCCTCTCAACAGAAAACAGAAAACGTGCACACAGCTACAGTACAGTAGGTCAGAAATTCAAGATCAAACATACATTTATAACAAATAGTTTAGTGATTTGGATGCTGGTTGATACAAAATTATGTCTGCCAGTGTTGCAGCATCCTCATAACCTAGCAGTGAAATTGGTGAATAACATCCAAGTAAAATGTTATCATACACACGTTATAGGAATGACAAGCAAAGGTTGGAAAAACTAAATTTCCTTTAAACTTCAATTTCCTCACTTAAAGGTATCCTGTGGACTTTTTGACCACTAGTAGCACTATGGAGCAATGTTTTTGTGAGTGAGTGACACACACACTCATTCCTACCACCATTTTTATGCTATTCCGCTGATTTCTGTTGGTATCTAATGTACGAAGAAGCGTAGCCATGCTCCCGCAGAAGGCAGTGAAGAAGAAAACTGCTAGCTAAAAACATGGACATAAACAACTCATGATTTTAAATATTTAGAAATTATGGCCTCAAGGATACACACTGAATGTTAACATAACTCTTGTTTGTTTACAAGAAAACTCCACAGGGTACCTTTAAGCATAAAACCATGATAGTAACAGTGTACTTAAAGCTATATTATTTGACCACTTTGGTGCATCAGAACAAGCTGAAAACACTTACATATTATTCCCTTATAAAGCTTTTATGGTGAACGTGTTAGCAAAGTATTGCCTATTTACACATTTTGCAGATATGGAGCAACAATAGCATTTATATAGAGTCTGTTTGACCAGACTCACCAGCATGTTCACCAGCTAAAAATATTAGCAGAGTTTATTGGCAGAGCTGCCTGCTGTGACTGGAAATAAAGTTAATGAAAATAGTGAGAGTGAGCTAAGCAGTAAAGTTTACATGAAGCTAAAAGAAGCTACAATGCAATACAATGTTCGGTGTAAAGTCACTGTGGATTTGTTACTTATCATTCATCAATGTTACTTAAAGGGGACATATAATGCACATTGCCAGATCTATTTTTATATTCTGGGGCTTTACTGGAATATCTTTGCATGACTTACAGCTCATAAAACTCCTTATTATTCTTATACTGACCCTGTATGCAGCCTCTCAGTTCAGCCTCTGTCTGAAACAAGCTGTTTAAGCTCATGTCTCTTCAAGGCCTCCCTCCCAATGAGTCCACTCTGTTCTGATTGGCCATCTCTTGGACGCCACCCCACGGGAGTCTCCTGCTGGCTCTGGAGGCTACAATCAACAACTCAAACTACAGCAGTAGGATTTCGCGACTTTTTCTTGTTCTTTACTCGAAAAGTCGACTTCTCATATACATCCGTACATGTTCAACCTGAAATCCGAGCTGAAATATGAGAGTCGACAATACAAATAACATATGGAAAGGCCTTAGCAACAACCTTAGCAACCTATGGAACGGACTGCCGTTTATGAGCATGTGTTGAAGTCAGCTCATAGAAAAAAGGTAGAAAAAAATGTTCGCAGGGAGCATTTCTACATATGTTAACCTCAGGTTTTGGAACTTTGACCACACCACAGTAACTAACTGAAAAACATGTAAAGCATGCTATGTCCCCTTTAAAAGAAGATATTGATTAGCGCAGTTTTAAGATAATGAAAATTTAAAATTATATTTAAATAAGAATATGACAATTAAAATGGCTTTGACATACAGCAAATACATGTTTCCAAATCAGGCTGGAAGTAGAAACACCACCAAACCATCTTTTCCATGTTCCTCCCAACAGCAGCTGTGGCCACACATATTCAGATCAATAAGACAAATAGGGATGGTCTGAAAACAAAGAGTGTGCCACCCAAGGACTCCATGAACCTATTTATAACTGAGGCTTTGTCCATCGGAATAATGATCCCACAGCAAGGCTGAGACTTCTCCCCAGGCCGGGATCCATATCCCTGTTAAGGCTGCCACCATTGCAGCCAAAAACATGCCAGGAGCAAGAAAATAACGCCTTGCTGTGGCCTCTGTCATGTCTTACACATTATTCAAACATGCTCTGTGGGCTTCATCAATCTTGGAGTGATGGAGAGGTTATTTGTTTTTTTGAAACTCCAAAAACTTGACTTCATCAAACCCGTTAAGCACTTTTCAACTTTGGGGAGAGAGAACATGTGTTCCAGTAGAGATTTGGTTATTGTGGAAATTATTCCAAATATCTAATTCATACAGGCTAAGTAAAGTAAAAACAAAATACATTTTAGAGGAATGGCTCAATGTAAATGTTTCATTTATGCACAGAGTAATGTGGTTTTCAGGGAAGACGAGGCACTTAAATATTAGTAAATTCGATAGATGGTCTCATCCAGTGTGGTCCCTATGAGAAACCAAACGCAGAAAATTGAATTACATACTGTAGGTTTTTGTCTTTATTTCCATAATGTGGACCTTTAATGGAATTACTTCACTAAGAGCAGGATTTTCATTTATCATTTGAAATTCAGATGGGTGCATTGTGGGAAACTTGCTGACAAAATTGAAACACATAAAAGCGAAACACAAGGCTGTTTCACCCCCATTTAATTAGAGACAGCAGAGGACAGAAAGAGAGTGAAAGCATAAAGACATTTAGAGTGTGCTTACCGAGGAATATTAATAATCACTCTTTTTTTAACAGTGCTGTGGAAAATTAAGACTAAATACTCTGCTTGATCTCTATTATGTCATCATCATTTATGTTGGGGCAAACACACACTGCAGAACAAAACTATTGGATTTATAATGCATCAAGCTCATATACTAGCACAGTCTAATCATTAAAACCAAGGCCAACGCTTTGACATATTGATCATCCAAGGATAATTCAGGGTTAATGCAACTGTTTTTTTTTTTTTTTTCCCTCCAGTATTCTTTATATCTATGCATATTTATCAGATTTAATTTACTGTGAATTAGGTTTTTAGTGTTTTTCTTTCAGTGCAGAATTTACTAAGGGACTGTACAAAAATGTTTAGGGGGGAGATGGGGTCAGAAAAAGTAGAGGGTTATGCGCTTTTTATTTTCTTTTGTTTTAGTTTTTTGTTTTTGGGTTTGGTTTTATTATTTTGTGAAAGCAAGGAAGAGTTTTATATCATTTCCTTTCTAAAGATTTTACTCGCTACATTTGCTGAAAAAAAAAGTTAAAAAAAAGTTAAAAAAGTAAAGTAAAAAATAGTTACATCCAAAAAAATGCCTCTGTGTGCAAGAGTGTGTTTTACCATATGCAGAGGACAACAATCATCTTGTGTTTAATGTAGCTCATAGAACAATCATTTCAGTTTTGACAAAAAGTAGATGTGGATTTTAACACTTAGTCGTGATTGAATTCTATGGGCCCTATTCTAATGATCTAAAGCGCATGGTCTGAAGCGCTTGGCGCAATTGCATTGAGGGTGTGTCCAAATCCATTTTTGCTATTTTAACGACGGAAAAATGGTTGCTGTGCCAGACGCAAGGTTTAAAGGGGTTGTCCATAGTCTCCTAATTAATCATGGGTGTGTTTTCGGCATAACATGCAATAAACCAATCACAGTGTCATTTCCCATTCCCTTTAAGAGCCAGGTGCACTTGCACCTTGGCGGATTGCTATTATGACGGTGCATTTGCCAAGTAGTAAGAAGGAACACTTCTCTGCAGAGGCAACTGATCTGCTCGTGCGCAAAGGGAAAGCGCATGATCCATAACGAGCACACTGCTGCTCCTGGACCCTCCCATGGTCAGCCACAGACCACCAGTTTAAGGTCCTGTTCATTAATTTGTTGTAAATTTATCTTTCGTTTATTTATTTAATTACAGCTTTGGTTTCTTTAAAATCGTTTTGTTCAGTCATGGAGTGACAGGTCAAATCAGCAGGGTTTTAATTGCTGAAAGTATGGAAACCTGATCACTGTACTCTCAAAAATGTTAAAGAATATTTGTTAAATATTGTTCAAAAATTAAAGAATTAATTTTAATCATGTAAAGAATCATCAACATAGTTATCAGGACTTGATCAGCTCAGCAACTAGAAGCTGTCCAGATTTATTTCCTTCTTTAGTTTAATCAGTGTTTTCACCTCATGTATTTCCTCATATGTTCCTCATGTCATCATGTATTGACGCTGCAGGAAAGTTGACCTGTGTCTGATCCGTTGTTGGCCGCCTGTTTAAATACCTACATGTATTTCCACGATTTGGTCAAATAATTAAACAATTTAATCCATCATTACTGCGATTAGTTAATTCTGATAAATATTATGACTAAGCATTATGACATGTATTTTTTTGAAATATATTAATATACACAATAATAATCTTTCACACTGTAATCCTTTTATTTGCTAGGCTAGGATTTAGCTGGCGTTTTTCTATAATTTTCATATAGTCAACAAATCTTATGTGCAGAGCCAAACCAATGAACTCATCCTACTTACAAGTATTGTGTGTGTATCCAAAGTCTGATATATTGTATTCCTCTGTGCCAAAGACCGAAAACTATTTAAAACATGCAGCATGCTCTTTGGAGCCGTTTCTAAACAAGCTACAGTAACCACTGTCTTCAAGGACGAAGGAACATGTCACCCAGTGCAATGGTGTGGCTCATTGATGTGTTTTTAATGGTTTTTGGACAACAATGGAGGTCTACAGCAGTGGAATACAATATATCAGACTTTGGATACACACACAATACTTGTAAGAAGGCAGCCAAATCCTTTAAACCTAAACACTGGATTGAACTAAGATATTGGGTAGTTGCAGTTTTTCTTAATCAAGAGTAGGGTCCAAAGTGAATATTAATAGCCCTGGGGAGGGCCTTGCTTTTTAAAAAGTCAAACATAATGTTTAGATCCCCTCTCCATCCCAGTAATCTCTAAGTCAAAATAATATCTTAGAAAGAGAGGAAAGTGAGAATGATACATTTTTCTGTGGTCACTTGGGGTAAGCACCACTGCAAATGCAAGCTCATCAGAAACATTGCTGCAAATGATCACTCTGATAATTTTAATAATCGCTCTTAGCATACAAATCATACTAGACCTTTTAAATACACATACAGACACACACTGATGGATGCTCCACAACACCAAAACTGATTCTGTTCTGAAAAGCGGTGTGTACCGGGTACAGTGCACTGCACACATAGAAGCACTTTGCATACTTAGCCAATCAGTGGACGCTCACTTCAGTTCTGCTCTGCCGCCTGGCGCACCAATTCATGGCACATTTTGCAGTCATCTAAGTAATCAGTTAGTACTTCCACCCTCCACACACTCCCAGAGCTGCATTTAGAAAGAGTGTGCCATTTAGACTAAGAAGAACACAATTAAAATTTAAATGTGAAACTAAACACTTTGTGCTTTCTTTTGCGTCACTTACCCTTGTGCAATGATCACAGTGATGAAGGTTGTAATTCAGTCTGAAATCAGCTTTTGCTGGAGTTATTTTCTTTTTTTTTTTTTAGCTTTGGACAAACCACTGGATTCATCAGATTTCCTCTAGAAAAGCAATCAAACTGCAATTATCACAGCTTCATGTCATGTTATTTATGTCAGGGGAGTGTTATACATTTCCCTTCCACTTTCTATTCAGCCAATGAAGATGAGAATTTCTTTCAAAATCCACAAACTAAGATGTTTTTCCCACTCAATCACATATTCACTTCATTTTGAACTGAATACATGTAAAATCATGAAAGGGTGGCAATATGAACTTCTGATGGATCAGGAAATCCACATAGAAACAAACACACAAACACATGTATCCATGATTTTCTTTCACCCAAACATTGAAGCACATATCCAAAATATCAGCTAAAGAAAATGCAAAATAGTGAGCATTTCCATCAGCTGCAGTTACACCAAACAGCATGTACCACGCATGCATTTAGATTTAAAAAAGCACCAAGTAATTCCTACATGGCATTTAATTGTTTCGTCCCACTTAAGATGACATTTATTTATTTCCTCTGTCCACACACACTGTGTGGGATTTTTGTTGGCCAGTCTCTTATTCTGTATGTTTTGGTCTTGACTGGAGGAATGTAACCGTGGGTTGCAGCAATAAGCTGATGTGTCTGCAGTAGAGAAACACAAACAGGTTCTATGATATCATTGTTTATCAGCAAAATTGGTGTCTGTCAATATTCACATTTACTGTGTTGCTTTTAATTTAGTTACTTCTACAATATCCACACTATACCTAGATAAACTAAGGGTTTAATGGTTAAAGTTCTACTTCTGAAGCTGTCTGTCCTGATTGATTTAATTTTCAAGCTCACGTTATTTATGCGAGTCCCAGATTTCATTTGAGATGACACATGTAGCAACTGTGGGACGGCAAACATGCCTAGAGCAGCTACTCTCAAACAAACTGCAGTCTGAGAGGATTCATAATGTTGCATTGTTTTAACATGTTGTTTTAGTATCAAATGCTTCTGCATTATGAGAATAAGTGCATTCACTAGCTGTTTTTCCTGAATCACATATGCATATGCATACATTTCCTCTACACACTTTGAATCCTGCAGATGAAAGGGTGGACTCTGCCAGTAACAACAAAAAGTACTGTATAGAGCAGCACTTCAACAGTACCAATACATTGAATGGCTACTGCTGAAAAAATGCTGGCTTTAAATAGTATTAAAAATTAGGTTTTATATAATGTAAATTATGAGTATCGTAACTTTAAAGAGGCTATCATCAATATTTATAATAACAATGTATTAAATGACAGAAGTGTTGCTCATAGTGATGAGAATTACAACCGGGCTCTGCAGCTCCCCTAGGCTTCACGAAGTAATGAGGTCCAGCTCATTGTTTAGCTGTCCCGCTGCAACTTTGTTGTTTTGGTTCACTCTCAGCAGTGCATGAGCATTTAGCAGTTAAAGAGACATCTATTTCCCTCAGTACAACTACTGAATGCATTAACAAAGCTAAATGAGAGTGAATATTGGACTTACATTCACCAGGTGGACAGAAACACAACTAAAAGTGAATGATGATGTTGCTTTGTATCTGCTGGATATGTAAATTAAAGTATGTAAAGTAAACTATTTACTAACAAGTTTAACATATCAACTTAAAAGTCAATATTGTATTCACAACTTGTTTCTGCTGCCCTCATGTGGCCAAAAAAAATCAGTTACGGTAAGCTTAAGTATGGTTTAGGTAAGGAAACAACAACCACTTTGTTAAGGTTAGTGTATGATATGATCTTTTTTTTTTTTTTTCGACCAATAGTATAATAGGGAAATTAACATGGGGCTGAATGAAAAGGCCTATAGACTACAGTAAATACAGGACTTATATTGTACATTCATCTATCATTCATCATACACTAATTCCTGCATGGGACTGAATGTTCTGGCTGACAGTCCATCCAAAACATAATCGCTGATACAGAATAGATGTGAATGTGATTTTTAGAAAACAGAAGTTTTCTGGCATAAACAGTTGCATGTTAGCAGTGTGTAAAATGTTAATGATTAGATTGTTTTCACATTATTTCCAAGATGCTCATGTAAAGTGGCTGGAACCGGGTGCCATCCTATTGTCACAAAACAAACCAATATTTTGTTATTTCCAAATTTTAAAATAGAAGCTTCTGTGACACTTTTTATACCCGACTTCAACAAACTGGAATTGGGTCCTTTCAACTTTCAGAAAAGGAAAACTGCAACACAGGTGCACTTCAAATAACAGTTTATCACCCCAAAGGTGTCACGTTCATACCGGATGATCATCATCACACTGCTATTACACATAACAGCATGTCAAATTGGCAACTGTTGAGTGGGAGCCCCACTCCTAGAAGTTTAGAGGGGCCTGTACGCCTTATTGCAGCCTTGAACTGTAAAGCAGAGGCCATGTTTTATTCAGATTTCAGAGTGAGGTGGAATCGGGTTCCCTTCACTTCCATCTGCAGCTGAGAGATAGCCAGGGATTGATGCACAATCAAGGGAAGAGGTTTTCAGTGTAGTGGAAATAATTTCTCTCTCTCTTTCTGTCTCTCTTTCCCTGTCTTTTTTTCTTTTCTTCATCGCTGTTGCTCCCAAAAATCAGCAATGTTCATGTACTTTTCTCCTGCCTGTGTGCCCGTCCTTACCTTTTTGTCTCTCTCTCTCACACACACACACACACACACACACACACTCGACATAGAAGGTTCAGGCTGACTTGGGTTGCTTGGGGAAAAGGGTCTGTGAGTGCATGTTGAAAGAAAAGGGAATCTGGAGTGTCTATTACCTGAGAGAGAGAAAGAAAGGGGAAGTGGTGGTGTGGAGTAAGAGAGGAGGATGAACAGAGCAGGAAAAAAAATGAGTGGAAAGAGGAGAAAAGGGAAAAAAGGTTTTGAGCGTAGAGAAGTAGAGGAGTGCCATTGTCCCCAGGGACATAATTAGGTCTGAGAAGGCTAATCATTGGACATAAAATACAACCTCTCTTCCTGTATTAACACATAACCTCTTCCCTTCACTGCCGGGGGGGATGGAGGACCCCGTAATCATTTATCTGGTGTCACATCACTTCCAAAGAGCTTATGCAGAGGGTTGGGACAAGGTGCTTTGAGGCAAAATCATCTGCGTCAAAAGCTTCCAAGAATCAAACGCATTTCCATGGGAATGCATAACCGGTGCTGTTTCTCTCTCTCTCTCTCTCAGAGATCTAGCCATTAGAGAGGAGGGAAAGAGAGGGGTGGAGGGAAAGATGGAAATAGAAAGGAAGGGGAAAAAAAGGAAACCTATACGTCTGGCAGATTAGTAAGCTTCATATGTTCTGTCTTCCTGTTTTACAGTATGAATGAGATTCATATCTGGCTCCCGGTTCGGTTCCTGTGATCCCCTGCTGTTCTGTTGCATGGTAGGTATCAGCCATTTGCCAGCTCACCGGGGTGTCTTTAGATCATTCTCCCAATGGCCATATTGGAAAATAAATGATCTTGGGGTGAGAACATATTTGTAATGATTAAAACATGCAGTGTTTATAAAAGATTTGAATTAAAATTTTGAACTTTCAATCTGTTTCATCAATTCAAGTTGTTTGAGGAAATGAATTGATTTTAATGATGCATGGATCTGAGATGAGTCAATGGAGTGTATGAAGCAAGCTGGAGTTGACCTGAATACCGTATGCTGTCAGGGTCAACATAACAGCAAAGTGTAAACTTGAAAGAAATTCAGCTCAACCAGCATTCTGTGTCTCTGGACGGCAACATTTGGCCCGCAATAACCTCAGCCTGCTTCCGTTTTTTCTCCCCTCTATCTCTCCGTCTCCTTGTCTGCCTCATTCTCTCGATCTTCAAATACTTCTTTCTGGCTATCCCTCACCACAATCTCACCTCCTGCTGACTCCCTTCGGCCCTGTCGTGTCTTCTCTCTCCTTCTCGTAAAATACAATATTTATCTCAGTCTGTTTGAGTTCACTCACCCTTATCATTGGGTGTGCTCCCCCTGGCTCTGAGGTGGATTAGTCTAGGACTCATTGACATTACATTGTTCATGAAATATGCATATCACGATCAAAGGTGATGGCAAGAGAGACGGCATCTCTACAAGAGCTCACAACCTGGAGTTGATGTGCTCCTTGAAATCGTGAGTGACGGTGGATCACATTGAGCAAAGCTGCAATGTTACAAATAAATTACTTAAATAACCCATTTGAGTGGATGACTGTGTTAGTGTATGTGTGTGTGTGTTAGACAGAAAGATTGAAAGCGTGATAGAGAAAATCAATGTATCTATTTCCTGTACACATTGATTTAAATACTTTGATTCTGATTTAAATTTAATAGTATTGATCGTTTATAAGAGAGCCCAGCTGCAGTTTAGTTGCAGTCATCTTTTTTACCTGAGGCTTTGGACAGAAAAGCCTGCCAACTCTTTCATTTCCCACATCAAAACATCTCACAGGATGAATAATACATTTGGGGAGGAAAGAATATTTGGTTTACACCAACAGGATTACAAGCTAAGGAATATCAATACGCTGTATACAGAAAGCCTGTGAAGGTAGTTTATACAATTTAGTATATAGTATGGAAGTTCTGAAATGTAGAGAAAGATTTACCATGATAGTTCATGATCGTTTTTTATTTAATGCCTGTGCAGAATATTAAGGCAAGAGTTACGCTATGAATTTGAAGGAACTACTGAGACTACAGTCATGCCAGCAGCTCTTTAAGGCTGTACTTTGGCTCAGCAGTGCTTTGAGCTAAATGCTAATGTCAGCATGCTAACATGCTCACAATTACAAAGCTAGCATGTTCAGCAGGTACTTCACCATCGAGCACATTACCATGCTATCATTTGCTAATTAGCAGTTGACACAAAGCTGAGGCTAATGGAAACATTATTAGTTTTGCATGTAGCCTATTTGGTTATAAAGCATTGGATACATCAAAAACTTTGGTCTGATGATGATGCTGGATGAAACGGCCAGAGATCACCAAAGTTATAACAATTCATTGTTAGGAGGAGATAAATTTCTGTACCTAATGCCATTGCAATTCATCTAACATTTGATAAGAAATTTCACTTAAAAAAATACCTCATGGTGGCACTACAGGAAGAGTCAGCGAATCAACAAAGTCAGTAGGACTGTACAAAATATTGTGCCAATCCACCCAGATAAGTGAAAACTGACCTACTGGTGAAGAACATCATTAGGATTCAACCTCTGGGGGGCATCGGTACAAATTTTAATGCTAATCATTGTCATCCTTAGAGCCATAGCTAAAAAATATACTGTAACTTCCAACAACAAAACCAATATGATCCTTTATTGTACGCTTCAATCTTGAATAGGGTTATTTGTGTTACTGTTCTGTTACTGTTGTTTAAATTCAGACAGTGTCAAGTAAATTGCCATGCAGAAAAGGCATTTTTGATTTGATTTCCTTTGATTTGTCTAAACTTTCTTGCTCTAGAGATGTTACTCCACATAGCAAACTGCATCCATCTGTCACATAAGTTAAACTAAAAGCAAAAGGCAGTTCTAAATAGTTTCCTGGCAAAGATATGTGCACAAACAGACACTCTAAACACAGCACATTGCAGTTGGATATCAGTATGAGTCTCTGTCAATTTGGCCTTGACTTGACCAAACTGGCTCCTAGAATACATGTTTTGTCTCTTTTAATTTCAGAGTTAGGCTAAAACATAAGTAAACAGTACGTTTGTATATCGACATTTTTATGATATCAAAGAAGAATAATTGAATAATTTCAATAACTGAATAATTCTCAATGCTTAAATACAATGTTAATGAACCAGTGTGTAGTGATTAGTTCCTACATATCTGAATCTGCATGCTGACCACTACCTCGATGAATCCTTCCTGATTACCTCTGAATCAGATGCTAAATGGCACACAACCAATAACTGATCATTACCCCTTTTATTACACACAGATTGGCTATTCTTTTTGTGTTCCCTCAAAGAAAGTGGTTTATCATTACTTCATGATTACCTTACCATACCTTAGAGCGTCACCCATACTCACTACCTTATTTTGAAGTGTTACCAACAAAACAGAAATGTAAAACCTGATTACTCACCATGCACCACAGGGTTGCTCCTTAAGCAACCAAACAGACACCAGGAGTTTGGATGCCGCTGTAAAACCTCCATGCTCTTACTGTATCTCTACAGTTATTGCTAAAGAGTAGGAAATATTTGTTTCTGTGAAAACACTCTGGATTATCATTTTAAAATCCAATTATGGCTCATTATGATATAATGAGAGGTCCTTGTCTCAGCTTTGTTAGAATGACAAATAAAACCATCAGAAAGCAAAGTATTGGTTGAGGCTTATAGGCAGTCTGGAAATGAAGAGTGATTATCACATGATTGGAACTGTTAAACATTTGTGTATGGTAATTGTAATTTAGCCCATTAAATTGGGAAGCACACAGACTAACCTTGTTTTTCTTCCACACAGTGAAGAAAGCACTGAAAAAGTGTACACTTTTCACCCCATTAATTTCCACAGTTTACTGTCACTACAGCTATGCTAAGAGGGACAAATGGCATTCACATTTCATGAAATCAAAACAACTAAGGCATGAAAGAACACTGTTAAAAGTAAGGGTTTAACAAGGGATTAAACAGTGAAGAAAAGGAATTGAAAATTTAAAGGTTAGATTTAAATTATTGTAATAACTGATAATAATGATGATGATGATGATGATGATGACTGAGTGAAATACATGCAGGGTGACAAAACTTTAAATTGAGAGTTAACAGATAAGATTTTCATATTCAACAAACTGCCTTCAGAGATTCAAATCTGCTCCTTTAGTGTTGCATACTGGGGTTAACAGGGGAAGGATCAGAAACTACTAGAACTCAAAATTCCTCAAACCAGCCTAGGAGGGATTTACTCCATATAGGGTCAGACCATTATGTGGGCACCAACCAAAGACAACCAACAATTTTTTTTTTTTTTTTTTTGGTCAGAGGTAATGTCGATCAGTATGGCAAGATAAATGACATTGATCACATAGCACAAATAGTGTTTTTTTGCAAACATTTATTTCATACAAATATATTTTTTTTGATTATTTGTTTTTGGGAAGAAAAAAAACAAAACATGTCAAATACCAGCGCGTAGGTCGGTTACATTCTCAGTCTCTTTCTTCTGCTCTGCTGTTTACATCTATCAGCAGGTCTCAACAAGGGGAGTCACATCCACCTGCTACATGATGCACATTTCCCTATTTGGACATCACTCTCGGAGTTGGGGGTGTTCCCCAGAGATAAAGCTGAGCTACTGACACAAGTGAAATGCTTTCAAGGGACTCTCTATAACCTGTTGTTCCCTTTCTCCTTTCCACAAAGTTAGGTTGTAAAAAATAGGGAATAAATGAAAAGTGCAAAGCAACAATCGCCTTTGAAGCTCTTCTCTGTGTTATGGCTGTATAAATAAAAAGAGGTCTGTCTGAACATTTGTGATGCACTTGGTTTTAGCTCAGTAGTCAGTGCAGTCATCTATGTGTCATCATGATGTGGTGACTCAAGTTCAAGACCCGGTGTGGGGACCTCCTTCATAAGATTTAGCTTTTTGCTCAAGGACAGTGTCATGTGAGTAGCTACTAAGGATTGAACCACCAACCCCCAATAAATATACCTGAGCTACAGCCACCCCAGTTACAGAGAAATCAAGAAATAGATTGCATTATAATTTTACATATTATTTATGTAAAATAATTTTGTCAATCTACAGGGTATTGAACATTTGTGAGCAAAAGTGCAGCAGGTGGAATAAAAATAATAACCTAATAATAATAAAAAAAACTAACACAATATAAAGGCTTCTTTTCTCTGACAACAATATGAAACAAAAAAGTTACCTATTAGCTATAATAACTTCCAACAGGGTATCAAACAAAGATAATCCAAACACAGGCCCATGCATCTGCTTATGACACTGGCTCTGTAGTCCAGCAGGGACAAGCTTCCTTCATCCCATGAGCAGCTGTGAGCGGACCGGCCCGGCTCAGGAATTTATTTTGGTTCCAGCAGTTATTTGGCTGAAGCAGAGGAAGTGGTGCACCGCAGAAACGGCAGGGCAGTTATGGTGCAATGCTGCTGGCTGTGCTATCCACCAACAGAGGTGCTAATTAATGCTAATTGCGAAAGGGGGTCAATTATACACTCCATGGTGCATGATTAGGACCACCGTGTAAGCAACCAATGAATCAAAACAACAGCTATCCTCTCCTCTGCTGAAACCAGAACACAAAAACATATTGGTGTTGAATTAAAGGTGTAATAAGTAGCATTTTTGTCTTCCCCTCAGCAGAAAATTACCATAATATTTCTCCAGGGTAATGGAGGAGTTGTAACTCAAAACCAATAATTTAACAATTATTTGATTTTGTGCTTTCAAACCTTGCTTTGTTCTTCAGACATTTCCAGTGTAGCTGGCTTGCTTTCTCCTCTACATTACAAAAACTTAATTACAGGTCACCATAGATCAAGCGAACACTTCGGATGCAAAAGTTTAGCTTAACAGAATGTCATAGTTTGCTGAATTAGCTTTGGCCACCTAGTCATTCATGTCAACAAAACTTTGAAAACTGCTAGCAGGATGAATTAGACCAGCAGCTGAGACCATATGGTGTTTATGTGGTTTGGCGGTTCAGTGACCAATGGTGAAAACACAAGATTGGTTAGACCATTAGTGTGATTCTTTTCCAGTAAAGAACACTTAATGGGGCCCCAAGAAAGTTTGAGACAGTCTGCCTTTAATCTTTGATGATTTTCATTATCCTTTGTTTTAGACAAGTCCACTTATTCCAATACATATAGCTGCACCTGATCACACTGTTTACTTTGATTTTCTTTTGTAGTGATGTTGTGAAATATTTCTCTCAGCAACCTCAGAAGATCAAAGTGGACTAAATTAGACATGTAAACACTGTTTGATGGAACTTAATTAAAAAGTTACAGTTAAGGTTATCCTGCCTGAATAAGTTCAATCATAATGAGGGAATAATTTCATATAACAAAGAAATGGGTTTATTTGTGAATTCTGCTGGGACTTTGTTGTTTAGAGGAAAGGTAAGAGAACTATTTGTCTAAGAGAAATTACACCGGGCCTCTTTTCTAATACAGTGATATGTACAGTATGTTTGTAGAGGCTAATGAACTAGTTATATCTGACACGATGCCTTTTTGAACAAAGATGGGGATTGGATTGCAGACATCTTTCAATATACTGTGTTCCACATCTGAATCGTACAGCAGCAGAGTGGTATATGTGTGTATGGGCTAATGTTTATATGTAATGCTGGATTTTCAACTTTGCAAAAAGGGTTCTGGACCCCCTGTAGGGGCGTCAAAGGTTCCAGGTTCCCAATTTGTTTGTAAAGATGCACTATGAATCTATCAATTGAAGAATTAACAGAGATCTGTCAGCCAATAAGCCAACAAGTATTTCCATGTATTTTCCTGTAAACCCTCTCTGATTGGTCTTGCCTCTGTTCCATTCACTGAAGATACAAAATTACAACACTGTCGTCTTCCTTATTGGCTCAAATGGAGAATTATTCGGAGGTAGAGAAAAAATATTCAGGGCTACAGCTGGATACCCAGGCCAGGCGACGTCCATGTTTGCACCCATTTTTCAGTGTCTGTGTGTTTTAACTGATCTGATGCTGAAGTGTCTGCTTGGTAACAATCCCTTCCAGCACTTCGACAATACAATGCTAATCAGAGAACAAAGGATCGAACTTCACATAGAAAGCTCTTACCCTACTTAAAACAAAAGATGACCCTATCATATACATAATCAATCACACTATTATCAACTGTGGTTTATAAAACAGTTAACAGGGAGGTTTGTGAATTATTGTGAGTAACTGCCATATTGTTTCTGGACCAGAAATTCACTGTGGCAAAAAATAAAGATAAACTCAAAAACTGGAATTTCTAAATAGCACTGCAGGTAAGTTGGGAAATAGTACATTATTAACAAAACTTAAGGCTCTTACTTGTAGAGGGCCCTTGTGCAAAAATCTAGTTTTACAACCTGATTACATCTGTTGATATTGTGCGTACATGGTTCATATTGCTAAATGAATTAGTGTTTAATCAAATTACCACAAAACTAATAGACACACAGCAAACCTGGGGCCAGGTAGAATTCGAGCACAGTAGGTCTAGTTGGTTTCTGGAGCTTTAGGTAAAATATAATTAATCTGCCATATCTAGTCTGTGTGTGCTTTATGCACACTTAAAGGTATCTGGGTACATATGCAACACACAGAATGGGAGGAACAGGAGGTCAGTGGGGACTCGTGGGTTATTTTTTGCCCTAGGGCCCCTTAAAGGGTTTAAACCAGTCATGAAAACAGTCCAGTGATAACTTTGAAAAAAACATGGGGTGGGACATAGCAACCCATGATATCCATATCTCAAAATCCAGAACAGAAAGTGACTTTCTTAATTTATATGCACCAAAGTTTGTTTGTAATTGAGGGCATCTTTGCCGGGCAACAGTAATTACAGTTTCTACACCACGCAAACCACAGCCACAGGCCTGCCTTATAAAATCTGGCACATATCAGCAGGGAACAACAATTGCAAGGTTGTCACCCGAGGGACACTTCCATTACGTGACAAAAGTGAGAAGATAATTTGATTTACTGTTTAGTTAGGCAACCTCTGTCAGACCTGCAGCCATACACAGCAGTTGGGGTGCATGAAGATTGACTACAAATGAGTCTGCTGACCTGCCGGGGTCGCACATTCTGGAAAACAATTTGTGCTATCATTTAGCAGGAGATAGCAGTCGGTAAAATGTGTTCCATGGCTGATTTTTGACTAATGGATCAGGTGCATAAAGATAGCAGCCTCCAGGTTTAACATCACTTCCAGTCCCAGAGGGCAAAGGCATCTGAAACACCAACATCACTTTGGCAAGTTTGGAAAAGGTAGATGTATTGTATGTTGCAATGTGGAATCAGAAGATAAGACTTCTGATGTTTCAGATTTCTGACATCAAATGTATCTAATCGTTGTGATTATTGTTTTCATTACAAGGGCATTACAGTATCAAGTAGAACAGTTCCTTGTCTTTACTGTGTGGGCATGTGCATACTATGAGCTCTCTATATAGGCATACGTGCAAGTGGATTTGTGTGATTTTGTGCCTTTGAGTTCAGTCAGGCACAGTCAGTAATTGATACGATCAAAAGCTTTTGTTATTTATGAGAAACCTCAATATCAGATAAAGCTGAACAAAAGTCTAATCTTTCAACAAGATTAACAAAGAGGAGACAATGTTCAAAAAGAAATGACTAGAGAAAGAAATGACATAAAAATAAAACCCCCAAAAATGGAAAATTGCATTATATCTAATCTCCTTTGCTCATAAAAAATAAATAAATGCATAAATAACAGGGTCAGATCAGTATTCCTGCAACACAACACCACAATTTACATCCCAGACTAATTAATATATTGAAGGCCTTTCTCATGCAAAACTTTTTTTTTTTTTTTTTTTTTTTTTATCTCCCTGGATAGATTGGAATAACAAACCCCCAACCTCCCCGCCCCCCTTTATAAAACATAGATATTGATAGACAGCAGATTAGGTTGTATTAATCTAAAAAGGCATGATTCTTGCATGATGAGTTATGCTCGTGCATTAGCTAACAATAATACAAACCACATCTACAATGCTTGTTTATTGTATTCCTGATTACCTCTGATTCATTGGGGCCATATTTTAAAGGACAGCCATAGCTATGTTCCAATCAGTGTGACAGAGCCATGCAATGTTCAGTCATTTACAAAGCACTGTAGGCAATACTCTTCTAAAAGTTGAATTGTCCCAACTTCATAATGTTAAACTGATAAAGCACATCCTTAAGACAGTATATTTTCTGAACAAGCAAAATGGCAACTTTAAGGGATGAAAGGTTGCCTTCAACATCAGAGACATTTTCGAGCCAAGGAAAAGCTGCTGGAAGGGGAAATGATAAGCATTTGACATTTTTTTCCCCCTGTTGATGTGTTTTTTCCCATCTTGTTGCCATTTTTCGGGTGCGGGTTGAATCTAAAGCTGTAATAATAGCATGTTGAGTCAAGTGGGTTAAAAGTCCGTTTTTGCATCAGGAAAGACAGTGAAACTGACTTTTATAGCATTCAAAGGGTGCAGGGCAAGCATATACTAGGTGACTAAGTGAAGAAAAGCCTGGGAAATAAAAAGCTACAGGGCTGCTTTTGTCCTTATCACGCTGTTGGATGACGCATAAACCTGCCAGAAGCTTCTTTTTTTTTTTTTTTTTTTTTTTTTTTAGAGATTCATCACAGCCATCCTGTTGTTTTGAGTATGGCTCCAGTTGTGATTCCTGCTCTTCTCTTGTTGGATATCATTCTGTGATGGTTGATACTTTCCAGGAGCTATTTCGTGATAAAATGCAATTTGCTTTTTTGGTACGTACACTTTCAGTCAAACTGCTTTCACTTCTACAGTACTTCAGGTTGTAATTTTCTATGAGAAGAAACAGAACACCAACCATCAATGAGACCCATGAATTTGGTACAGGGTGCACTGATAACAACTTTATAAAAGGTACTCCAGCGATTCAGTATTGTGCATCCATAAAGAGTACTCACAAGAGACAGATTTCAAAACATAAATGGTCAAAATCAAAGCAGCAGAGGCAGAGATATCCTGATGTTTAGCCCCTAAAAGTCCAAAAGCACTGAATCCTACATTTCCCACAATGCAACTCCATAGCATCTTTTGTCAGACACTCCATTACTAGTAAACTCATATGTCTTTGAAACTCCATGGCTCAAGTTTGTAATGCAAACTTCCTGCTATAAATGTGTAGTATCTGAACCTAAGCCTAGATTACCGTGATGACATCACTATGACATCATCAGGCTTATTTTTCATACTTTGAAAAGTTCCCTCCAGTGCCACAGACAACATTGTACAACTGTTTTCACAGGCTCAGTAGACAAATAAACAAATAAACTGACCTTCATGAGTAAAATCAGCGGAGTGCCCCTTTAATAATGTTCTATCTGCTATTTTTGATTGTCCATAATCTCTCATCTTCATAAGAAAACCACACATATTCAGTAATATTTATAAAAATATATTTCACAAAGTAGGAAACAATACAGGGTATCTTAGATTACAGTACAGGGAGTAAATAATTGAACATACACATTTATAAGCATTAAAGCACAGTAGAAAATATGATCTGCATGTAGGACTATTCCATATATATTGTTTAGTCTACCGAGAACTGCCATAATACTGTATCAGTACAAACTGAGTATGCACGCAGCTTTAGTGCCATTGAAATTCTCATTATGTGCAAGAGCTAACGTGCAGAGACAAAACCTACCACCTCATTGAAAGCTAATGACGTTAGCAGTAACTCTATGTACAGTACAAGTCTTTTTTATTGATATCATACAGTGTAAGCACAATATGCACATGGTCTGGATTTATGTCTTCATTTTCTTGGGCTAATAATGCAATCTGTGTTTCCTAAATGAAATTTGATGTTTGGAGGGAGTCACATACTTAGGTATCAATTGGACTATTGTGCTCAGACGGTCACTGGCTGTACCTCAGAATATGTTATGAGATATATTTTACACAGAATTAGCATGTGTCAGAAAGGTCCCATTCCTGCAGTCCCAATTAATTAGATCATCTGTATTGTTACAGTAACTTATAGCTCTTGTTTGCTTGCCTGCTTACATCTAGTCTATATTGTCAATTGCAATAAATTCATGTTATGGTTTGGCTGTTATGAAATAGTGTTCAAGTGGTTGAAAAAACAGCTGAATGTGAAATAATCTAAACACACTCACTTCAAATTGTCAGCACAGAAAAAAATATGATTTAAGAGCAGATAAAAACTCATAGAACAATAATGAATCAACACGTCTCTTGTCAAAAAACATTAGATTACAATTGTATTTAATGTTGCTTCTGTAAAAAGAAGGCCTCAGAGTTTCTACATTTCTCTTTTTTGTCTTCACTTCAGTCTTTTATAGGCTAGTAACACTTGCGACCCACACCTGTAGCGTGTAAATACAAAGAGTTGTATAAAGCAAGCCTTCTGGGCTTTAGATAGTTTATAAATGTGGCCACCAGAGAACATATCAAATGATAACAAATTCACCTTAAAGCCAATACTGGTTTGTCTTTTTGCTTTTTTTTTCAAATCATACATACATTCATCATTGTAATGTAGACCATATATTGCTTTTTCATTGTCATTTTGTTTCAGATCACCGATCAGCTTGGTGGCTTAGGGAGATTTGAAACAAGACTCCCTCTGCAGCTCCTGTAGTCCAGCTTGCTGTCCATGGAGCATGGAGTATGATGTCCGCTCAAGCTTCAGAGAACCCAACAATATCCATATTTCCTTTCATTGAGCAACTACCAGCAATCCCAGGGTTTTTCTGCTACTGGCAGTCACAGCAAATGACTAACACCCAAAATACTGCTAGACACTCCACAACGGAATCTAAGTTACACTCCACAAGAATCATAGATCTCCTAATAAAGACATGGTTTGGCTCAACAATTACAACGCGCTTGACGTAGTGGATGACGACTGCTATACCTCACTCTAAGAAGAATACAAAAAGGTGGCCTCCCTTAACTTTTTTTCTTTTTAAACACCTGTTTCTAAAAGCCAGCAAACCCCCTAGCATTTAATACACAAGTATGTGGACAGAAAAAAAAAAAAAAATCTGAAAGGTCTTTTTCTAACAAACCAAAGGTCAGGTCTCGCGGTCGCTCTCGCCCACAGAGTAGAGCTCCCCAAGTCTTCTGAAGCGTGGGCCCCACTCTCTGAGATAGTCATAGTTCTGGTCCGAGTCTGATGACGCCGTCTCCAGTGAGCTGAGAGAGCCGGCAATGGAACCCCGGCCCTCGTATCCATAGATCTGGATGGAGTCGTAAGGCGGTGCTGTGGGATCATTGTCTGCCTCGTGGAGCCGGACGTTGATGAATTCATCCACGTCCACACCATTGGGGCCTGAGTGCTGACCTGCTCTGGGCATAAACTGCAGATCGGGCTTGATGTCCTTGCGTGGCAGATAGCCATTGATGCCGTCTGGGTTCTGCAGCGTGGCGATGTCGAAAGCTTCTGTGTCCTCCTCGCCACCTCCTTCGTCATCGTAACGGATAATATTCTCCCTCACATCTTCATCATCCTTGATAATCAGAGGCTCATTTTTGTGTCTCCTCAGGGTCACAAATAGTACTACTATTACTGTCAGAAAGAAAGACAGACAGAGAGGATGGCACAAAGAAAAAAAGAAAGAAGAAGTCTAGGTCAAGCTTTGACAAGTGGATTTTTTGTCAGTGTAAGTAGATATATCAACAAGGTCATATCATGCAAGCTTTCATCTGTTAAACCACTTCATGGTGATAATGTTACAACAAAGAAAAAAAAAGAAACACCTCACCTAACAGCAATATAATGCAGGCCAGGATGGCGATAAGAGCCCCCATACTAAGACCAATAGGTAAGACGTAGGCCTCCACGTTGCAGGACTGGACGATGCCGTCCTTGCTGCACCCACAGACTCGGATGGTGAGGGTGTTGGTGCTGCTCATGGGTGGATTGCCGTTGTCTGTCACAATGATTGGCAGGAAGTACATCTCTTGTTTCTGTCGTCGGAAGGTATCATGCTTGGCTAGAACGCTGATTGAATTGTCTGTCAGAGAGAGGTAAAGCCAGAGATGAATTTTTGCAAGGATGTGTGAAAAACCCATTACTATTCACAGTGGCGACAGACTGAAGTTCTATTATTAAATTGTGTGAAGATCAGTGCAGCATGAGGGTAAACTAATTTCACATCAATCGTCACTAGGCTTTTTAGCATTCTCACATTCCAATACTGTGGATGGATTTCAGCCACCTTCCTTTTTTTCGACAGTCCAATTTGGGAATTCTGAGGGAAGGCGAACCTAAGTTTGCTGTCCCCCTTTGAAAGCTGAGGAAATGAAGGGACCACGGCAGGCGACACTGACTTAGAGGATGGCACATGTCGACCCAGAAAGGTGCCAGCTGCTCTTTGATGACACTTCTGTGAAGATGTCTGCTCATTAGCTGGCTCTCCTTACCCTGCTCACATTATCAAACACTTGCATTCCCATAAGAATCTACTCCTGCTGATCTTATGGAAAACGTACAAGATTTCTGATAATCTAACCTTTGCCTCTCTCCATGAGGGTGCTCTGACAAGAGAAGGGAAAATAGAACTGGTGATACACGCTATAGAGAGATGGGCCATGTTGAAACATCCTCGTTGACAGAGCAAACTTAATCAAAAGATGGAATGCTTCATGATAGAATTATTTGCTTTGCACAGTATGTAATTGATGTGAACATATGCTCAGATTTATTTTCTTATGAGTGCTGCCACAAAGTAGCACGCTCTGCTTTGTGAGCACCGACGTGTCCTATTTCATTTGGATCACTCAAGACTGCATAGTGAGGATGCAAATATCTACTATACTGTAGTAAACCATCAGGGCTTGTCCTCATATACAGGGCATTTTTATTTTCTTTGCAACTATTGACGGTAAAAATAGAATTAAACATTTCATGCCCATCAGCTCATCAACATAAGGGGGCTGCTATTCAAAGAGAAAGATAGCTGTGCAGATAACCTTCAAACAGAATGAACTCACAGCAGTTACAAGAATGCCGTTATTTTTATCTTTATATATTAGGCCACATGAACGGTGGCTCATCTACCGACTGATGGATCTTGATGAAAACACTGTGTACGTTGAAATATTAATTGTCATCATAACAAAAGCAACAACTCATTTGAATAAAAAAATGTCACTATAAATAACTTAATATGTGGGAGGCTCCAAATGACAGTGGTGGCAGCAGAAGTGACACTAACAGTCTGAAAACTTTCTGAACTTCTGAAGTCTACTAGGATGAGCACACGACACATTCATGAATGCCAAGCCAGCAGGACTTAACTACTTTACACTGACATAATATCAAAGTAATAGAAAAAGCAAAAAGTTATAAAGTCGGTGGGTCAGGTTTCATTTAGACAGAACCACTCACTGTTTTTTATATATATTTTTTTATTATATTACTGAAAGGGAAAAAGATATGTGGAGATACATCAGAACTGCTTTGGTAGCACCCAAGTCTTTGAGTGTTAGGGCCGGTGTACATGTTTGATTGACAGCTGGGTAACAGGGGCACAACACAATAAAAGCAAACGTGTGCCGGTAAATGAAGCTTACAAACTGAAAACCACATTGTGTTAGCAGTGGTATTGAAGAACAGGGACTGCACCAATTAATATGCAAGCTGACCGATGTTGACATTTGCTGATAGGTTTTTAAGCTGTTAAAAGTGCCACAACTGACTAGCTAATTAGCCAAAAAAAATGATGTCAGCAAGCACTTCTCCCTTGATAAATGTTTGTCTGCTAGCTCTTTCAGAAAGCCAAGGTGCAACACAAGACACATCTCCATGCTTGTAGGATGAGCAGGTGAAAAGATATTGGTGATTGTTGTGGTTCAAAACTGAGGCTTTTTTTGTGTTGCAACTGTTGTATAGCTGTCATGGTTGATATTTTCTATTTAATATCTATTAGCCAATTAAGATAAAGATTAAATAATTTCACTATAAATATATATACATACATACAAACTATAACTTTCTTACTGGTATTCACTACATATAGACAGGGGATGCCACCATGAAACTCGGAAATACAAAATACATTTCTCCCTTTTAGGTACTAATGATTTCTCAAAAGAAAGCACAGAATGTAAAAGCTATACTCCAAAGCTATACAAATTTTGCTAAACAGTGGCCACAAGTGACAATTTCGGAGTAATTGTAAATAATAAATTATAAGTAGGACAAATAAAGAAAATTCACAGTCAGTGAACATAAGCTACTGGTCATACCAGACCAACAAAAGGCTGATATATGGTAGGTCACTCGACACTTTTGATAGGCGTCATTCGACAGAAACAACATATTTTCGACACTTTCCTTTCATGACACACACTTGGAGAATTTTGTTATGTCACAGACACCATCAAATTTTGTCATGCAGTGTGATCGGGTAGTGTTCCTAATATTGCCATAGTGTTTTCAGTTTTTTTTTCTTACTTATATTTTGGTCTGTAACTTTAGATAACTTGTAACATCCTTGTTTAATAAGTCCCAGTCTGGATGATATAATGTAACTAAACGAGCCGGCTTGAGGATAGCGTTTGGTTACCATAGAGACAACTGAAAACTTTCACCAAAGCATAAACTGAAAACATTGTGCGACTCTTTAATTTCTGTTGAGCAACACTTATCAAAAGTTTGGAGTGACCTACCATAAATCAGCCTCAAGGCTATATCCACAAAACCCATTTTATTGCTTAGAAATTCAACTTAAATAAAATTATCTTCCTCTTACAAATTTGGAGTTGAATTCTGAAAAGAGTTTCTATCAGCAGAATTTCATTTTTGGCAGTATGGTGAATGTATGTTGTCTCAGTTACTGAGGATGGGCCGCTCTGCTTTATTGCAACTCCACCCCCCCCCCGAACACAGAGTTGTCAGAGTGCTGGATATCTTCTATGCAGCTGGTCAAAACCTTAGCCATTTTCCCCAGTGTGGGCAACCCCTAACCTCTTCACTGTTCAATCCCTACAATTAGACTCATCATCGCAAACAAAAGCAGCACACAGAGGCTCACAGGAGCCTGACGCTCTTCACTGAAGTGTCTCCCACAGCTGCCGATTCAGATAGAAATAGTCGCTGAAGTGCTGGGGGATATGTTAAGTTGGGCCTCTTTTCTCTGTTTGGAATTAGCAATACCATAGACAAGTGGTTGGTGTGGTATGTAATATATAGAGCTGAGCCACAACACATATTTACTATAGTTTCAGGCGAAGCACATTGTGTGTGTAGTGAGAAAAAATTCAGGCTCTTAACTAACAGAGAGCAGTGCTTATACTGGTGAAACATCTCTACTGGAGGTTTTATCTGTTACATCATTGTAAGAAACTAGTAAATGTCTTAACAAAAGGACACTGTTCAGGAACCTGCATGACTTATACTCTGAGTTTGATCCACAGTGGAGACAGCAAGTCTGCACCAATTGACTAGATCTTAATTTTTGTATAAAATCATATTCAATTTTCTGACTGGATTTTTGAACATACAGTATGTGACAAGGAAAAAAGTGGTAGTTTTTTGGGTTTTTTTAGCTACTACTTTATGTGTCAGAAAATGTATGAATATGCATAGCTGAGGCTATTTTTGCATTGCTTGTGATTATTACACTGGTGTCTCATGTTCCTGCCTGCTAATGTACCTGTTTCCAAAGTAAAAAGTTTTTATATTTATCAAAAGATGGCTAGTCCATTTCATGACCTGATTTTTAGGTAGTCTTTCTTCTGTCAGAGAGAGGCTACAGTACGTTAGCCTGCAGCCTCTGCATCGAAACAGAAGGCTAGTACCATATGAAGATTTTTTGCCCCGAGCTGAAAACATTACACAACGTCATCATGAACACAGCCTGTTCAGAGCCAGTTATGGAGGGGAGGCAGGAGAAGAAGATTGGAATAAAGACAGAGAAAGAAAAAAAAAAAAAAAAACAGCAAATAACCAATCAGAGTATTTAGCAAATAAATTTAGTACCATCTGCCACACTGCAACAGCTCCTAGGAAGTCACCCTACATTGAGCTGCAAGACTACCAAGAAAAGCCATTTGGATCCCATTCATTTAGTTTCCCTCAAAACGCACTGGGGAGTGAAAAAGAAGCT